>NC_092347.1:37935815-38536637 GCF_963676685.1 Mytilus edulis
TTAAATCCCATGATTTTTCATGAAGGGTTAATCTAAAATATCCAGAGCTACCATAGTTATATGACTAAAATTTAAAATGATGGGAACCATTTTAGTACAAGTTGTATATTTATCACATACTTTTTCTTTATTATTATGTAAACACCTACATTTCTTTTCATTTGCCTTAAGAATTAAAAAAAATAGGAATAACCAATCCTTTATTTTTGTCAGATATCATTTTGAGCAAAGCTAAGTGACAGCCTAAATTTTGGTTGAGAGTTAAAGGAATCAGGAAGTACACATGACAGACTTTGATATTTGTAATTTTAATGGATTTGATATAAATACATGTAGCTTATTCATGGCAAATGGATGTAAATGACTTTCAGAATCCCTCCACACCTAATATATTTCTTTCAGTAATTTAGTATACAAAATAATGTCACAGACATAAGTAATGCATGACCCATATTCAGAAATGGAACTTCTCATTCTACCCTCCAACCTTCATTTAAATGGAATAGCCCTAGCAGAATTTACAGGTTGAATGTTTTATTCCTGGGCACTCTATTGAATTAGTAAGAATCACATTGTTCACTATAAAGTTATTTAATCAAGCAAGCTTTAGAATTGCATCCTAAAGGTATATTCAGTTTAGATACAACCTTGTTTATTTTAGTTCCAAGAAGTGGTGAAGAGTCAGAACCTCTGTTTATATTACCAAAGCCAACAACCACTGGGTCAAGTGCCGAAAGCAATGAAATTAGGTAGGTTTTATGACCAAAGTCAACAATTGATTGATCTTGTAGAGAAAGCATGAAATTTTTAGAAATCACATGCTGTGGATTTAATATTCGTTGGATACCAATTTTCATGGATTTGGAATCGTCCTTACCCTTTTGAATTTGAATTCCAATATACAAAAAATTTAACATTTTCTATAAGAATGTATATGCAGACTTGGCAAAACAACTAAATCAAATATTCACTAAAATGCAAGATTTCCTCAATCCTTGAAAATAAATGAATCCACAGTACATCAGAATATCTTACTGTTATATGGCATCCTTGTATCTTACGTCTCATACTTATGAAATTATTAAGTCTTCAATCATCAATACAAATTCAAATAGTTAAGATGTCATTGTTCTATACTTTCTGTTTTAAGTATACAAACCAGTTTACAATATTGGTACTGTTACCAGAAAAAATACATTTGAACGGGACACTTTAGTGCATTTTCAAGGATTTTAAGAAGATTTGATGAGGGAGAGAATTGGAACATAGAGTAGGTTTCAACTTCAAAAACCAATTAGTGAACCTTAGAAGGTTTTGCCATCCATTCAATTAATTTGCCGTAGAAAGTTTTTAAAGAACTCACACATTAAAGCACACTGAAGTGTTGTGATGTTTCCTCTATATAGAAGGCTTTAGGCCACAATTAAAAATATTATGGTTTGCCCAAACCCTACCCAAAGGTTGAGACAGTTGGAAGGTAGGTAGGCATTTTCTTATTCTTTTTTTCAAAGAGAGAAATTGAAGTACCGGGTGTTTATTAGTCTTCATGCCTATCTGATAAAAAAAAAACTTCTTCAAATCAGGACAATAAAAGAATTTAAGTAGGCAGCTTTTGTCTGGGTAGGTAGCGTTTGGGCAAACAAACCTATTCTTTTTTATGGCCTTATACTTTATTTAGTAAGGAACTTCTAGGTTACTAGATTTTGCATTTGAGTTGTTGAACATTTTATCAGGGCCTTTTATAGCTGATTGTAAGATATGGGTTTTAATCAGTGTTGAAAGCTGTTGACTGACCCATAGTTGCTTACATCCACATCATTTAGACTGTTAATTTTGTTGCAAAATAGAAAAGTAACATCAAACATTTAATCCGTTACAAATCTTGGGGAAAATATACAGCTTCATATTTTCTTTACACGACAAACTCATCGGAAAATAGTAAAATTTCCCCCCAAACCACACTGATTAAATGTTTGATTTTACTTCTTTACCTTGCTCTTAATTGAATGAGTACCAGGATGTTGTAGGTAACCTGTCGAAAAATAATATAAATCGAAGTCATAAGTCAGTTATATGATAATAGTCTTAGTTCATCTGCAATCATACCACACCTCCTTAATTGTATATTGTTATGATTTCAGCCCAGAGATACCATACCAGGACCAAGCTGTGTCCACCACTAAGCCAGACAAAGTTGAAGTGACATCAAAAGAAATAGGTGATGGTTGAATAATAATTAGAACACTTTGCTTATCATGCATGTGTCCAATATGAATTAAGCTATTTGTGTATCTTTTCAAATTCCAAGTAGACAATCACTGCAAACTTTGTTTTATCAACAACAAAAAATTATCTATTGTGTTTTTAACTTATCTTTTATAGATTAAACCAAGATTTGATATTAATTTAACACATATTATATCCTGTGAATTCATTTATTATCTTTGATTCAAATTCATAGACTGATGAAAATCATATTTATGTGGATATTTGATTTCATGGTTTTGCTAAAATCTTCATACGAAAAATGCTTCATAAATTAGAATTAGTTAAAATCAAGAAATTAAATCAGTTATCATCATTTAAACTTAATATGATTTATGAATTACAGATGCAAGAATAATGGCAAAGTGGAAGGACACTCACTTTTATCCTGGCGTTATAAAGGAAGTTTTAGGAAAATCAAGGTTTGTGAATTGGATTGAAGGTTTATGACATATATAACTCACTTTTATCCTGGTGTTATAAAGGAAGTTTTAGGAAAATCAAGTTATGTGAATTGGATTGAAGGTTTAGGCCATATATATTGCAACCCTATCATAGTTTTCCACAGATTCATCTGTAAGTTACCTGTCCATTTAAACTTTTGTAAGTTCTATTGTCCCATCTAACAAATACAATAGCTAAATTTCTTGCAAGAGAAATCTATCACTGACTGATTAATTTACCTGAACAAAAAATTGAACTGTCAATGATGGAAATACATGTACAAATAAGTAATTATAAAATTGCATGTGATGTTGTATTTATTCAATCAATAACACATTTTCAATTTGTTTGATATAAACACTGATTTAAAAATTAAAAGTTGATTTCTGATAAAATTTCAACATTCTAACTATTAAAATTTGCTTTATTTAAGTCTGTTCACAAAATGATAATGTTTAAATAAAGGTCTATACATAAATGTATTCTTTATAACTGAACAACCACAATAAAAATGCAAATTCTTTAAAACATAAATATGCATGCAGTAGTTAAAAAAAAATCAGAAATAAACTTTAAATCAGTGCTTATATTGAACAGATTGAAAATATTTTATTGAAATTGAATACATACTGTATCACATGCAGTTTATGTGGGTTTATACATGTATTTCAATCAACAAAGAAGATTTTTTTTTGGTCAGTCAAATTAATCAATGAGTGATAGATTTCTCCTAGAAGAAATTTAAATGTCCAAGTGAATAAACTACACAGAGAACAATAGACAGGTAAACTTGCAAAAGTTTAAATACCTTGGTCAAGAGCAGACGACTCTGTGGTAAACTTTCATTTGGTTCGCAATAACACATTTAGAAATATATATATATGTGTACTACAATAGAATTAACATAGATTTGAAAAAGAGTTTCTGAAACTCAGCACAAGATTAACTGACATTCCATGTCATGAAATTAGAAAATCTAATAAATTTTCATAAAACTGTGTTTCACCATCGAAAACATTTTAGCAAATAGAATAATTGTTTCTGATATGGTGTAAGTTTGATACTAGTTATTATTATCTTGATTTTATGGTTACAATGAAGAACTGATTTCACATTTGAATAAAAATGTATGATTCTCAGGGGAAATAAGTCCTGTCTATTCATTCCTCTGACGTCAAATACATTAGGTGTTGTCAAGATGCTGTCAAGGATGTTGCATCAAAATGAACCAAGATCACATAGAAAAAAAAAAATTGCATACATTTTCTACTTTATTCACATGTCAATGTACTGTAGATTCATTTAAACCGTAGGCACCAATTTTCTTGGATTGAGGAAATGTTGTCATTGAGTGGATATTTGATTTGATTTAATTTTGAAGCTCTAAGAACATTTGTACTTCATTTAACATTTCAATTCATGGTTTACCTGTAATCACTAAATCTACAAAAAAAATGATAACTCTCGAATAATAATGAATCCAAAGTAATAATCCCAGAATTTAACTAAATACTATACATTGAACTTATGACATGAATGTGGTGATTCACACATTTGTAATATGCAGTCATGAAATACATGTTTTGTGTTGACTATTTTTTTTGCAGGTTTAATGTCACAAATTAGCAATATTTGTTTTTTATACCCCCGCTTTAAAAAGGGGGGGTATACTGTTTTACCTCTGTCTGTCAGTCCGTCCGTCAGTCAGTCCGTCCCATGAAACTTTCGTCACATTTTTCTCAGGAACTACACATCCACCCTTTCTGTAATTTGGTATCAACATTTATATATGTCAGCCATACCGTGTGATGCGTTTTCAGATTCATCACTTGACAACTTCCTGTTTACCGAACACTTGTCTGATTTTACACATGATAGCCAAGTTGAAAAATTTCGTCACATTTTTCTCAGGAACTACAATACAAGGATTTCTGAAATTTGGTTTCAGGATTTATATAAGTCAGCTATACCGTGTGATGCGTTTTCAGATTCATCACTCGACAACTTCCTGTTTACCGAACACTTGTATGATTTTACACATGATAGCCAAGTTGAAAATTTTCTTCACATTTTTCTCAGGAACTACAATACAAGGATTTCTGAAATTTGGTTTCAGGATTTATATAAGTCAGCTATACCGTGTGATGCGTTTTCAGATTCATCACTCGACAACTTCCTGTTTACCGAACACTTGTATGATTTTACACATGATAGCCAAGTTGAAAAATTTTCATCACATTTTTCTCAGGAACTACAATACAAGAATTTCTGAAATTTGGTTTCAGGATTTATATAAGTCAGGTATACCGTGTGATGCGTTTTCAGATTCATCACTCGACTACTTCCTGTTTACCGAACACTTGTATGATTTTACACATGATAACCAAGTTAAAAATTTTCGTCACATTTTTCTCAGGAACTACAATACAAGGATTTCTGAAATTTGGTTTCAGGATTTTTATAAGTCAGCTATACCGTGTGATGCGTTTTCAGATTCATCACTCGACAACTTCCTGTTTACGGAACACTTGCATATTTTTACACTATTAATATTATCCACTTGCGGCGGGGGTATCATCAGTGAGCAGTAGCTCGCAGTTTCACTTGTTTTTTCTATTTATGCTGATATGGTCATTTTACAATGTTTTCTTTCAGATATAAAGTAAGATTTGATGATGGTGATGTTCTTGTTATAAAAGGCTGTGATATACTTTTGATAGACAAGTTACCTGTTAGTCAACCAGTGATGGTTCTATCTAAAGATGGCTATTTTTATCCTGGTACCATAACAGAGGAAACAGAGAAAGGGAATGTAATTCAGTATACAGTACTCCAAGGAAATGGTCAGAGTGCAAAGTAAGTATATAACTTGCTGTTCGGTGCGAGCTAAGGCTCCGTGTTGAAAGCTGTACTTTGAACTATAATTGTTTTCTTTTTACACATTGTGACTTGGATTGAGAGTTGTTTATTTGGCATTCATATCACATCTTCTTATTTCTATATACATAAGAAGTAAAATCAAAAGTACAGCTGATTTAAACAAGAACAGCAGAGAGAAGAGCTCAAAATTCTTTCACCTGATTCCATTCCACCACCACTTTGAATATGATAAAGTCAATATTAAAACAAGGATATGTTGTATGATTACCAATGAGACAACTATTTATATTCCAGAAGACAAAGATGTAAGCAATTATATATGTCCCTGTATGGCTTCCAACAATGAGCAAAAACCAATACTGTATAGTAAGCTGTGAAAAAAAACATTTAAATCAAATAAAATTTATACACACAATCGACCCTATTTCAATTCTAGGAAATATTTAAGAAAACATTCAATTCTTATAATGACATTCTATCTTATATGTAATAAATCCAGCTTTCTGTTTGTTTCCTATGCATTATTGTCATCAGAAGTACATTGCACCAGCAGTCATGAATGTTGCATTGTATTGGAAAATAAAATACAAATATGGAATGCCTCAAAATAACATATTCTGATGAAACTTACATGTAATATTGTTACAATCTGTTGAAAGGCAAACATTGCATACTTAAGTATTAATTGCATTGTCACCTGAACTTTTGTGTCTTTTACAACAAAGTTCAATAAGTTAGACTTTGGTATTAATATCCATCTTCATTCTAGGTGTTTCTTTCATTTTACAATGTGCAGATTGTCTATGACTTATTTGCAATGCATAATACTCACATATCAACACAAAAAAATGGTTTTACTAAGTCTAAGTGTGAAGTAGATTTTCCAGGAAAATACTGTGTATAAAAAAAGAGGATGTTGTATGCTTGCCAATGAGATAACAAGAGACCAAATGACACAGAAATTAACAACTATAGGTCATTGTACAGCCCATACTGCATAGTCTGCTGTAAAAGGCTTCGAAATGACAAATGTAAAACAACTAAAACAAGAAAACTAACAGCCTTATTAGTGTTAAAAAAATGAACAAAAAACAAACATGTAACAGCAGATAATGACAACCAGTCAAATTTGCTGTTTCATTGACAGAAATCTTTATTTGCTCACATATGAGAGATATGATTATTGGTGTTTACTTTACCAGGTTCAGATCCAGTCAAGTTATACTTAGTGAGGACCAGGCTGCCTGTCTCATAGCAGACTTACAATGTCGACTTGGTGATCAGTCTGAAGACACTGAAGAACCTACTGTGCACAATGCTAATGTTAGCTTAGGTAAGTAAAGCAATGTACACAGTAAAACAGGAAGGTTAAACTGCAGTGAAAGTAAAACACATGTCAAAATAATTTTACGCCAAAAAATGCTTATAAGGGTTTTAATGATTTCCCTAAAGGTTGTAGAAATTTGATAAATCATTGTCTTTTAAACAGCCATTTGCATTTCGTTTTCAAAATTAATAATTGTACATTTGTTAACTGTATTGAAAAAAGTCTGGAAACTTGACACACCACAATTTGACCTCTACATTTCTAGTAAAACCTTCAAAAATATCCTAATTTATAGTAAAAGAAGGGCAAAGATACCAGAGGGACATTCAAACTCTTAGATCAAAAACAACGATATGGCTTCAAAAAGAAAAGGACAAACAGAAAAACAATGATACACAAGACACAACATAGAAAACAGAAGACTAAGCAAAACGAACCCCTAAAAAAACTGGGGGTAATCTCAGGTTCTTCAGTACATGTCATATCTTCAATGAAATTAATATGCAAAAGCCACAATTAGATTTTGTAGGAAATAAAATTAGCAAACCTTCAATGAAAAATCGACTTAAGTTGCATGTAGGAAAGTTCTTTATCATGTTTATATTTATTTTATAGAAAATTTAGTAATGGGAAAGAGAAGGAAAGAGAGTAGATATGAACAATTAAACATGTCAACTGAGGAGCCAAAGCCAGGACCTAGCAGTATAAAGAAGAGTAAAACTCCTTTTTCTCCCACTCCTGGAAAAAGAAAAAAGATTTCCGGACCTTCTACCAGTACGCCAAGAGTTGCCAAACGTAGGAAAATAGAAGGAGGTACTATATTGAAATAATTCAAGGGCTTTTCAATTAAGATGTTTGTTGGATGGTAGGAATGTAAATCCAAAACACTCCCACTACCATCATGCTTTCTTTAAATTTTGCATTTATACAGTTAATGGACCTTCTACCATTATTGACCCAAGATCAATGTTCAAAATAAAACAGAATTTGTGTCTCTACTTTTGTTACATCTACAAAAAGACATGTTCTAATTTATAATTCTAATCGAAATAAATGAAAAGAAAAGAAAATAACTTAAAGATAATCAATGTTTATTTGCAGTTTAAAAGGGAACAAATGTAATGAAATTTGGTCCTCTCAAATTTAATATATCCTTTTTATATCTTCCAAAATTTATAGATGTAATTCTTCAATGATCTATTAAAGCAAAAAAAATGCCGTATTTGTAGTATTAGATATTTTGATGTGTATTGTTGAATTTTTCAGTGCATAATTTATAGAAATTGTATATCTGATAGCATGATCACTACAGATAAATATTTTGCAAAACTTTTATATATAGATATTGATGGTATTGTCTCACTTAGGGCTATTGCTTTTATAGGCATCAGTGGTGTCAGTAATTGTTAATAGTTTATATAAAACAATTTGTTCAGCATCTTTGAATGGTTTTAATTTTAGATGCTGCTACTGAGTCAACTACCCCTCCTAGTGGAGATACATCCCCAATATCACATAGAAGATCTCCTCGGAAAGGGAAAGGTAATTTTAACTGTATTTTCTTTTTTGAAATTTAGGTAATATTTCGGAGTCCCTCTTTCGTTTAATTATTTTCCTTATTAAAGTTGTTTTATAAGAAATAAATTCTAGTTTATCATTCTTATTTTCAAAACTTCTTCTTTTCGTTTTTAGTACACACCTGTGGTAAAATATGAATATATTGCTTGGGCTGTTCCCATCATACTCCCAACTCATACACTTTTAATGAGCTACCTGATGTCATTAAACAATGACCTAAGAATATCAGCATTTTATTGGAAAATGCACAATTGTAAAAGGCATATCACCACAACAAGGAAACATAAAGGAACAATAAAATTGAGAATGGAAATGGGGAATTTGTCAAAGAGACAACAACCCGACCAAATAAAAACAACAGCAGAGGGTCACCAACAGGTCTTCAATGTAGCGAGAAATTCCCGCACCCGGAGGCGTCCCTCAGCTGGCCCCTAAACAAATATATACTAGTCCAGTGATAATGAACGCCATACTAATTTCCAAATTGTACACAAGAAACTAAAATTAAAATAATACAAGACTAACAAAGGCCAGAGGCTCCTGACTTGGGACAGGCGCAAAAATGCGGCGGGGTTAAACATGTTTGTGAGATCTCAACCCTCCCCCTATACCTCTAACCAATGTAGAAAAGTAAAGGATAAAATGTATTATAAGCCATTATTTCAACATATAAGTAAAATAATCATCTAAGTTTATCCAAAGCTAAATACGTTTTGATAGTTGAAGCATGTCACTAGTTCAGTTTGCTCCCTTATTTTATGTCAATGTAATTGTGTGTTTATTGAAGGAAACAGCAAATATTTGCTTTTGTTTAGAGTGCTTCCATCCAAAATAATTGCCATATTTATTATATTAGAATGAAAATAATTCATTAGGGCTAGAATTATTTCTTAAGTCGTCCATGCTATTTTCATGTGCCCACTGAAATGGATGAAGCATTCAGCAACTTTCAGTTTGCCTGAACTAAAACTTCTACACAAAGCTTATTGCTACAAAATACAGATTAAGTTCGAATTTGGTGGCCTCACTTTTACTTTTCTAGATTTATGCCCGTTTACAAATGGAAAAATTGCTGACTTATTTGTTTCCGTTCTTTTACAAGTTTGCCTCGCCCAGATGTTATAAAACTTGTATGCAATGCTTTTGCCAAAAGATGCAGATCAAGTATGAATTTGGGTAGCGTCATTTTTACCTTTCTTGAGCTATGTCCCTTTATAATGTAATATGCAAGCAAGAGGCATCATCTGTGTCCCATGGACATATTCCCAATTTGTAACTATAATAATGAAAATGTAAGAACATGACAAATATTATTCACAACACTGTAAGTATGTGGAAAGAGGTACCTGTTATTGCAAATATAATTGTAAGATCTTACTTTGAACATTAATTAAAATATTTTTATCCATTTATAAAGGTCCAGCTAATTTACCACAGAAATTATTCCAAGGAATGTACTTCATGTTCACCCAGGTAAAGAAAACATACGATATTGTAGCAAGAGAGAAAGAGATGTTACGAGACTCTGCACAAGAGACGTCTGCTGAGGAAAGTGGTCCTGATGGTATGTTTGTGTCACAACTAAAATACTATAAATTCAGAAATAATTGCGATAATTCAAACTCTCATTTTGAAGTTTTTTATATGAATTTAACAGGATTTTTCTCAATATCGCAAAAATTATGATCGAATTTAAGTCTTAAATGACAAAATCGCAATGATAAATGCAAGCTATAATTTCTGACTAAACAGTATCTGTGATTAAGACTTGGTCATTTTTATACTTGTGATACTTCTGGCAGGACTAAAAAATCTCTATTTTTAAGTCCTCTTCCATCCTTCCCATTTATGATTCATTTCTTCCGTTTTCTATTAAGTATCAACCACAAAAGAATTGTCTGTTTTTATTTTTTCATTTATAAGGCCAAACTCCAGCTGAAAATTCTCAAATCTCCAGTTGTAAATAAACAACTTTGTAAAATAAATGATTTATTAGGTGGTTAAATTTACACAAATTTTGTTGAGAATTGGAAGGGTTTTTTTTCTGATTTCATCTCATTTATGCAATGATAAATTTATACTGTGGTGCAATCCTTAAAAATATTTGCATATTAATTTTTTATCTGATTTTTTTTATCCATAACTTTCCCAAGGAAATTCCATTGGGGAACTGTTTAAATTGGATTTATTAAAATTTGATGGAAGTCGACCAAAGTGTAGTATACTTTTTAAAGAGAGATAACTCTGTTTTGACTAGTTTTAGCAAAGTTGAGTGGATTTTACTTTTCATTATTTTTGGGAGCAGTGATATTGATATTAGTTATTAGTTAGTTAGTTATTTCTTTTTTTTTTTTTTAGATGAAGAGAAGGTTCCATTTGATAAAGACTTCTTGAAAAGCCAAATAACGAGAGAAGGAGGAATCATATTGGATAAAATAAACAGCAGTTTTTTACAGGTACTTTTTATGTAGAATGTGAAATAGTTTCATGAATTTATATACATGTGGTGTATGTTGTTGCAAAATATATATAGATGTTAAGTTTGATTTAAAAAGAATATTCTGGGATATTTGAATCAGAAACTTTAAATTTATACAGTATTGAATATTAATGAATATACAAAAAAAAGGACTGATGTGTAAAATAAAAAGCAAATGTTCTATGTCAGTAAATCACATGTGTTTTCAAAACTGATGAAAAAATTTTAAAAATGTATTACTAGTACAATATGTTTTGATTTATTGACTCTATGATTATGTAAATAGAATAAATGCAAGTATAAAAAACTATTTTAACAAAAAGACATCTGTTTGATGCTACACTCCTTACATACTTATCATTTGTTGTGTGTCACTATTATTGGTATACATGTATCCAGAATGACTTGTGTAAACCATCAACTTTTGACAAGTTAATGGAAGGAAAAAATAAAATCATTTAAAGACTTGATTAATTCAAGTACTTCAGAATTTTTATACAACTGCAAATATTTGTTTTGGTCCGTATAATGCTATTACACATTTGGTTTCAGGACAATAACTTTAGTTTAAATGAATGTATACCTAGAAGTTTCAATACCACAAAAGGAAGGTTGGGATGGATATTGGGAGTCTTGGTATCAACAGTTAAGAATTATGGGCCAAAAATAAAATTGTATAACAAGGTTCCACACTTCAAAGGGAAGGCTTGGATTGAGTTTAAAGAGGGGGAGGGGCTTCAATCTTTTTAAGGGGTTCATATTTTATTTTTATTTTTTCAAAAAAAATCAAATTTCAAGAAGAAATCTTCAATTGAACAGTATTTCGCATTAGATTTTAAAGATCTTTGACCATTGCGACATTTAGGAGTTAACTGTACACAAAAACTAAAACTACATCTTTCAATCAGTTTCTTAAATGGTCACTTCAATTTGAATTTTATTTAGAGTTATTTAAGTTTTTTAAACCAACTGTTGGGTATTAAATTCTCAGATGAAACAACTTGATTCAAATGACCTTATATTTACCAGAGTTCCATCTGAGCTATTTTGGTTTCAAAAATCCTTCATTAAAAAGATCTTGATAGAATTCAAATTGACCACTTGCGAGAAAGTTAAAGAATCAAAGCAATGTCTGAAATATTTTACTGTTCTTGTATTATTGATTGCTTTTAAATTGCCATGAAATATTTCAGAACAAATCATCAGTGTTCCTGATATCAAATTCATATGTACGGACTGTCAAGTATTTCCAAGCATTAGCAGCAGGCTATCCCTGTGTGTCACATCGATGGATTTTAGACTCTGTATCACAGCAAACACTTCTAGATTATAAATCCTATATGTTACAAGCAGGAATCAGTATAGAGAAGAAAAAGAAAGTAGAATGGTATGTTAACATTTTCCCCCCGCTGATACACATAATTAATATGGCTTCTACTAACGAAAGCTCTATTTGGAGCTAATGTGTTTTGAGACCTCTTTTGTCGGTACACTTTTCCTATATTGCCTAGAATGGTATATTACCTCAAGCATTAAAGTCTGGAAAAAAATCTATTTGTTTTGACTGAACTGGAAAAATCAAGTAATTTGTTTTTTTTAAACGGTTGGTTCATTATTATTCACTGAATACCATCTTTCATGGGTTAAGGTTGACCTCTCAATCAAATATTCAAAGAATAAAATTGAGAATGGAAATTGGGAATGTGTCAAAGAGACAATAATCTGACCAAGGAGCAGAGAACTCCTGAAGGCCACCAATGGGTCATCAACACAGCGAGAAAATCCCCTTCCCAGAGGCGTCTTCACCTTAACAAAAAATTGTACTAGTTCAGTTTTACAGAGATATATTTATGGTAATCTCTGAGTAATTTTTTATCCTACAATTCATTGATGTAGTACTAGGCAGTCCAGTAACATTTAGGTCTCCATGACCTACATTTCTGGTAAATGTAACTTTGTTTTTTGAGAAACTAAATTGTTAGCTATCAATTTTTTCAAGTTTAATAGCTTGATTCATTTACTTAACAAGAGCTGGAGCTTATTTCTGATTCGAAAAAAAATTGGGAAACTCTTCTACCGAATTGAGTAGTATTAACTAATTGCAAAAAACATTTGTGACCATATTCCTGACATATGCAATTATTATTCAATATGTGTTTTTACTTTGTCTAGGAATGCACATAGAGGAGATTTAAAGGATATGACAATAATGTTAGAGGGTGAGAATTTGGTAGAATGGTCTAATATATTGGAAATAGCTGGGGCAAATATAGTCAAGAAATTACACAGCAGAAGAGCAACTGGTATGGTTTTATAGTATTATAAACATGATATTATAATGCAACATTGTTTTTTTTATTTTTATTTTCATTCCCATTACAAAATGCAAAAATTTCAACCATATCAAATGTGTTTGTTTCATAAACTGATTTCCTCAACAAAAACCAAATGTTTAATTGTTGAAAGTTAATTTCCATTCTTTTAATAAAGACTAGAACACACCCGTGATATCGCGGGTCCGTGACTGATATATGACTATGCGTATGCCTTATTTTAGTATTGGTATTGTCATCTGATAAAGTCATGCCGATTATAACATGTATAAGGTGCACAGTTTTCTCTGCTTTCAAAATCTTTCTGTTTAAACCCGTCGACCTTGAACCTTCAATTATTGGTAATATTAATAATTTGGAAAACAAAAGGGCCTGGAATGGAGTATTTTTTACTCAACAGTATACAGCAAAATTATAAATACACTGTTTGGTGGTGCGCCTGTCAGATGCGGAACGTACAGATAAGGTAATAGGTAACAGGTGAATATACTATTGGTATCGGTGTCGGACTCGATCCAGAACTTCTTAATTATTGGCAATATTAATTACGTGGAAAACAAATGGGCCTAGAGTGGTGTAATTTTTAATCAACACCATTGTACTATATAAGTTATATATAAAGTTGAATTCTTTGATTCATCGGTTTTACGTGATGACGGCTGACAAATTGGACCTCGTAATTTTAGTATTATAGATATAAACTACAATGTAATTTGTTCTATATTTAACTGTAAATATACCAGCAACTATATATTTTCTTTGTCCTCAATACATACAGCATCCTGTTATACTTTAATATTTACATTGAAGAAGCAAATCTGGCTTTTCCTTGTTAATTGTTGTCAAATTTTTGTTTCTTTTTCTTTTCCTTAGACATATCCGTGTTCACAATTTCATATCAAATGGTCTGAGAACACAATAATTTCTTAGTGCATTTCTTTTAGAACATAAATCCCACCTGTGCTTTCTCAAAGAAACTTTTACAGTGTGTTGTACTACTTTTGGGACAAATTATATCAAAATTATAGAAAACTTCATCGGCTCTAACTCAAAATATGGACAATTTTATGTTTAGGGCGTCTTGAAATCTTTTGACAGCTTCCGAAGTGCTAATTTTCAACCTTTTTCAGCTGGACCAAATCACTACTTTCCTTTAAAATTCTGGACCTAAATTTTTTAACAGTGTAATTTCACCCCCCTACTTGCAATTTGAGGCATTAAACATGGAGAAATAAATTTGGAAGGGGTATACAAATTAATGGCAAGTAACCCACTGTCAACACTAGGGACTATATTCGTGAACAACGAAAATCAAGGGACGACAATTGTGGTCTCAGACCAAATAAGATTAAATATTGTTTTCACTGGTGGTGGAAGATTAGATTTAGTTGATTAGATAAACTGTAAAAATAGCTTTATATGATATATATTTACAGATGAAATTGTGCAAGTTGTAGTGACAGACAATTCTTGTAAACCCCAGATTCTACGATCAGCCAGAACATTAAAAATTCCTGTAGTATCAACTGAGTGGTTAATTCAGTGTTTAATCAACGGTCATCTTATGGACTTCACTGGACATCCTATGTATGATTATGACTATATTGATAGTCAAGTGATATGAGACATCAAATTTTTATGGATATTTCCGGTTTTGCTTTGTGTTGTACAATGATATGTTGGACAATTCATGGACAACTGGTGGATTTTAATGAGTAATTCATTATTCTGAAGCAACTGATGGACTTTGCTGGATGTCTCAGATATCACTATGCCATTACACCGCTTTGTTGGAATGAAATGAGTAAATCGTGGCTCACAGTGTGAAAGTAACAAGTAAATCATGGCTCACAGTGTGAAAGTAACGAGTAAATCATGGCTCACAGTGTGAAAGTAACGAGTAAATCATGGTTTACTCACAGTTATATATATTTCATACTACATTAATAACTGATATACTTTGCTTGATGACTCAGATATCACTATGCCATTGCATTACTTTTTTACTTTATTCATGGAAAAGTGATAAACCATAATGAATAAATCAGGGCTCACTCTCAGAATGGTTTATATTTCACTATTCATTGACAACTGATGGAATTAACTGAATGCTGCAAATATCACTTTGCCATACCAATTCTTTTATAGGTTCATGGTGGAAAACTGATGGACTTTTCTGGGAACCTATAGTGGAATATTGATCGACTACAATTTAAATACATTGAAATGATTAAGAAGCTGTAGGCATCAGCAGTATGATAATAATGAGAAAAAAACACAATTTCAAATCTGACTCTTTTTATCAATTTTTACATAAATGATGTGAATTCTTCTTTAAAGTCATGTTTTTCAAGATCATTTTTTAAACTTAAATTATTTACAATTTAATTCATCATGAAAATGATATCATAATGTGTCATAAGAATGATTTATCATGTTAAAGGATATAATGGAAAAGAGTCAAGACAGAAAATTTGATTGAATTATATACCTGATTATATGTGTGACTAACTTTCTTACAATATCTTGATTTTAATTTTCTCTCCATTGAAGTTTTAAAAAAAGTGATTGCTATTTTACAAAATTGCTGTTCCTGTATCTTTTAGCTATATAATTTTAACTATATGAATGGTTGACTTGTAGCATTTTGTATGATAATCAAAAGATATGAAAGATGATTTCTCGGTGCACAAGTTAAGGAACCTAGAAAGCTCATTAGTTAAATTGGAATTTGCTCAATCAAACTATTTCCATTATTGTTTAATTTTGTTTTCTGTTTATGTTGGTGCTTTTCAAGAAAATTTGACTGAATAGGTTAAATGACTACCTGGAGATAATTACAGCTTCCAGTGATCTTTTATGGGTGAGTCACGGTGACTGTCTCTTTAATAAAACCAAGATATGTAATTTTTATAAAATGTTTGTTTTTGTTCACTATGAATGCATGATGGTAATATAGAAAAGAAACAATTATCATATGTACTATTGATATTAATCAATCATTAGATATGATTATTTTAGTAATGGTTTTAAGATTATTATTGTTTGTTTTGTTGTTAGTTATGATACAGTGTTAAATGTAATAATTATTTTATATTTTCTTACATTTTTAATAATGTTTTTTGTTTTAAATGTTCCTGTATCAGTAATGAATTAATAACAACACTTTTAACTGTCACAAACTGTTCATGCTAATTAGAAATGTTGATCATGTTGATAGGTGCTAATGATTTTTGTTTGTGTTTGTATAGTATATTAAAGATGATTGCATTTGGAATTGATCTGATGTTTAGTTCACTTTGTTCTCTTTCAATTGATGAATTGTTTATTTTAGTATACTTTCGATCTATTTTTATACTACCGCAAAAACAAATTTGCGTAGTGTAATGCTATCGTGTGGTCTCCGTCTTTGCCTGAAGACGCATTTAGTTTCTCGAGAATAACTTTAGTTTTAGTGAATGGATCTCTATACATTTTTATCTGAAGGTTCAATACCACTAAAGGAAGGTTGGGATTGATTTTTGTTGGGTCATGGTCCCAAAAGTTTAGGAATTAGGTGCCAAAAATAAGCATTTTTGTAGTTTTCAAACATTAACTTGTGTTTAAGTTTATAAATCTCTCTGAAATTATACCACAAGTTTCCAAACCATGAAGGGATGGTTAGTATTGCATTTGGAGGGTTTTGGCTCAAAATGTTTTGGAATTAGGGGCAAAAAAAGGGGAAAAACTATGTTTTTCTGGTCAATGGACAATTAAGACAATTTAAAAGCAGTGTAAGGGAGGTAATTCAAAAACATTTAACATACAATGTTTGGTATGTTCGAATTTACCTCCCATACACTACTTGTAAATTATGCATAAAGAAATGTCAGGTTTTGGACTAATTGCAAAAATAAAAGGGGGTTGGTGTTAGTTTTCAATTTTTTTTCTCCAAATTTCTTAAATTCTAAACTTTGTAAGATCTTGACATTTGTTCTGTGTCAGAAACCCATATTATGTCAAAAATTTGATCACAATCCAAATTCTGAGCTGTATCAAGCTTGAATGTTGTGTCCATACTTGCCCCAACTGTTCAGGGTTCGACATCTGCGTTCGTATAAAGCTGTGCCCTGCGGAGCCCCTGGTTATTTGTGATGAACCACATTTTTTATTGCAGGGTTTTGGGTAACCAAGGATTAAAATGTTCAACAAAGTATACATTTTCTATAGGTTTGTAAGCAATATTTTTGACAAACCTGGAAATTGAATATCTACTAGAATAAATTAATCCACAGTAGATTAATGAGGACCAGGCCTTGTGGCTGGTCACCCTATAGTGATCAGTCTGTCTGTCCATCCATCCATCCATCCATCCATAACAAATTGTGCCTGCTCTATATCTGAAGAACTGTTATGATTTCAAAGTATATTAAACAGAGAGTGTGTCATAATGTATGTACAACTTCCTAGGTCAAAATTCAAGGTCAAATACTTTGGTTTCAGTTGACGGCCCCATGACCTATGGTTAAGTTACAAATTTTTTACCACATTTTATTAACAGAGGAGCCCAAAGAGATAGATCTCATCTCAGTGATGTCATCAGCGCAAAAAGGCTATATTACATGATTGACTTAAAGGTTTTGTAATGAGTTGGCTATCCTGCAAACTCTCATAAGCTTATACTGTGACTTGACCGTTAGTGTTGCTTTCTACATATTGTAGTTTCAAAATTCTAACCAAATTTGCAATTAATTTGATCAATCCTAACTGTTGAACTGGTCAGAAATTTTAACCAACCCCTTTGGAAAACTGCAGTCAATTCTTAATTGTACGAGGGGATGAAATATTAGCTTAAAATACTTATAATTCTAATAGACTTATCTTCTGGTTCATTGCTATTGTGAAAAATAAGTCAAACGATTTCTACACATATTTTATTATTATTGTCAGGCTAAAGGTACAATTACCTAACGAATAACAATGACATATTGTAGAATCGCTGGATAAACCAATCAAATTAAAACAGTATTCCTATCACACTCTGTGCAGTGTAATAAGAGAAATATCTCTTTCTGCAAGAAATAAATAACAAGCCACAACCATAAGAGAAATGCCGCCTGTTGTATATGATCATAGAATAACTAATATATTTTGAAAATAACAGACCGCAGTTGACATTAATACACTTGATATTGAATGGTCTTGTGTAACACTATTGTTTAAAGTCATCATAATTTTGGTACTAAGGCTCAATTTCAGGTGGTAAATGTAAAATCATTTTATTCATTATTTACTTAGTAGAATATTCCAGTAAATTGTATGTGTAATACAATAGATGGTATTAGTTCCTAAAAATTATTAATCATCCTGGATAATATCATTATTAGCTACATAGGCTTTATTTAACCCAATCAGAAAAAACATCCAGAGATGAACAACATCTTAACAGCATTGGCTGTTTTTGATTGGCTGTTTTTGAAAACAGTATTTGATATGGTGTTATTTAATAACACAATATCAACCATCATCCAATATAATCCTACCAGCAGAGCTCTTGAAATTATATTTGTATTAAAACTGATAATACAAAAGAAGAATGATTGTAATTGGAAATTGTAATTGTTGGTTACAAATCTTGTCACTCTGTGTTGTATTATTTCCACCTTCTTACCTGGCCCATGTCAGCTATTCCCATCACTTATTTCCCCGAGGGTATCACCAACCCAGTAGTCAGCTCTTCTGTGTTGACTTGAGTTATCATTGATATGAAAATACTTAAAAGTCGAAAATAAACGGACAATGCCATGGCTAAATAAGAAACAGACCAACACGAAAACAGAAAAACTATAGTATGCAAAACACAACATAGAATACTAAAGACTGAGCAACACAAACCCTACGAAAACTTGTGGTAGTCACAGGTGGGTTAGCAGATCCTTCTCCACATGTGATACATGCCGTGTTGCTCCTGTTAGTACTACCCCCGATGTAAGCCTTATTCGGTAGGTCACATTTGGGAAAAGGGGACAGGATTGTAGTTACGACACGAGGAACATATCCACAATCATCTGTTAAACAGATATTCGCTATCTGTAATGAATAATAGCTGTAAAAGAAAATCTTTAACATTTTCATTATGTCTGTGTTTTTGTCTTGCCTTGGTGGAGTCAAGGTGAGACAAGGCTATGCTGTTGTCGACAGCAGCGCATTCAACAACATATAAGTTTGTGATTAGGTCTGGTTTTTGATTAGTCTTTAGTTTTCTATGTTGTGTCTTGCGTACTATTATTTGTCTGTTTGTCTTTGTCTTTTTTAGCAATAGCGTTGTCAGTTTATTTTCGATCTATGATTTTGAGTGTCCCTCTGGTATCTTTTCCCCCTATTAAATGGCGAACCACTAGTGCTAGGCCAATGCTATTTGGTATGCAGTTTTATTAGACTCGGCACATCTTATTACCATGAAGATTATTTGGTCCATTGACTGAATATTTGCATAACATACATATTAAAGTATTGCTATTTTAGTTTCAACATTTGCATTCTCAAAATAACAAATAGACGAGAACAAGCTCTGTGTTAGAATGAAATTCAAAACAGTGTGGCTGTGGCCATTGATTGACACATTAAAGTCATCCATTGACTGGGAAAATTTACGTGAACGTTTTTCTGTAACGACCACTGTTCACGACGTACCTACGATAGACATTTAAACTGTGGGGTCACCAAAGGTTTCTTAACGCCTTTAATTATAAAATGATTAAATCAGGAATAACCTTTATGTTTTGATTTATATAATTGATATAAATCAAAACATCGTGTTATTTCTGATTAATTTTTCGAATAACTTTATTAAGGTGTTGAGTACCTTTAGTGACCCCATAGTTTAAGTGTCTTTAAAAAGTACACAGTGAGCAGTGGTCGTTACATACAAACGTTCACCTAAATTGTCCCAGTCAATGGATGAATTTAATGTGTCAATCAATGGCCACAGCCACACTGTTTTGAATTTCATTCTAACAGTTTATTTCCCTTTTCAGAGCTCCCCTCTGAATTGATATGTTCAATTTGGACCAAATGAATGATCCATATAGTATCTACTATCTAGTATAATATTTTTTTTTATTTTCCTATGTCAATCATCAAATATGGCTTCAATGGTAAAATACTTTGATTTTCTTATTCTTGGAAAAATATAATTGACAGAAAATCTGGCAATGTAAAAGTGCTCATATTATCATGATCTATTATATCAGATAGGTAGAAACTCTAAAATTTAATTGTAAAAACAAAAATAATGGCATTTGAAGATTTCAATATGACAAACCATTGGATGACTCTTTAAATAGTTATCAGCCATAAATAATCAGATATATAAGATCTACAAACATGATTATACAAACAAAACTGTTGGGTGACCCTCAAGGAGTTGTAGCTTGACTTTCAATGACAATATTTGTACACTTACTGTCGATGTATAATTTTCAAATATCTATGAAACTAATTAAACAATTTCAACCAAACGTGGGTAGTATGATCCTTCTGGTTTCTGGTATAAAGTTTGTTCAGACTACATAAATGCTCAAGATGTAAAGATCCACCTAGTTCCTATTTTCACCATAATTGTACGAGTCTTAGGAGTAATTGTGCTTTTCCTAAATATTCTGAAAATTGAAATAGATGGGTAGAACATGTCAGTCCTTAAGTGGCATTAGCTACGAAATATAGAAAAAGAACAAGTATGATATTTTGTTGTTCAAACATTAATGAAAGTGAAACAGTGGAGTTGTGATTCCCTTTTTACAGCAAGTTTGGTTCAGCTTTGTCATAATAAGCAAATACGTTAATGAATTAATCACTTGACTTTCAAGTGAACAATTCGACGTATTAAATCCGTATTTATGTGAACTTCTATTGAATCATTTAGCTAGAAATTGGTAACGCATGAACTGGACATGTTCAGCTATAAAAGAAAATGGATGTCAACATTGAAAGTGAAACAAAGGTAAACCATTTGTTTGACTGATTCGATCTATTATAAAGTAAAATCACAAAAATACTGAACTCCGTAGAAAATTCAAAACGAAAAATCCCTAGGCAAATGGCAAAATCAAAACCTCAAACACATCAAACGACTGGAAAGCAACCGTCATATTCCTAACCTGGTACAGTCATTTTCTTGGTTTTGTAGCTAGTTTAACCTCTCACTTGTATGATAGTCGTACAAAATTCTATTATATTGACAACGATTTGTGAAAAAAATCAAAGGACATAATAGGTAAAAATGTCAAAAATAAGGATAGAGCAGTCAACATTGTGTTATTATCTTATTCACTATTAAAAAAACAGATGTATAAACAAACATTAAGCATGGTACAATAACACGATGCAGGGATGTATAAGTACAGAGCCACTTCATATGTCACAAAGAAACACTAAAAAGGCACACAGAAAAAGAACAATAACAAAATAGAAAGACAGAAATACAAAAAATATCATAGAACAATCACAGAATGACGGGGATGTATAAGTACAAAGTCACGTCAAATGGATACCACCAAAAGCAGAGACTAAACAGTAAAAGTAATATTCATAAAGACAAATGAAAAAAATACTAAAATATGTTATTAAAATGATAAACAACGTTAGTACCCAGAATTTGTACTTCAAGACCTTCTTATATTATTTGTGAAGTTGATACGGAATATACTTCAACAATGCATATTTACACAGGTAAAAACGATTATTTACATGTTTTCGTAACCTGTATTGTGAAATCAAACAGACCTTTAAAAAACCGTATTGCGCGAGTTTGCTATTTATTTATATGTTTATATGAAGTATTATAAACGTCGGCGGTCTTTGGGTCGCATCGATGTTTTATAAGATGGTCTAGACTAAAACACACACAAAATTCTGAGTCTATCGAGTATACGAATCTTAAATTGTTTGTCATACTTTTTATAATTTGGATATACGTTTTAGTATCTTAGTCGAATATGAGAATTTCAGTCTAATCAGTAAACATGAATTTGACAGCTAATGACCCTTTTAGCGGTTAATGTTCATTAAAAAGAATATTTTTAACAATTTTTATTGCCATTTATCTCTTGAACAAGACAATATAAATAAAAACTGTTAACAGCAAAAATGACGGGTAATACACGATAAACATGGGAAAAAATATAGTTAATACTATTGGCTAGCTGAGTCTTTATATGAGTTGACCGACCGTGCAAGGGCTGTATAGCCAGTCAAGGTCGTTAAAAACATCCATTTGTTGTATATGAGTTGATATAATTAAAACAGGTTTTTTTTACTTATTTTTGTCATACTTGATCATACTTCGACCTAGTCAAAAAACCGAGTCTCATGTGTGCTATATCCGCCAGTGACCAGCGTCAATAATGCATAAGTTTATGATAAGGTCATGCAGTGTATACAAAACTACTAGTGATAGGTAAATTATAATTGGAATGCAGTGGTCCATTTCATTTCCATTGAGATTATTTGGACCTGCTATATAGTCCTCTTCTATTGACTTTGAATGTTTTGCATATTTTACATGTTAAAAGTCTGTGATAGATCATTTTAAGGTGAACCACTCATGTTAAACACATTATTTTCAGTTGTAAGTCTTTTTCCATTGACATTATATGATTGACCTTGTCCCATCATCATGGTTCATTGACTTTGTTAAATTTTTGCGTAGTTTTCATAATAAAGTGTGTGTTTAGGTTAGTTAAGATATGACCACTCGTGCTGATTCTATATGGTATGTGGTATGCAGTTTTATAAGAATTGACATTTTCCATATTCGTGTAGGTTATTTAGCCCTTCAGTTACGGTTCATAGACTGCAAGTTTAGCTTAGTTTACATGGTTTAATATTGCATTTTAATTTCATATTCATAATACTATCATAATTACATAAAAAAAAACCGAGATCGTGTAAAGAAATATCTTAATGTTTAGCCAATTATCTGAAAACTGTTATAGACTAGTAAAAACACACAATTTTAGTCGACTTCTTGTGTTTTTGAATTATCTCGGCAAAATTAAAGATGGACACAGTCTTTGTACTGCAAACATTTTAAGCAATACAACATTTACGAAAATAATATAGTTGGTTGTTATCTGTTGGATGGATCCAGCCTCTTGTTTTCTAGATATCATCATATTCTAGATGATATCTTAAGGACAGCAATACAAATTTTAATAATCTTGGAGGTTTCCATTTGAGATTGTTGCCCAGTGGAAACTCTTCAAATTCCTTGGATTGTTTATTCAGAAAAATCTAGATTCTTTAAAAATACCTATCAAGTAAATTGTTTCGTTTAGTCTTATATGACAAGATATTCAAAGTTTTAGCTATTTTTCGAGCAAACATTCACACCGAGATGAAAAATGTTAAAACACACACTGATAATTACACTTCTACTCTGAGATTAATAAATAGGAACACACCGAGATTAATAACTTTTAAAGAAATGCACACTGAAGATGAAATGTTTAATTTATAGAAAACAGTAGTTTACTGACATTTAAATCTCATTAAATTTGTAAATATCGGATCTAAAGGCTCTTTTAAGGAAGATTGACAACCCGAACCGTCCTTCGTGGCAACTTACTTTTCCTTGTTTTTGTGTAAAAAAAAGACGAATGATATACTAAATGGGAATTTAAACAATATCGAAAAACAATCATGGCAAAACAAATACAAATTATTCTCATAAAATACTTGAGACGCAGCAACGCGAACCTCAATCACAATTGTAACATATACGTTACTTCAACTCATGTGGCAAAGTACATGCACGAGCGTAACATATTGATTGAAATACGAAAACACAAAACAACGGAGCAGTTGATTGATACTGCTGATAAATGGGAAGTTGCAAATTGGAGAGTTAAAATTATCACGATATTCATAGATTATAGATGGAACTGGACCATCTCTCTCGATATCGAAGAAAAAATTAAGAATGAGACGGACTTTATACTTTAATAGTATCCTTAATATAAAGTTCATGGGGATTTACGAGATGTATGCACTTATTTAAATGTGAGTTATTTATAAATGCCTTTTCATTTTGTCTTTGAAAATGTTTCGAATGATTTCTGTTTCAGGTTTGTATAAAAGCAAATCTACCAGTAGTGGTGCGCAAATAGTGCTCATTGAAATTACAAAGGTCATATCACCCGATACAAATATAAAAATAGACATAAATCGATTTTATTTACACATCAAAACTAACAAGGATGAAAAGATCTACAAAAAAATCTAATTCTCGAAATTCCCAAAGGGTTTGTCGTAGGAGGTTTATGTTTTAGTTAATGATGATAATTGGTTTTTGCGTTTTATTAATAATATTATAAATTGGTCTGGTGGAAATAATTTTGCTGACATGAGTTTTCGTGAAAAGTTCTTTTGGTTAATGACCTGTGAGGTCATATCCCTATTAAAACATTTTAATAATTTTGTTTATACTCAATGTTGATAATTTAATGCTTTCGTCATTTCATATTTTCGCATAATTCTTGCATTGATGGTTTATACACGGAGAGAATCATGTGAAGCACCTCCATGGTATCTCCTCCATGTAAATAAGCATAAGAAAAAAAATCATCTTCCCTCGGGTCATACAACCGAAAACATCCATACTTAAAAATACAAAACCTGTAAAATCTAAATGTCTAGAAAAAATTTCGTCGAAGATACTGCAAGTTGGTTAAAAGTTAAACGACTATGATTAAAAGTAAGCTTATGATTCGAAAAATGGCAACAAACGAAGTCGTTAGCAATAATTATTTATAAGTGAAAGTAACCTAGTAGGAATATACAGTTGTTCTTATAAAATACATAAAAAAAATCAGATGTTATGTTAACATTCAAACAGTTGCTATGAGGAGGAGTGTTGACCTTCAAAAAAGTGATCAAAAATTGATTTTCATGGGGTTTTGTCTTGTTTTGTTTTTGCAATGGTCTTGTAAGCTTTATTACGCCGTCATCATCTTTCCTCATTATTGATGTTAAACATCACTTTTCCTCACTTTTGGCTATTGTTTGGAGGTCAGTTTGTACAGGATTAAATGATTAAACCTTAGACAGAGAAACTTGCAATAACAGGCAGTTATTAAGATCTGAGTCAAAAGCACTCGCCTGCGCCACGTGTTGTTCGAACCTGAAACTAACAGTGTTGACATGCTAATGATACAGTAGGTGAAATACTCAGGCTTCTCAACTACCGACGTCCCGTGACAGGTTGGTCCCCTCGATGGAAACAATATTTACTTTTTGACGTCATGATTGACGTAGATGTTTTGTCTGCAGAACACATTCTAATAGGGAACTCAGACAGTTGTCCTTGTGTCATGATAAAGCCTTGTTTATTACATCATATCTCCTTAAATATTCACGTTTCTAACATGTGTAAACGATCTGTTTACTTGGGTCATGTCAACCATCACATTTCAGGATAACAATTGAACGAAAGTGCACTTGTCCAATAAACAAGGCTATTTTTATATTTTACACGTTAATTTAGATATAAGACAGAAAGACTATCCTATTTAGGTAACGTTGAATTACATTTCTCCAAATGTTGGTTTTTCACATCTAATTTGCCCATAAAATTTTAAATATAATCAGAATGAAGGTTAATTCTGAATGCGATATTCTTATCTTGATTGCAATAATATTTTTTTACACATGCTTATGATTTCTTCACCAATATCGCCGATTTTATTTTGCCTCGCACTACTCGACAAAGAAAACCGCTGCTCACAAGATCGTGAAATATAATATTTAATTCATAGAAAATTTGGTTTATGAATTGTTATTATATCAAAAAACACTGATAAAGTATAAATACAACGTACAAACAACTGAAAATAAAAGAAATCAAAATAGGAAAAAACATTATTTTCAATCCAAACCTTTTG
The DNA here is from genome assembly GCF_963676685.1 of Mytilus edulis. NCBI lineage: Eukaryota > Metazoa > Mollusca > Bivalvia > Mytilida > Mytilidae > Mytilus > Mytilus edulis. The sequence goes on from NC_092347.1 coordinate 37,962,042, forward strand.
TACTTGTAACATGTAGAGCTATACATCAATCAAATCTACTGTCATATTTCAGATTACAATAGATTTTCTTGTCAATCATTCAAACATTTATACATATCATTGGATTGTGGTTTACCTAACTGATACTACAGAACGGGTGAGAGTTTCATTTATTTTTCTATATAATTTAATTCGGGTTTTTTCTCTCTCTCGTTAATTATTTGGTATCTTAAATATCGATACATACGATATTTCATACTTGACTAATTTTTAGTTCCCTTTGCAATCAATTCGATTTATTTTACATTTAACTTTTACTGGATATTTCAAACGATATGGTAATTTGTCCATTTCAATTAATCTTTTTGACAGGCATTAAATATCAATAAATATTAGCTTTCTATTTGATGTTTAAATCATTTTGAATATATTTAATATTACATTTATCATGTAATTTTTCTCTCTCTCGTTAATTATTTGGTATCTTAAATATCGATACATACGATATTTCATACTTGAATAATTTTTAGTTCCCTTTGCAATCAATTCGATTTATTTTACATTTAACTTTTACTGGATATTTCAAACGATATGGTAATTTGTCCATTTCAATTAATCTTTTTGACAGGCATTAAATATCAATAAATATTAGCTTTCTATTTGATGTTTAAATCATTTTGAATATAAATATTACATTTATCATGTTACTATCGCTGAAAATGTTAAAATTGAATGTGTTAACACATTTGACAAGTAAAAGTCTTTGATGCCTATACTTATCATTTATTTGACATTCTCTTGACTTTAAATAGTTCACATGCTTTCAAACAAGACTGCGTGAATGATACGTTTCACAATACTCCAAAAACAACTAATCTTTGATGTATGTCATATTTTTTTTTAAAGGAAACATGATCAAACGTAAAGTATGTTAATGTCTACATAGAATCATTCATTCTATTATATAGACTTTAAAATGTTCAAAAGAGGGACAAATGCAAGTATTATAATTGCATTTAAAAATGGTTAGAATTAAAATGATTTGTTTCTAAATAATATTAAATTATTGATTAAACAGACATACAGTTATACATTTGTTTTCTATAAAAACGGTCAAGAAAGGGGTATCCTTGACGAAAGCCTCCTTTTGGAATACATTTAATTTTCAAACATATACAATTTATATTTTACGGAGTTGGCTGGCAAATTTAATGCGCAAGTATACTTTTATTTCTATAAGCATGCTTAAGAGAAAGTTTTGGCTTGTTAAATGCTACTTGTAAGTTATCAAAAAGTTATAAATATTTTCAAATGCATACTAGTATAAAGGACAATATAAAAACAACCGAAAACTGTTTATAATATTAATTTGTATTATTGTAATTTGCAATTTATATTTCTAAGGTACAAATTAGACTATTAATCAACGGATTGTTTTACTAGATTAAACTACAAACTTACGAGACATAATTGTGTTTAATGTTTTGTTTTCATGTTGTATATGTATTATAGTTGTTACAAGATGATGATTTATTACATAAATATTCAAATAAAAGGACCGAAGTAATTTTTATCTACCATTTTGACTAGCATTTTTAAGCTTTATGTCTGTTATGTTTTCCTTTATAAAAGATCCATGATTGGACACCGCATATAATAATCTGATGAATATACATGCTAGTAAATGATGTTATTCTTGAATAACAATAAAAAGAAAAAAATGGGGATTATGCATGAATCGCAACAAAAGTTATGAGACATTAAAGTTTTTTTTTAGTTTTTAAAAGCGAACATAATCAATCAAACTATCCCATATAAGAAATATTTTTAAAACAAGTAAAAATAAAAATCTTAGAAGAAGAAAAAGATGAAGAAATGTTTGAAATATCACTGGAAAAACACCTCTTTATTTGATGTTTCTTGTCTTACTGATGAAAGAATGAAGAATTTGATGACGATAAATGTACATCATGTCACTACAGGTCAAGAACCAAAAGATAAAAGTTGGCGTTTAAGACAGCGGTTGTCATTTTGGTTGTTGACCAAACCATAAGGCAGTATGTTTTATGTCAGTGAGATTTAGTGCATGTTGTATGACAAAAATAAACAGAACATATTATTTCATATAGGACTATCAACAGCTAGTTATATCGCGGAAGTCATAAATAGGTGTCATAAAACATTCTTTCTTCCGAAATTTTGTATACATTTGCATTAAATGTATAATTATATATTGACATAGAAATGTGATATATAAAACGTATAACGTGTATTTTATACAAATATATCATGCTTACAAGAGGTATTTGCCAAAAATACCGGTTGAGAGGTACAAATTTCCAGAGCCGTTAGGCGAGGGAAATTTGATTACCTCGAAACCGTTATTTTTGGCAAATACCCCTTGTAAGCATGATATAATTGTTTAATTCCACCGAATGTTCTATCTTATTACTTGACCTCAGAAAGTTTATTGAAATCAGGTATCATATGGAGTTTCTACTTGAATGTATAATCTTTGTGTATACTGCAGCTGTGCTATTTGTGCAGTCAAATTGCATGGGCCGTAAAATCATTTCTGCTCATTTTTGATGTACAGTCACTGACCGTATATATATATATCCCTGTTTATGATAAGCTGGTTCTCGGCTGACAACTACACTTTTTTCATCAGCTTGAGTGAAGCGTAATACAAGTGGATTCCAGTTTTATGTGTATGCCCGGTTGACAATGTGTTTCTTTTGAGTTTTATTTATGACGTCATTAAAAGTACAGGTTCGCGGAATTTTGACGTCATTTACTCCAAATTCAATAACGATGTTTTTTATCCTAAATATTTCATTTGAACAGTATATTAAGAATGACCATAAATTTGTCCTATTAGATCATAAATAATTCATTGGATTATTTTTAGACAAGGTATTCCCCATCTGCCATGGTATTTGCTAGCAAATACCCCGACACATGGAATTCCCTAATGACAAATACCCCGGCAGAGAAAAGAAAATCTCAAAACATAGAGATTTGTGAAAAATACCATGTCTCTCATCCAATCAAAATACAGCATTATTACATAAGGTGGAATAAATTATGATAGTCTTTGATGTGGGAAGTTGCCAATACTTCACTAAGCAGTGCTATTTTAAAATCATATATCAGTTATTGAAGATGTGTAAAGCTTGAAACACATGACGTATTGCCAATTTATGTAATTTGATTACAACCTTGTCATATAATACTTACGTAAAAGGGATGTAATAGGATGGAACAAAATACAAAGGAAACATTCAACACACATATACAAAAGATACCAAATGGAGTTATCAGAAATCCAAAGTATTATAAATCACCCAAAGGCAACAATAGAGAAAAGCGACAAAAAGCAATCAACAGTCAACACAAAATGATTCACCGAAAAATTATTATTGAGCAATAAACCTATAAACACCATAAACCTAAGGTAGCACAAATACTCGTGTTCTGGGAGGTTCAGCAGTTTATCCTAAACGAACGTTGTTTGAAAACACTAGACATAAATGAAAAGATACTTGTATGAAAATTAATAAATATGTTCTAAATCATTTTTTCAGTTCATGTAAGAATTGAAAAGAGTGTTTTACGGTTTAAAATTTATTATTATTCATTTTCTCATAATAGAAAAACCGAATGAAAAATGCAAGAATAACAGTGATCGAAAGAGCGTTACGTTTTTATTTGTAAATTAACCTAATTTCTCTACTTTGTTTGTGGTGAAGATAATAAATTTCATCTTCTCTTCCATTAAAAAAAACTTGGTTAAGACAGATGATAAGAATGACACAAATGCGTTCTAAATGCATGCAATTAAACCAGTGATATAACGTGTTAAAATAGTATAGGAACAATCTAAGTTTGTATGCATTCATGAAAATTATATTTTCAAACTTGTATCCGAAGGTGTATAGATAATAGAATAATTCACAGGTTCATTTCCATCGATTTATGACTTCTGAACAGTGGTATACTACCGTAGCCTTTATTTAACCAGCATTTTCATAGTTGAAAAAGAATCTGCCATAGTTTACAATGAAAGAAAATAAAAACGTTTGATAAAAACATTCAGTCACATGTTTTTATTGGTACATGAAAAAGGACTTTAATGCTTAGTTGATAATTTCTTAAATAATCATTCCTTTACAAACAAAATAGCACACCATGGTTTTTATTCCTTGATGATGTATCATATTTTGTGAAGACATGGTGTTCATTACAATTCATCCATTTCTATCTTGTTTATTAAATTATAACATTTTGCCTTGTCAAATGATCGTTGTTTAGCTATATTACATCGCCTAACTTTGTTATATATTTTATACTTCTTGGAATCAGAATACCTACTATATGTTTTATTATAACATTATAGGTTTTAAACTTTAATTGCACTAGGTTTTAATTCTAAACGATTGAAAGATAGACCAGGGTATTTTTTAAATCTACAATATGTAAAACGTTAGAGGGTTGAATAAAGGCGTTTTGTGTACTGTTTTAAATGGTATTAAGTGGAAGACTATTAAGACGTATTTAGCTGCACTCAAACTGAAAGCCTAACTTAAATCTTCAAATCAATTAACATCGGTAAATTCATATTTCTTCTTGTAAATGTTTAATTGGTTGCTTGTCAAGAAAAGTATATGTCTGTTACCACGATGATCTAGTACCTTTTTGTAGTTTGAAAGAAAAAAAAAACACTTTCTAAATTTTTAAGCGTAAAAAAAATAAATGCATTACCGTATTACATTAGCTGTATTTGGCAAAACTTTTAGGAATTTTTGGTCCTCCATGCTCTTGAACTTCGTGCTCTATTTGGCCTTTTAAGCAATTTGAAATTCGATCGTCACTGATGAGTCTTTTGTAAACGAAACGCGCGTCTGGCGTAAATATAAAATTTTAATCCTGGTATCTATGATGAGTTTATTTACGTAGTCACCATTTTGAAAATTCAAAGCCAATATTAAATTCATGATAACTTGGTACAAATGATCTTACAATCCAGACATAAACAACATAATTAACCTTACAGATTTCAGACAAATCTAAATAAAAAACTAATTCGGTTGATCCCTCTACCAATTGATCATATCTGAAATGATAAAATGATAAAAAATGATAAGAAGATATAAAAAATGATATTTCATGTATAAACAATGCCACTTAAAGTACTCACCGAAGTGTCATTGCCCTTTTGAATATTCACAGCGTGTATTATAAAGGCTAATATATGCAAACCTAATTCCGGAGAGAGAACACGCACTTTTGTTCAATATCACCACATTCTTAAATGGCATGTCATAAAAATGTTTATGAAAAAAAAAGCAATAAAAAAAAGTTAAAATGCTGGATTATGGTTTGAAACATTTCAATTTGAATTCATCGAAGACTATTCGACTGAAAGATTATGTTTGACCAATTTATATGTGGAATATTTTCGTTGACCGCAAAAGTTAAACAAATATTCCATCATAATACTGTAAGACAAGACATATTCATAATACAGTGTCGAATTTATATCATGAATATAACTTGAATCTGAATACTTTCAGCATCACAACAAATATCACCAAAAAATTATCTTTAGAATAACTAATAAATAACATTCGTTTTAAATATCATCACATGTACATGTGCTCTGTTATGAAAGCGGTATTAACTACAATTTAGACAAAAAATAACATACGATTCTTTTGTTTCAAGTGTTAATGAAAGCGTAATTTTGACACAATATTTCGTTATTAGCTCTCAGTTTGCATAAAATTTGTCAAAACAAGCTCAAAAACATCAATGATGTACTATTAACTTACATCTTAACCTCGTGTTAATAACTTCCGTCGTTTAACCCCTTAGCTGCAAAATAATTACCCATAAACTAGACGGGTTCAACTATTGAAGAGAGAAAAAAATGTCAATATCAAAAGTGAAACCAGGTTAAACCCTTTTGCTGACTGATTCTATCCACAAAAAAACCCCATTCTTATAAAGGAGTAGGGGCAATAAGGCCCTTATTTGGCCCAAAATTTACTGCAAATTTAAAAGTTATCATACATATTTTTAAATTACTGAAAAGTATCTCAGGTAGAAGGAATTCAGAAAAACAAAATAGTTTAGGACATTGAACAAGTTATCATGGCAACAAATCATGCCTTAATTTGCATATTTTGTAAAATTTTGTGATTTTCCTTGTTTTTCATCAAATTTTTAAGTATATTTTCGATTGGAAAAGTATGTGCGCACCCAAGAAACAACTTTATATTTGGTGAGATTTTGTCAATAGTAATAATAAAGCTTAAGTTAAATCATTTTGTTGTTTCTTGGCTGCGCACGATGTTTCCACAACAGAAATAAAGATGGAAAACTGCATAAATTCTGAATTTTCATCGTTTTTGTGAAAACAGTACATATTATGACGTAATTGTGACGTCATCACTTAAGAATCTTAATGTTTTTCATTTATATTTCTTGACCCTATGCAATTCTAAAGATTATGTGCTAATTTGAAAAAGTTATCAAACATTTTATTTTCTTGGGCCAAAACCAGGCCTTAATGCCCCTACTCCTTTATAACCGATGATAAACATATTTGTTTAACCAATACTTTCACATTAAAAGACCAAACACAAAAAAACATTCGCGTGTTCGCTATTTATTTATATGTATGTTTATCTCGGGGTACATTAATGTCGGTAGTCTTCGCAGGTCATCGCGATGGTGAATTAGAAGGTTCCTAGACTAAAATACACACGAAGTACTGGTACATACCATCGAAATCATGCATTGATAGTTATTTATTTTAAACTTTTTGTGATTTATGCATACGTTTCAGTATGTTATATATCAAATATAAGAATTTGAGTGAAATCGGTGACCAGGAGTTTGACAGCTAATAAACTTTCCATCGCATAACACCTGTAATCGCATTGCGTCATGAATGATAGTCAATTAACTGCTGTTTCAATGACAATTTGTTTAGGATATATGAATCTAAAGTCAGTTAAATGCATGTTTCATATCCTGACATATATGTAGCAGTTGATAGTGTTGGTCGGTTGAATATTCAACAAAAAAATTGCTTCAGTTTTCCAATTGTGAATTTCCAGCTGTATGTTACAACATACAAGCAGCGCCTACTTATTGATTCTATGTATTCACAAATATGATAATCCAGGATTTGTGTTTTAAATTTTCTTTATAAACATGACAAACGATTGCTGTTTTCACAAAAACATTTTTTGAGTCAACAATTCTTTGTCGTAAAAGTGAATTCTTAAGAATTGAATTTTTGAAATGCCTGTACCAAGTCAAGAATATGTCAGATGTTATCCATTCGTTTGATGTTTTTGAGCTATTGATTTTGTCATTTGATTAGGAACTGTCCGTTTTGAATTTTCCTCTGAGTTCAGTATTTTTGTGATTTTTCCTTTTACAATGCTTTCATGATTGTAACAAATGATCAAATATTCATTCAGTGTGTTGTGTCTACACTATTGACATTTTGTACTCCGTAATGTTCTCATTCATGATACCATCGACAGTGAATTTTCACCGAAATGATTGGTTATAACCAACACTAGTTACACAAAAGTTATTTATCTTTCCAGAGCACCTAGGTGCATCTCAGACTTCCAGTTGGATCATGTTGATCAATGTTAAGTGTTTAAGGAGGTACCTAATACAACAGGGAGATAACTCTGTAATATCAGCTAAACGTTTTAATTACGTTGTGATCATAAGGGAATATTAAGCTTCTCAATGATCAAAATTAGTGTTTGTCAAACTGCTATATAACCAGTGTAATTTTTCTGATAAAATGGTTGGTTCAAATTTTTAGAAATTTTTATATTTTTGTCAAAGGGTCAAAGTAGATACTTTGTCAAAATTTTATGAAAATTAAACGAGTCAAATTAATTTTAGTGAATGTGTTGGGTACCACCTTAATATAATGTTTGGTATATTGTTGTTATCGTTTTCATTTCGTCTTAATTCTTTTGATCTTTATGTTTTCGACTATGATTCTGTTGCAAACTACTCGTTTCTGGCGTACAATTTGTTTAATTTGATATATATGATGCATTTATATACTTCGTTTTAAAATACAGCATATATACGACAATAGTATGAAACATAAAGGAAGCCAAAAAAGAACTGTAATAAACCGTATAAGAAGCATTTGCAAGCTTAGTTAGGGTTATATAAAATACTAATTAATAATCTAAAGAATTAAATAAAAATTGTACTTTATTATGACTTTAGTTGAAAGTTAAACAATTACCACTTCTGGTGAACTGGTTGGTCCGAGAGTATTATCAGCTTAGAAGTCAGTGCTGTGGTATTGGCATAATGAATATGTTTTTCTTTTCTCAAATTCCTATTGATAAATTGACCTTGTTTGAATATTGCTTACTTTTTTGTATGTTTTTTGTTATATATATATCTCTTAACCTATATCTGTATTTATACATGCCTACCTTCAAATTTTGCTTAAATAGTTGGATCGTTCCTAATGAACCTAAATCCAGAAAAGTGCATAGGAAGCAAATTTTATAAAGATCTTTTTTAGTATTAAACATATACAACAGGAGGTTGAGGAAAATGTCAATGAAAGAGCAAAATAAGACAAAAATAATCAAAAATACCCTAGAGGGCATCATAAAGTCTTTGATAATAGATAGGTGTCTATACTAGGTCAAGCACTAGATCGTTGATAGTCTATACAAGTTATGAATATAAATGAAACAAATACAATCATAGATCTGCCATCAAACTAAATTATATACAAAGTTAAGAACAATTTATTAAGGTATGACTATGAAATAAATTAAGACAAAAGTAGTTTAACGATGTTTATTCTCGTAAATCATCAGGAATAAATAAATAAATCAATCTAACAAACAAACAAAAATGGAGAGAGTTGCATGACATACAAAAGGAGTGAGATCGGTTGCGTTGATAGTTATCAAACGTACCAGGTTCATAATTTAAAACAACACGCACGCGTTTCGTCTCCATAAAGCTCATCAGTGACGCTTGATGTGTTGAGAGTGTAATCGTCAGCCGCCATGCAAATCCCCAATCAATCCAATTGTCAGGATTAGAAATCGGACCTAATCAGTAAAATTGTACAGATGACACAACTTTTCTTGTGAATTAAGATGTATCAGGTCAAAAACATGTGGCTAGTTAGTTGAGATACAGACATATCATATCGTGCAACAAATTCGTTATTATAACAACTTATGAAGTTTCAGTCGTTCTTCTTCATTACTCTCGGAGTAGCTATTTGGACCTCACGCCCGCCAATAAAGCCAACATAATCCAAGTCAATGTTTCCTTCCTTTAAATAAACTTATTCCAAAAGGTTGTCTATTCAACACTGTATTAGATCTTTGAATATTGTTTTATCTGTAACAAAATTTAATTATCAATAAGTTAAAAACCTACTAAATATAATTGCTATACATATATATGTACTTTTATGGTACTACAATCTGTCAATAATTATATGCTGGAATATAGCACGGGGTCAAGATTTTCTCCGACTGTTTATGTCATCTTTACATAAAATCAAAAGGAAATTGGTTGCGGACTGGTTTTCTTTAGTCTTTGATGAGGGTGGTAAAGGGTTATTTTCGTGCAACGTTTTTGGCCTTTTTATTTCGCGTGTTTTCGTGTTTTGACGTTTTATTTCTCGTTTTCTTGTGTTTGGTTCGACGTGCGTGCCTCGTGTTCTCCTTTATCTATTTCGTGTTTCGTATCGGTACTCTTAATTTCTCGTGCTTGTCCCGCATTTGATTAAAAAGTAAACCAGGACTAAATTCAGAGACAATCCGGAGATTGTTTAAAATTATGTGTTCACAGTATATTAAAAATTGCTATCAAATTTATTATTTTGAATAATATTTTTCTGGCAAATCAGTTGCAAATAGCGGACGTTAATAGATGACTGGAGGGTCATCATCTCCATTATATATTGACTAGATGATCTCCAAGAACGGATGATTAATAAATTATTTTACCTTTTCCATTAATATTTGCGATTTTTTTTTCTCGTGCTTCATTTTTCCGATTTTTATTTTCCGTCCACGTTTTTCCGATTTTTATTTCACGTGTTCTGTGTTCAGGGCCCCCTTTACCACCCTCTTTGATGCATAATCTTTCTAATAGTATTTTTTACGTTGGACTAGCTTCAAGTATTTTCAAGTTCTCTAAGATCTGTACTTTTTGTCTTCACCTTGTTTTTACTTTGTCTTTAATTTAGCTATATCTTCTCATTTTAAAGTTATTAATATGTATAGTAGAGCGTTATCGTTATCATGGTGATTAGAATGAATGAAAAAAAATGTTTGAATCCATCATTTTTTAGTTCTTGCATAAACATTAGAACTCCACCTGTTTTTAAATGTTATAATGATGGAATTATTAAATATCATAATCTCAAGATAATTTAGAAAAAGATATGCATTTCGCTCTATCATGTTCTATGATAAAATATCTGTCTAGGTATAAAACTGTGTATTGTATTTTGTAATCAAATAAAATAATACACCATTGCATACCTAGAAGATTGTGTCCGTGTGACAAAAATCCCACTGCGTCTAAATATGCATGAGTCAATTAACTATTTAAAAAAAAATTGACGTTTTGTTTTCATTAATATAAAGACATTTGTTTTGGGATTTAACATTTATATATGTAAAAAAGTCACTAATCAAATGGCATCATCAAAAGCTCAGACACATCAATCGAATGAATAACAACTGTCATATTCCTGAATTGGTACAGGTATTTTCCTGTGTAGAAAATGGTGGATTAAACCTGGATTTATAGCTAGCTTAACCTCTCATTTGTAGAGGTGTTATCATTTATCAGCAAAAAGGCTCAGTTTTGATTATTGGAAAGGGGGGACAGCGATTCATATTTTAAAAAAAAGGGAATGATAAGGTATCAACTTGATGGCAGCAAAATAGAATCAATTATAATTGATATTCTGAAATTTAGATAAAAAAAATTAAATAACAAAATTACCTAACTTCAAGGGAAATTCAAAACGTAAAGTCCACCCTGCAAACTGCAAAATCAATGCTCAAACATATCAAACGAATGGATAACAACTGTCATATACCTGACTTGATATATGAATTTTCTTATGTAGAAAAAGGTGAATTAAACCTGGTCTTTAAAGCTAGCTAAACCTCTCACTTGTATGACAGTCGCATAAAATTCCGTTTTAAACCAGGACATTACCCTACGTACGGACTCCTCTGATGCTTTTGATAGCATAAATTAGACTGATTTAAAATAGATATATGGTTTTAAGTTACTTTATATAAAAGTGTTTGCTTACACATAGTCAACAGCGATAGCTAAAGCATTGTTTGATATCAGTGTGACAAAACTGTTTTGATAGGTTGAGAAAAAAATAATCTCAAAATACTAAAACTTTGGTGGGGGGAGGGGAAATGATACCCAACATTTTATTGCGAAAGTTTACATAGTGTGAAAGGAATGAAGTGTTTTATGCATAATGTTTGCAAAACCGGTATCCTTTAATTCTCTTTGAAAATTAAATGTAAGTCGAAACAAAAATTTAAACGTTATTGAAAACTAAACCAATGTAAGCTGCATTTCAACGATCTTGTCAAAACATTTTTATACCCAACACTTTGATGGATTGAAAATTATTTACGACTACCTGCGAATAGTTGTGCACCCAAAGTTGAAAACAAGTTCTGTAGAAATTGCAGTGAAACTGAAAATTGAAAATAACACGTTTTAATAATTATGCCCGAAGCGAGTTGACTTTTCAATGATTTCCCTTCAACTGAAACCATCAATTGAATTCTCATAGTCGTTATTGCCCTTAAACGACAAACCATGCTTAATTTAGAGTTTTCCCTACAATATTTAAACATTTTAAAAGTAGATAAATAGAAAACCTCCGAGATTCAATTTTGAGCGCAAAACTAATTAAAATCAACCCTTCTAAAAGTCCTTCATAGAATGGACAAAATCTAAGATCTGTGTCATGTTGGGTAGTTGAAATCGTCGTTGTAGAACAATTTTATATTCATTTATTTATTTATAAACTGAAATGGATCGTGCCATTTATCAAATGTTGAGTTTGTATATGCATATATATTTTTTAATTAAACTAGTTTAAAGTAGGTTGTTCCAACTATCGCTTCGTGATCTTGACACTTTGAGCTTGAAGGCCTGTGGTGAATAGGTGTAAAGAAATAAAAAATAAATTATAAATATATAGAATCAAACAATTTTTTATCAGTTTAGTGTTATTAATATGTATACTATAACGTTATCATAATTAAAAATGAATTAAAAAATCCATCATTTCCTTCTTATCTTAATCTTTATAATGATGGATATATATTAAAAATCTTAAGATGAGCCTCCTCATGGGGTTTTTGATTATGTGATGACGTCGACTTTGCTGGGTTTTTTTATAGTGATTTTTTTATTAACAGACCAAATATTTCCTGGTTATTTGTTAATTTGATAATCTTGGACTGTATATTTTAATATTTGATTATATTTAAAAAGATTTTATGGAAATAGTTCCATCAGGTACGCCTCGACTAAAAAGTATGAGGTGTCAAGTAAATCAAAGGGTTGAATGAAATAGAATAAAGTCTTAATTTGTTTTCCTCTAAATCATTTTTAATAAGTAATAAAGTTAGTATTTTAAATTATATAGTGAATTCATTCTATTTAAAGATGTATAAGGTTTAATAATATGTGTCAGACGTTGTAACTTCTTGGTTTCTTCCTTCAGGGTTAATCATTTTGCCCCATAACACCCATTTTCTTTTCTTGTAAGACTTCATTAGGTCATTTTCCAAAATTTGAGCAGATTCTCAATTTCTTTTCTTTCAATTTGAGACCCAAAAAACACCAATATAGAAATTTAAGGTAAAAGTCAGAGTCCTTACCCGCCATTTTTTTGAATTTCTTATATATCGAAAAGGAGCGCCAATACCTATCATTATTTTTAGCTTTTTTTTGCGTGCGTTCCTTAAATAATGCTCTTTCGACTTATAGTATCAATTTTAATTGTAGATATATCCTTAAAGTGGAAAGTCGCGAAGCAAATGCTGAGTAGCTCTTATTTCTTGCCAAGGGTTGACTACTTTTGTTGGGCCTTTTTTGTTTTTCTAGCTCTTGTCTTTATACCATCTTTGATTATTTGGTATATCTTCTAATTTTCATTTCTTCGTACTACATTTGTATGAACTTCAAGATTATTCTCCTTAAATCTGTTCAAGGAAGTTTTAGCTAGCTCTAATTGTATATTTTTATTGTTGATATTCACAATCATATATTCACCTGTACCCACAAAAGCAACAGACATTGCACCCCAATTTGTATCTAGTGTTAAATTATGTATTTACATGACAGAACTTTCTTGGTATTCCTAGTTATTGGAAGAATGTTATACACATAAGTAGTGTACCTAAAACGACAAAGTTATTTTTCATTTTCCTGTTGTTATTAAAATCGTTTTTTTTTCAAAAGTGATTATTTTCAAAGGGTTAAATATTTCTTGATGTCTTGCCATGGCTTTGTTTGGACTTGTTTGTTTGCTTTTTGGCCTTGAATGTTTGTCCCTAATCTTTTATTAACTGTGCATTTGCATTCAGATATCGCAGATCAAATTTATTCGTTCATTGTGATTTTATTTACGTTTTTCTATTGAGTTAAGCCTGCCAATAGATATTTTATTTTGTGCTTTTCTATGTTGTGATGTTATGCTATTGTTTCAGAAATGGGGAGAAGGTTTGGTACCCGTAAAACGTTTAATCACGCTGCAAATGTTTGCACCTGTCCTAAGTCAAGCATTTGAAGTAGTAAAATTGAATTTGAACTGTTGATAATAAATTTTGGAAATTGATAAAAAATAAATCGCATTGATCAATTGTTATGGAAACATACCGTCAAATCGAAACAACGTTTTGCTTTATCAAGGTGTTAAACAGTTACGTACATAAATTTTAAACGGGACTTTTTTCTGAAGCATATAATCATATGCAACTGTGTCTGTTACATTCAATGCCTTACTTTGATAACCTGCCCAGGGGCGTTGTTTCACTGTGTCTGTTACATTCAATGCCTTACTTTGATAACCTGCCCAGGGGCGTTGTTTCACTGTGTCTGTTACATTCAATGCCTTACTTTGATAACCTGCCCAGGGGCGTTTTTTCACTGTGTCTGTTACATTCAATGCCTTACTTTGATAACCTGCCCAGGGACGTTGTTTCACTGTGTCTGTTACATTCAATGCCTTACTTTCCCGGATATCCTGCCCAGGGTCGTTGTTTCACTGTGTCTGTTACATTCAATGCCTTACTTTGATAACCTGCCCAGGGACGTTGTTTCACTGTGTCTGTTACATTCAATCTTTACTTTGATAACCTGTCCAGGGGCGTTGTTTCACTGTGTCTGTTACATTCAATGCCTTACTTTCCCGGATATCCTGCCCAGGGGCGTTGTTTCACTGTGTCCGTTTGCCTTACTTTAATAACCTGTCCAGGGGCGTTGTTTCACTGCGACAAAGATTTAACCATTACAATAAATGGAATGATTCAGGTAAAAATGGCAAAATAGTTTGGAGGCATGATTTTTTTTATTAGTTGTTAGTGGCTTTGAACTAGCTGTCAGATAACTGCGAGTACTCTCCTATCTGTTCCTAGTGTCTTTTTGCTATCGGGATATACAAGTACCCGGCTACGTCCACTTGTATTTTTGTCCATCTGATGAGTTGAGCCTTTTCAACTGATTTTTATAGTTCGTTCTTATGTTGTATTGTTATAAATACCACTGTCCCAGGTTAGGAGGAGGTTTGGGATCCCGCTAACATGTTAAACTCCGCCACATTAGTTATGTATGTGCCTGTCCAAGGTCAGGAGCCTGTAATTTAGTGGTTGTTGTTTGTTTATGTGGTACATATTTGTTTTTCGTTCATTTTTTTAAAATACGGCCGTTAGTTTTCTCGTTTGAATTGTTTTACATTGTCATATCGGGGCTTTTTATAGCTGGCTATGCGGTATGGGCTTTGCTCATTGTTGAAGGCCGTGAGGTGACCTATAGTTGTTAATGTCTGTGACATTTTGGTCTCTTGTGGACAGTTGTCTCATTGGCAATCATACCTCATCTTCTTTTTTTTTATATATGTTTAGTAAGGTAAATGAAACATTTGGTACTATCTACAAAACCCAACTTAATAAAATATAAATGCTAATGAGGCCCCTCATGGGGGGTCCTAGTAATCACATAATCACCATTTTTTTGCCAATATAATCACATAATCATTAAATATTTGCTTATCTTTAGTAATCAAATAATCATAAACTAAAAATACAGTCCTAGGTAATCAAATAATCATGAAATATTTGGCTTAATAATCAAATAATCATTAAAAAAACGGCCAAGTAATCACATAATCAAAAACCCCATGAGGGCCCTAGCTAATTAATAGTTTTCTTTAAACGCCAATGTTGTCTCGTAGTAATGTGTTCGCCTCGAATGCAAAAGATCATAGTTTCGAACACCGGTCGGGTCAAACCATGTACTTTCAAATTAGTATTTGCTACTTAAAGAAAGCAGCTTCAGAGGCGTATTTAGAGGGATTTCCAGGGGGATCGCCCCCTTTCTTTGTGGGACATAATAGGTTGATTATTTTAAGGAATCACTAAAGCATGACTGGAGCGGGCCCCCGCTTATGCAGTATGAAAATTCTTGATCCGCCACTGGGCTTTAAGAAATAAGAGCAAAGACAGGTCGGAGTAGTCTGTCCATATGTAGGGCGTTATTTTATCTGCAGACTGTTACTCATTAAACAAGAACTTTGTTTGAGGAAGTTATGAATGTAACTTAAAAAAGTTATATTGAGAAAACTGTGTACTTTCATTAGATATATAAACTCCCATGTGCACTCTCCTGTCTAAATACTATCAGTATAATTGTAATAGTCGGTCCGAGAACACAGTTATTTCGTAGTGCATTTCTTTTAGACAATAAATTCAAATTAAAAAAATCCGGCGCACCTGCTCTTTCTCAAAAAAGATTTTTTACAGTGTTGTGTACTACTAGAGGGACAAATAATATCAAAATTATAGAAACTTCTACCAGCTCTAACTCAAAATATTGACAATTCTGTGATAAGGGGGTCTAAAATTCAGTTTGACAGCTTCAGACGTACTAAAATTTGACTTTTTTTTTTAACTAGACCAAATTTCTACTTTTAAACAAAGATTCAGCACCCAATTTTTTTCAACATGTAATTTCACCCCCCTACTTAATATTTCATGCATTTAATATCAAGAAATTTATTGGGAAAGTGTATCAAAAAAAAAATTGCAAGTTATACACTGTTCACACTAGAAACTATATTCACGAAAAACAAAGAACGATAACTGTGTCCTTGGACCGGTCTGCATATCCTGCTCTCTGTATTCATGTTGTTTTGTCTATTCATTGGTGTTATGCAGTGTCTTTATACCATTGTAATTGCAAAGGTTTGACAGTATTAAGATATAAATAAATGAAAATCCAGCTCAGTGTGTCGTTCTAGTACAAACCAGTTTTTGATAATATTCATATTGATTTACATAATTACCGTTTTGAATATGCATATAATTTGCCGTTGGACGTCAGACAGCCATCCATCATCATCATCATAATTTTTATTTAAATCAAGATCTTATCATTTCCAAATTCCAAAAAATTGTAATCCATTTCTTCGATGATCACTCAGATTTCTATGTAAGTAAAGCTAAAATTTATAATATGATCATTCAAAATGATTAACTTTTTTTATATTTATAAAATAGAATAGTTTTCTATCATTTTAATGTTTTTCATATGTATAGTGTGATGTTATCGTAATTAATACGAAGTAAAACTTTTTTTAAATCAATCATTCTTTTGTTCTTGTACTAAACATTAGAACATTACGACCCGACCATTGGAAACTTTATAATGATAGGTCTATATGTCAAATATCGCGAACAAAACTAGAATAAAGATATGCATTTCTCCCTCATTCATCTTTTTTTGGAATAAAAATTATAAAACAGTCTAGTGGAATAAAACATGTCTTGTTTTTTTTTATATTATATATATTGAATAAACAGACAGAAAAAGAAAATAATGCAACATAAACAATAACTCCACTGTCCGATGTAGGGAAGGGTTAGTCGGCCGCTAACGAGTTCAACCCAACCATCTTCTATATGTGCCTGTCTAATATCAGATGCATGAAATTCAGTTGATGTCGTTCGTTGCTGTATATCATTTTTTTTTCGATTTTTTTTTAAATTTTTGTACATAAATCAGACCGTTTAACTTAGTTTTCTAGTTCAAATCGTTTAACATTTATAAATTCATGAACCATATAGCTTTCTATAGGCTTTGTTCATTGGTGAAGGTCGTACGATAGTCTGGAGTTGATAAATACAAAGTAAATTCGACTCTAGTGGAGAATGATCTCATTGATAATCATAAAATTGAGAATGGAAATAAGGATTATATCAAAGAGACAACAACCCGACCAAAGAGCAGACACCACAGCCGAAGGCCACCAATGTGTCTTCAATGCAGCGAGAAACTCCACATCTTCTTATTTTTCTTTACAACTTATATCAACACATGTATCAATGTTTTATCGATATCTTTATTTTTCTATTTCTTATTCTTTAAGGAAATGATTGTAATTGAGTTAGGTTAGTTTTGTAGGAAGGTTGTAAATATTTCTTTATTCGAAAAGACACACACTAGATTAATTAAGTAATTATGTGGTTGATGTTAAAGTCCAGTAGCATATATTTCACTCAAACTGTAGATTAAAACACATTTATAATAAAACATATAGCTTGGTTCTGCGAAGTGGAACAATGACGATTAAAAATATATAATTAGGACTATCATGGATAAATAGGAGTGAGTTGGATAGGGCCATAATCTTTTCCTGCAACAGGTCACCCTTGGGTTCCCGAAAGAGTTATGGCAAGAGTTCTTTGGCGTGCAGATATGTGCTTTCATACATTGTCAATACATTTTCAATGACATTGAAAATATTGCTGAGGAGTCTCCTGTTTTTGTTTGTTATTTTGTTTAGTTTTATTCATCTAAAATCTGATTTTTGTTGTTTGAAAGTTTCTGAATTATATCTGCAGGCATTTAAAATGACATATCTAAACATGCATGTGTTGTGTGTGCTCTTATATATCTTTATACACATTGAAATTGCCCAACACATTT
Source organism: Mytilus edulis (assembly GCF_963676685.1). Classification (NCBI taxonomy): domain Eukaryota; kingdom Metazoa; phylum Mollusca; class Bivalvia; order Mytilida; family Mytilidae; genus Mytilus; species Mytilus edulis. The sequence continues at coordinate 37,980,321 of NC_092347.1, forward strand.
TAAAATGTTTGCCTTAATTTCTACAGGAACACTTTACCACTTCTTTATTATTTCCTACAAGACAGGGTGACGTAAAAGGGACTAACGTTTAACATTAAAAACGTTTGTCGTCATTTAATGCAAACTAAATCATTTAAAAAATGTGTGCTTCGAAACTAATATTCAATTTGTATAAAATACTTTTTTTTTTTTTTATCTATTTTAGATTTTAACGAAATTTTGTAATGATGTCCTTAAAGGGGCACTAGCTACGATATATATAAAAAAATAAAGTATGATTTTTTTTTAGATCAATCATTAATCAAATTGGAATAATGAAATAATAATTTGCTTTTAGCAATCAATTTCCTTTAATTTTGCTGAAATAAGCGATTAAACATAATTTTTGACTGATTCACTTGCAAGTGAAAACGTCATCATCATTCTAACCGGTATTCATGTGAACTTCAAGTTAACCCCTAGCTAGAGATTGACAACGCATGCATTGTACGTGCACTGGTTATTTAAAGAAAAAGAATGTCAACAATGAAAGTGAAACTACGGTAAATCATTTGATTACTAATTCGATGCACATAAAATCATTCTTATATGGTTAAAAACAATGAGAAACATCTATTTTTAATCTATAAAATAAAATCAAACAGACCTATAAAAATGCAATTGCACGTGTTGGTTTAATCTATTCGTATCTTTATTTTTGTTTACATCGCTTATATGGTCATCTGAGGTCAAATCGATAGTTAATTAGATGGCGTCTGGACTAAAATACACACGAAACGAACCTATATATTATCTACCCCATGCTCTGTAAACTGTTTATTTTAGACTTTTGATAGTTTGGATAAATGTTTTACATTGTTATAAACCAAATATGAGAATTTGAGTCAAATCGGTTACAATGAATTTGACAGCTAGTGCCCCTTTAAGATAGAATGGGCCATTCTAGTTAATTTCTGACAGGTGGGGATGGACGGGGAGAATTTTGTTTATACGTATCAGAATAAAACATGAAAAACTACCTATCAGATCTAAAAATTAAGACCTATCAGATGTAGGGTTTCTGTTCATATTGGGTGGATGGGTTTTCATGGGAAAAAATGACCTATCAGAATTTTTTAGTGCAAGGATTGTACTCATCAGATTTTTAAATACAATACCAGATAATGCATGATACGTAACTGTCTACTTTCAGAAGCACCCATAAGATCTAACATAGGCATTTTTGAAACCCCTTAGATGTACTTATTTTAAATTATTTACTGCTGCATGACCCTCAGAAATTTTTTGCGTATAGTGTACATGTCAGATGAAAAAACCCAAATTTTCACCCCTAAGATGTATGAATTTTACACCCCTCAGAAAGGACCATCAAACCCCCTTTAACAGATATTAACTGGAATGGCCCAATATGAATTAGCCGAAATAGCAAGCAAAAACAATAAAATATTCCCTAAATAATAATAATAGAAAGATCAAAGTAACCCAGATCACTTATCATGTAAACTATTTGTTTAACTTATTAGTAACATTTAAAGCCAACGTATTAGTCCATCTGTAACTATAAGTGACGTCATTTGGTTTTCATTGTAATGATAATCAATATTAGTTCTTATTAATTTTTACCCAATTAAAATATTCCTTAGAGTAGCAAACAATAAGTATTTTTCCATCTAAAACTATAAATGACGTATTTAAGTTTTCGATATTTGTACTTATTAATTTTTGCCCAATTACAATATACCTAAGAGTAGCAAACAATAAGTTTATGCATTCCATTACCGCATACATCACCTGTCTTGGTATTTTTTATTCAAATCATAAGGGAAAAAATATAAGACTTAGACATTAAATACCGTTTTATGGTCAAGAAATAATTTGTGATGATGAATTGCCTTATGTAGGTTGTTTTAAACATCTATCATATACCGTCTCACGATACTATGTTCTTATTCATCAAAGATTTTGTCAGGTACATAATCATTTCATCAACTCTGTGTTAAAACGCATGTTCTTACAGAAACCACCAAGCCAAGAGTACATCACACACATGCACACATGGGCAATAATATTCCCCTTAAGTGGCGTATAAAAGACAACTGTGGTCATGTTACAAGCAAGATGTTTTTAAACCCAGGCAAACTTCGTTCAAAACAAATGCCACCAAGAGTACATCACACACATGGCAATGAAAAATTTTGTCCTGCATTTTTTTAAAGTTGTAATCTCTGTCCTGCCTTTTTATTTTTCACTCTAATCGGTCCTGCCTTTTTTTCTTTTTTAGTTTATCCTGACTTTTTTTACCTAAATTGTCATCCTGACTTTTGTTTTTTTTGCAAGTGTCTCATCCTGCCTTTTTGTTTACTCAAAATTCCTGTCCTGCCTATTTTTTTCAAATTTCATCCTAGCCCCCCCCCCCCCCCCCCATAAAAATCAAATGGTAGCTCCCTTATATAGATTTCAACTAAACAGGGGTCTTATTATTTTCACTTTATATATTTACCCTTCTAGATACATTAATGTTGCTCTCTCTTCGCGCTTCCTGTGAACAGCATTGGCACACATGCAAAATAAATAGATAAGCTCGGAAGATTTATGATTTATCACTAATCAACAAATTTCGAAAGTGTGCAATCGTGGTAAAAATTACATTTGCATAATTTACGTAAAGGTCACACGTTTTTGGGGCTTGTTCATTTTTGAAGGTCGTGCATTGACCTCCAGAAGTCTATTTTGGTTTACATGTGTTGTTATGATGATCTAGTTAGCTAATTATGTTCATATTGATTAAAACGTATCATGTAAAATGGTTTGAAGTCTGATCAATTTGTCTCACCAGCCCAGTAGTCAGTACTTCCTTCGGTACTGGCATGAAAATATGGATTTTATGTTATTTAGATTTGGAAATTATTAAAAATCAAGGAATGTATATTTCCCTCGTGCAAAGCCCTGTTTCCTTGCTCGGCTTAAGCTACACATGTTTGTCCTTTTTGGTTTTAGACGCTTTTCATATATTTAATAAACTTTGGATTTTCGAATAGTTTGGCCTCGAACATCACCGAAGAGACATTTATTGTTGAAATGTGCATCTGGTGCAGAAAAAAAATGGTACCGTTTATGTTATTGTCAATTATACTAGTACATGTAGTAAAAAACTGAGTTGAAACAATTCTTTTAATTTGCTAAGCTTATGTTTTAAAAAGTTCTTTTTTTTTTGGAAGTTGTTTCAACTTTGGACTGTAATTGATCCAGTGACCTCATTTAAAACTATTTGGAGCAATTATTCGAATATTATTTCCCTTAATATGTCTAATGTTGACAAATCCATCCATATTCCGATTTGGGAATGAAAGAGGCGATTCTCATTCATCAAAAAATGTTAGATACATACGTGATAATTATATAAAATGAGTGTTAAAACATTTTAAAAATCCTAATTTTTTATTGGTTGATATATTTTAAGGATAATTTTTGATATTTATAAAATTCTTTGTAATTCATGTTATTAGAATTCATGGTATTTGGAGATATTAGTTTTTAAAAGAGTTCGCTTTAAAAATTTAGATTCACCTATCGAAATATTACGTAAACGAAGCATCGTGACGTTTACCATACCGTCAAATCATTAAAAGAACGGTGGAAAAATCCACAATATTTAATAATTGTTGAAAATTTCATGTATTAGGCTGTCTCGAAATAAAATTATGCGCAGTTAATTGCTATTCAACTTATTTTTTACCACTTAGATAACATCACTAAAGACAGATATTTTGACACAAATTTAGGTAATTGCTGATGTCATACAAGGAAAGAATGCATGTTCTTATTGAGGGTAATCACTTTATTCATGTACTGCATCATCTAATCCATTTTGATCTCGAAATAAAATTATGTGCAGTTAATTGCTATTCAACTTATTTTTTACCACTTAGATTACATCACTAAAGACAGATATTTTGACACAAATTTAGGTTATTGCTGATGTCATACAAGGGAAGAATGCATGTTCTTATTGAGGGTAATCACTTTATTCATGTACTGCATCATCTAATCCATTTTGATGCATACATTAAAGAAAACTTGTATCAACCATACAATGCATTTAAAATCAAAATACGCATAAAAAATCTTTGTCAATATGATTAAAAGATGTTTTGGGCAACACGTCAAAAAAGTGCAACCCAACGACACAAAAATCAAAAGAAATCTTATATTTCCCTTTTTTGTGAGGTAAGCAACCGTGTAGTCGTTTTATTAAAATAATCTCAGCGCTTGCTAGTTTTGCGCAGTTTCAAATATTCTTTTTGGCTTCCTTAATAATGAAGAAATAAAAGAATGTGACGATTTACTTTCTAATCATTTCATGGACATTACGGAAAGATTATTGCAGTAGATTTTGATTTTGATTTTGATTTTTTTTTGTTTAATGCAAATTGAGTACAGAAATGCGTATGGCATCTATGGATTAATTTGAAGAGATATGCAAAACTCTAGATTCTTGCAGTAGATTCTTATTTTGTATAAATTTTTGTATAATGCAAATTCTGTCCAAGACTGAGTATGGAATCGAGGAATTGATTTAAAGAGATAAATATATGCAAAACTATAAAAACCGTCAATTTTGTTTATTTGCAAGGTCGTGGCTCTACTTAATAAATGTTTTATCACCACTGTCATCAAATAAAAAATAAAAATTCAGAATTGTTTTAATACTTCTACACTTAATAAATTTGATCATGTCAAATAAAATTATAAATCTTCAAAGTTGTCAAACAAGGTCATGCACTTGAATTGCTAAATACACTTTGTGGTGTCAGCTAGCCTTTACTATCTTACTATACGGTATGGGTGTTGCTCATTACTGAAGGCCTTACTATGACCTGGGATAGTTGTTCATTGCTGAAGGCCGTACTATGGCCTGGGATAGTCGTTCAGGTCTAAGTCATATATGTCTCTTGTGGATAGTTTCATCATTGGCAATCATATAATATCTTTACTTTTTCTTAGCTTGGTCAAAATGCAGCAATTTCAATGGAAAGACTTTTCAAAGAAATGCCCAGTAATCAAATTATGAAAAAAAATAATCTAATGGATTTCCTTTTTAAAAAATGTAGTTTTATTTTACAATTCTAAAATCAACACACTCTGTACTATGTTAAACAAAACAAAAAATACACACTATTTATTGTCTATTATATTTACATAATTGGTCTATTATATTTTAAACATTAAAAAAGCAGTAAAAAAAAGACAGCTATATGGAAAATCTCATTATCAATTTTTCATTTAATCTTCCTTTACTCGATCTATTATATATAACATTTTAAACAGAAAAAAGCAGCATAAAGCTTGACAGTATTATTGAAACTGAATTTTATCATACTAGTTTTTTTTTATCTAATCAAAATAAGAATATACTAAAGGCTTGTTCAAAACAATGAAATATAGAACATATTCTACAATATTATTACAACGGTGTCATTCATAATATAAAAGCACTATGTCATATATATGCAAGCAAGACATATTTTGCTCCAGGTTAAACAATTTGAAAAAATGTTCGACAACAGTTATATCAATTTAACAATAGATACCACAATTGTCTGCACACAATGAAAATCAGAATTTCTTATGACTGGTGTGGTTTTAAAAATAGTGTCATTGGTTTCTTAAATTCAAACGAAACAGTCTGAAATCTGTCAGGTAATTTTTCGACGAACGTGATCGTTTTACTCCAAAGCTTCATTATCTGTGTTCTGAAACGTGTGTTATTTTTGCCCATGAGCAAGCAGTTTTATTACTTTATGAATTAAGATGTATAACTTTTGAATGGACAAAAGATACCCTTCAAAATATGATATATTATCATAGCTTGTCACATGATTAACAATGAATATGTAATAAAAGTTATGATAATTTACAATTTATGGATGTTTCAAACAGGACTGATGCTAAGGTTAGTTGGGATTTTGATAGGTTAATTCTATTAATTATAGAAAGGAAAAAAAAGGAAAAAAAGAATTGATAAACAGTAAAAACGAAACATTAAGAAAAATTGCATTTACTAAAAATAAAAAAAAAAGTAGCACGTGACAAATGTATGAAAAAGTCTTTTTTTTCTAAATAATCACATTTTTTGTGATGAAATCATCTTCAGTGATTCTATTAAACTCAATCACGCAGTCATCTTTGTTTGAAAACTGCTTTTGTTCTGGACAATTTTTATCAAGCTGAGCATTTGAGTGGGAAGATTACATAATATAGTTTTATTTTATTGTTTTTAAAGTTTCGCTGACCAGTATATTGTTCACGCGTTTAAATAAGTTGGAACATTTGAAAAACCGTTTACATTTAATAGGTTGGTCTAATTTTTTTTAACCTTAACTAAAAGTAAAATTTCAATATTGTGTAGTTTAAGTTCATGATTAACCATATCATTAATCAAATAAACAAAGATACCAGGCTTTCCTCTGAGCTCAAAAACGAACTAAATGGCTCTGCATTAAAATAAGCCTGTAATACTAGTAGAAATCCATTTTCTAATTTTATTTTTAAAAAGAGGGTAGATATCATTCTCATATTTTCTGTAAAATTTGATGATTTATTTTCTGATATTTCTAAATAAATCACGGTATAAATTTCCTGGTTCGGTTTTGGGCGTAAACATAAACAACTTAACAAGGAAATCATACTCCTAAAATTGACAAAAGTACAAAATATTTCTCATTTGCCTTTTAAACTTCAAAATGACACATAACACAACTATCAATCAATAGAAAGTTTTGCATAAGAAAGCATTTGTAGCTTATGATTGTCTACACATATGTGGCTTTGTGGAAGATTTTCTCCCCACCTTTGATTATTCAATTGATATGAATTTAGTTCATGTAATTACGTATCAATTATGTATTATATATTTTTTTTTATTATGAACTTTTATGTCAAATGTTTCATTTACAAATCATATTTTTTTTGTATTTTATGATATTGAATAAAATTAAGGACCTTTTTTCGTCAATTTTGTTTATACATCATAAAGCAAAACATGCTCAGACTTTGACCTGTGTTAACATTGTCATGTTTATGGTATCTGTCCGTGATGGCAGAAGAAATCATGATTAACTTATGATTGGCTACATATGTGTGTAAATTTCTGCGGCAACAATTTTGCCATTTTGATTTGATGTAAAGGTTCTTAAAATTATCAAGATGAATAAATCATTTAAATGACATCGATAAAGAAGACTATTTCAATTATATCTGTCAATCATACTTTATTAACTAAGATTTTAAACTTCGCGAAAGCCTTGAAGCGTTTTGTAAAAGAAGACCTGTTGGTGACCCTCTGCTGTTGTTTTTCATTTGGTCGGGTTGTTGTCTCTTTGACACATTCTCCATTTCCATTCTCAATTTTATCCAAAATTGTAACATCTCCTTATCCCTTTACCAGTTCAGCATTATTGAAATAAGTAAGAACGTGCGTCTATGTACTAGTATATGTAATTTGCGAAAAAGTGAAAGAGAAAGAAAGAAAGAGAGAGATAGATAGATAGAGAGAGAGAGAGAGAGACCAATTGAAAACTTTAGGAAGATGTATAATTGAAACTATTTTTTTTTTCAGAGCCACCATGACCACTAAACTTCTCCTTGTAGCTTCCATAGTTTGTTTCACCGTTATTTCGGGGAAGGACAGGCAAAAACGAGAAGTTATAGGAACACTAGCAGGTGGTGGCATGCACATATCAGACATGATGGCACAGTCAATACAGATTGCCCTTAAAGACTGGGCTATACGTACAGAACTGGAAAAACAAATGTACCTTTCAGGTAAGCAATAAAATATGTACTATGTAGTTCAATCTACATACGGTGTTGTCTCGCTTTCTCAATTGCATGAGTTCGACGGAAGAACAAAAATTTGCTCCCACAAATTTGCAGATTTAACATTGCTGTGCTGTTATATATATATACCCACAAGAACTAAGTCAGTGCATACCACATGTAATAAGTCTTAATAGCGTATTATGCAATATCAAAAGATAGGAAAATGAAATTTCTTTTCTACTTCATTCGAAAAATTTTAAAAACAAATAAAAAACATAGTGAAAAATAAAACCAGTTAATGATAATCAAAGTATCATGTATTTGTTAACTTAGGATTTAATTTTATAACCCTTTTGAAATTGAAAGAAACAAAGAAGTCTGCAGTTCGAATAATACCCTTGCCGTGTACAAAAAGCTAAAACTAGTTGGACAGATATTAGCCTATGGTTTTGAAATTTCTGGCATTTAGGATCTATTTTCAAATTTCAAAATTGCCTCATTTTGAGATCTGCGATTTAATATTAAGATTTTTACAATGTTTACCCAAATATAATTTGCTAGAAGGAGTTTTGTTTAAAACAAAGATGCAAGTCGGTATATATATCCTTTTTCATTTAGGTCAATGTCCCCAAAAACTAAAAAGGCAAGTAGTACTCAAGATTGTAAAACAAAAAATAGAGAATTAAATCTTGGAAGTTTAATCAAACTTTTCTTGAGTATGAATTTAAAAATAAACCGAGTTAAATCTATATATAAGGGTCTTCTTTAACTTGCAGTGAGGTGAGACATATTTCTTCATTTTGAAGTCATTGACATGAAGATCAGCAATAAATGTGCTGTTGAATTTCTTTTTCATGTTTTTTTTTCGTTTGCGTGTAGTGAAGTTGTCTCATGAATTGATACACAGTTCTTGCCCTTTAAATTATCAACACCAACATAATGAATTATGTGCCTTTATCAAGATATATAGAAAAACAGACAAGCTGCTAAATTTATGACTCATCATAACATTTTATTGTTGTAAATTTAGAAAACAAATTCAACTAAAAATATGTCTTCTTTTTTTACAAGGTTGTCGCACTTTTCACATCAAATTCTTTGGCTTCACACATTCATCAAAAGTACAGATCTGCGATTAATCTAATGAAATGGAAATGTAAAATTATAAAACAAGTAAAGTAAACAAATACTTTACTTGTTTGACATTATCGAAGACACATGACTGTTATTTAGGTTTTGAAGAAGCAGATATTGCAGTGAGAACTTCATGAAAATCATTATTTATGATATTTACAACTCAATAAATCAACCAAGATTATTTTTTTTCTGACTGGTACCAATAGTGTTAAACAGTGAAGGAAAAACATAATAAATTACAAAAGAAAGCTTATAATATATTGCCACATTATTATTAATTTAAGTTAGTGGCATCCATTTATGCAAAATCTGTAATAAGAAATGAAAGCATGCCCACCTGTAAATGGGCATTCATACTTTTCAAATAAATAGAAAGTAGATTTGGTGAAGTTGTCGACCTTTGCATTGGTTTATATATTGTAGTCTTCTGTGAGACCTAAGAATAAACCATATAGGATCATATATATGCAAAATGCGAAAAAGGAAATTATAAAAAAAAAAGGAAACATGATGATTAAAAAAACCTTTGTAAATGATTTGATGTATATAAAGTACTCATTTTACTAATAAAAGAGGAGGTGCGACAAGGCTACTTGTCTAAAGCCCCCTTAAATTTCGAAAATTAAAAAGTATTAAGAATGATCAAAATAAGCGATGCACTTTTTAATAATTTGATCAAGACAAAACTGCAAACAACTGGACTGTATTGCAATTTCAACTGATGGCTCATACCATGCTCTAACCATTTTAATTAAATATTGATTATTTTAATTCATTCAGGGATCATGTATATTCAATGTATAATCATCTTTCATTTTAGGTTTTGATAAGGTATCGAAGGGCAGCTATTTATGGCATCGGTCTATGTTCATGAACTTGAAGGAGTATAGCAAAGTCCAAGTTCTCAATCAAAAGGGTTTTATAAATCTTAGAGCACTGGCGGAATTTGAGAAACTGTAAGTAACATTACAAATAGCAACGTGTTTTAAATATTTACAGCTAAGGTCTTTTCATTTGATAAACTATAAATATCAATATCAATAATAATATAAATATTATAGTCTGACCAACTAAAGTCAGTGTGGTTGACCATTATTGATATATCTGTCGTAGAAGACCACAATCAAATGACACATGCCGTACGCATCATCCCGTCTACTGTTACCCAGTTGTTACATTATTAAATGTGACCTGTCAACCCCTCTCCCCTCGGTTTTTGATTAAGGCTATTGTAAGATTTATAGTTTTCTGTGTAGTGTTTGTGTACTTTTGTTGAGCGTCCGATCGGTTTCCTTTTTTGCCATGATGTTATCGGTCTATTTACAACATATGGCCTTAATTTGCCCTTGTTATTTAAACCTTTCCTTTTTCAGTACGATAACGTAATCAGATTGTACGGTAATGTCTCTTGTTCATTATCCGTTAGAAGACCATGTTTAATAATTGCAGTCTTCTTTTTTTAATGGTTGTTTAAATTGCAATAAGATTAAATCACATCAATTTTTTTCTGAGCAATCAGGTAAATGCTTTTTGTGTAAGTTAGTAAAATAAGTTATATGACCTTTGAAACTACGTACTGTGTCATTGGCCCAAACTGTTTTGGAATACTCGGCTCGCAACATGCAGTTCTACCAATAAATTATATCGTTTTTTTTAATATTTATACATATTAATAGTATATATCTTTTTTAATATTTATTAATATTACTATTATATATCATTTTTGATATTTATTAATATTACTAGTATTAAAACATCTGTCTACAAAGCTGTAATTACCAAATAGGACAATAACAACAAAAAATTACTTGGGCGCCCGCAAACATGATTACCCCGCCACATTTTGTATGTACCTGTCGCAAGTCAGGAGCCTGCAGTTCTGTTGTTGTCGGTTTTTGCTGTTTATCGTATTTGTTTTTTGTTTGTTGTTTTTTACATTAATAAGGTAAAATTAAACAACTGTGGAGGGTTTCAAATCTCAGATTGTTTGTGAGTCACTCACCTCAATATAGCACTGACCGATAAGCTGTTACATGTTTATGACTTTTTTTAATAATTATTCTAACAGTAACAATAGAAATGTAAATATAATCATTTAGCCATTTTTGCAGACAAGAACTTTTTTTCTAACCGATGACATTGCACAAATACTATTCATGGAAATAACATGATAAAATGGTCAATGAATAAAATTTATGATAAAATAAAATATAGAAATAGGGCGAATTTGATGGCATTATGCCACGATTGTATGATTCATATAGTTGCCATGGTGAATTTTCACTGCAGTTTTTAAAACCATTTTCTCTCTTTCCTACATGTGCATTTACCGTTCTAAACTTGAAAAAAAATGTCTGACCTACATTCCATAACTTAACAAATTATCAGGAGATAATGACTTTTGTCTCTTTCTTTTATTTGTATCTTTTAAGGAGTCAGTGTGACTGTAGTATATTACGGACTGTACATATAATATAAAGGCATTATTTTCTTAGATCTGGAACCTCTCAATTTAAGTATCAGACAAATCGGTTTCACCACACATTAAAATTACTATTACAGTTTTAGAACTCCTCAATCTAAAAGAACCTGACAATTTGCTTCCGGTAACAACATTTTAAAATAATGACCGTTGTTATTGAAACTTTGAAAATTTGAACAAATACAAATGTAGAGACTTCTAACAAATGTTAGCATGCGTATCAAAGTCAGAAAATGTTGATGTGACATCTATATTTATATTGGTTAGTTCGTTCTTGACCGCTCCTCAAGGTCAGGTTAATATCTTGACCAATCATCAAGGTGAAGTCAACGTCTTGACTGCGCATCACAGCAAGGCCAAGTCCGGTTATAGTGTTTTCTCACGTTAAAATGTATATGATTTGTCAGCATATCGAAAACATTACTTCGTATTACATGACTCATTCGTATTGGCATTTTTATTTCATGATGCCCCATAATTCATTTTTCCTATCATGAGTATTTTTTTTTGTCACACCTGAGAAATAATTATATAAAAATACAAAACTTCTGAGATTTCGATATAAAAGTCATAATAAAAATTGCGTTATAGGTGAAATGAAATAATTAACAAAGTTATTTCGTTTACTAAATTATGTACTGTTGTGAGTGGTTACAACATACACATATTTAACCCATTTGCGCGAAACATCTGTATGGAAAACACAGCCTTAATCTGGATGGCCTAGTGTATATAATATTAAAACTCAAGTAACCAAATAAGAACAGCTTAGACAGTCTAGCTTACAAAAAATGCTGTCGCTACATGTACAAATGAGACAACCAAAAACCATAAGTCAAAGAAAAAAGACAATCTTATTGTCAAGAAAAATGAAGATAAAGAAAAGAACAGTCGATTAAATACTTCACAGCAAACTAAAGTCTGAGTATTAAGAATTCCACCACAGATTGATATCGTGTGCTCCAGTAACCTTCTGATATTGTTCTTCAATAATCAGTTATCACAATGTGTCTTTTCGACATATTGTGATAAATTTCTTTTCAGTCAAAAGAGTTGTTGTTTAATATATTTTTTTGGTGTGTGTTTGAAATGTAGTTTCGGTTGCCTTTATAATAATAGATTTCTTGTATCAATTAATTAAATACATGGTTTTTGATAATTCGAATGTGTCATAATGATTGTGTGCACTAAGTTATTTAAGTATGAGATATACATTTTAAATTCATATTTAATTCTATATTATATTCAAACAGATCTGGAGTTCCGATCCATGTTATGCAAAATGACTTCAAATTAGTTGAAGAATGGCAAAAACATATAGCTCCATATTGTGAATGTCCCATTCCAAAGTGTAACCCTAAATACCCATACAGAACAGCAGATGGTGGATGCAACAATTTCCATGTTCCAACATGGGGACAAGCAAATCGAGCACAACTGAGATGGCTCCCAGCAGCTTATTCTGATGGTAAGATTATTTATAATCTGTCTGAATTAGTCATTGGAACCCAAAGTAACCTTATCATACCCAGTCGTGTAGATAGTAAAGAACAGACCATGCCTTTGTACAATAAACTGATTATTCGTAATATTGGCAGTAACTTTGTAATGTTATAGTTTTCTTAATTTTTCTTTCATTGTTGTTAAGTGCAATATAAAACATTTCTTATAATTGTACTTTATTTAGCCCTTTTTACTCATTGATTCGAGTGTCACTGCTGAGTCTTTTGTAAGCCTAGTATCTTTGATGATTTTATTTACTATATTGACTGCATGATGATTGTTTTAATCAATTGTGTAATTATAGGTTAAAATGTTGTCTAATTATAGGTTTAAATGTTCCAAGAATTCACAGTGTTACCGGCGCATCTCTACCAAGTCCTCGACTGATCAGTAACGTGGTCCACAATGCTCACATGAGTGATTTCAGGGAACCAAAACAATCAATGATGATGATGCAGTTTGGTCAGTTTCTGGATCATGACTTCGTTGGAACTCCAACAAACAGAGGTAAGATTTGTATTCGGATGAAGATCCTTTAAATCTTTTTTTATATACGGTTGTAAGTTTTAAATCGCCCTTTGAAACATCATAAAGACGCATTAACGATCATCTGGCTTATACATACATGAGCAATAAAAAGTATGCCACAGGTTGTGCGAGATCTGCTTACCAATTTTAGATGTGTTTTTGTCCACTATCATTCGTATATTGACTGTTTTTTTGTTTTTGCTATGTCTTTGTCAGTTTGTGTTCGACACATGATGAGTTTTAATATCCTTTTTTGGTCCCCTTTTACGTTGACCTCAAGTTTTGCTTAATGTGACCATTTTCCATACAACATTACTATTGTGAAAAATAAAGACCACTTTCAAATGATATATTATCTAAGCGTGTGCATTCGTTAATAAACCTTTTCATCTAAGTAACTTCGTTGTTCAAGAAATTGTTAACATTTTATAGCAGGAAAATATGTAAGAAATTTTTTATGTAATAAAATTGCTCGTGGAAAACTAACGGAACAGGCGTTTCAAAACAAAACTGATATAAAGAACAGATAACAATCTGATGAAGAATACATGTATATCCAAATTGAAATGGTAAACTGATTTTTATTGCACACTGCCTAATCAAATTCAACACACGCACTTTGACGAGATCCCCTTTAAAAATACAATAAAAAATAAAACATTTAATGTGTTTCAGACAGAAATTTACATTAGAAAAATAAATATGTTTAAACATTATAATTCAATTATATATATTTTTTTTAATTTCAAAAGCAATACGTTTCGTAGTATAATTATACTATCAGGTATATATAAAAAAAGATGTTGATAAAAATAAATTATTTCGTAATTTCGAAAGAAGAACTCATAAAGGAACAAACGGCTAATATGTCATTTGTATTGTGCTTTGTCATATAGAAAAAAACAGGCATAATTACAAAGGAATTTTACATTACAATGCTTAGCCTATGATATTAATATAGAATTAGTGTACAAAATTCATGAATGAAAAAAATATAAATAACTATTTCATTGAAAGTTTTACTATCATTTTAACAATTAATAAGGTTATTGCCCAATTTTATATGAAAATAATGAGATTTTTGACATACACGTTATGTGAACTCTAATAAATAGCTTCTTGATTGCGACCTTATTTTCTAGATGTATTGGTACTGTCCTATTTAAACACTAAATGTCTCCCGTAGGTCTGTATTAGAGAACTTTTTCAAAGATCAAAACATCTGACAAAAAAACTTTATAATTTAAAATGACGTCAAACCATAAACAGTTATTTCTATTGCTCTGTAATTTTCTATTAAAATTATGTCTTTCAATATAAAGTGGCTGATAATTAAAGAGTGAATACCATCTCGACACTAATGTAAATAAAAAGTAAAACGTATAAATCGCATGCAGCGGGCAATATCAGATATATTTGCCTTTAAATATGAATTGAAATCCAGTGGTTGTTAGTTAAATACTTGTCATCACTATATTTGTATCAGTCGTTGAGTTCCTCGAAACATCCAATAGCATTGCTTTGTGATTGATGTCAATTGAGATTGATCCTAAGTTGAAATGTTGGCCCGAACATGACCTCTTCATGTCTGCATGTCAAACACATTTGTAATGCTGTGTTCACATTAATCACAAAGAATTCTTTAAAGAAAGGCGAAAGTTACCAAGACGGAATAATCAAGCTTGAAAACAAACTGCTTATGCCGAGGCAAAAAAACGAAAAACGATCATAAAACAAACAATAGTATACAAAACATAAAATATAAAACTTAATACTGCGCAAAACGAACACCACCAATAAATGGAGGATATTAACTAAGGACTTTTCCTGTTTTCCCTTACAATTTTTTTTTAAGGCTTTTACTTTCAGCATTTAAAAATTATCATTCTACAAATAAAGCATATACTCATAGTCCTTGTTTTCTCCTTCAGGTTTCAACAATTCACAAATCCAGTGTTGTGATCTAGATCCCACTACAAGAGATAAAAGGTATAATGACATCAACATTATCAAAATACGATTGCAGTGTATATATTTACCTTGTCATGTTGTGTTAACTTTTTGAAAAGAATTTTCATACACTTTTTTTAGTCTAAAGCATTATCTCTATTAGAACAGAAAGCTTTATGAATATTTGGTAAACACAATTTCATGCCAACAGTCATGCAATGTGTCTCCACTTTATTTTCTTTCTATTTATACATTACGTTATTTAATATGACAAGTAAAGGTGAAACATCTAGACCAGTATCATTAATAACTGCACCCTTAAAAAAAAACAAAAAAACTTTGATATATAATTTAATAAAAAATTTGCCAATGAGAATAACACTTTATTTCATTTCGTGCATCCTTTCCGCGTTTGTAGATCTTGAGGATGGAATTTCAAAATTTAAAATGTAAAATGTTTTACTGAAAAACCATTGATAGAAAAGAAAACATTACTGTAGAAACAAACCATTACATTGCATAAAAACAAAAACAAAACCATGCAGAATTAACACACATATTTTCTTTTTTGCAATTTGTAGAGGTTCCTGTTTCCCTATACCAGTTCCACCAAAAGACAAACGTTTCCATAACCCCTGCATGAATTTTGTTCGTTCTTCTATTGCACCAGAGCTGTACTGTAAACCAGGTATGTATGCTGGTTTTACATATAAATATTTGTAATACTCCCTTAGAGTATAAGGTGACATTGATACTTCTAATCCAAATGAGCACAGATGGAATAAATAAGCAAGTCGAAACAAAGAACTTTATCAGAAATAAGAAGGACTAAAGTCTGTAAACTTGTACATGTTATTATTTCTTAGGGAGCCATGGACATTTTTAAAACGAAGATTTTTTTTTTTTTTTGTGGTAAATAAATTCATTTACATATTGTGTTTATGATGCAATAAGAAAATTGTAACTAAGGCATATATCTCAGGACATGATTGCCATCAATGATTTAATATCAGTCTTCAAAAATTGCCTTTGGAATATAGAAATTAGATTTTTACGATTTTTTAAAGAATTAATTTATCTTCACGACTTCATGTTTTACTTTAGCACCAAGAAATCAGATCAACCAACAGTCTTCCTTTATCGATGGGTCTATGATTTATGGAAACTCAATGAAGGAGCAGACATATCTACGTCTTGGAAAAGGAGGTGAGCATATTTTTTGTCTAACATATGTACTTAAATTTAACAGCTTCACTTTTTTGTTTAATTTGATTAGTATACGTATATATCAGGCGCACAATTTCATGTCACTCCAGTAGCTTGCATTTAAGGCAGATGATATGTATATATACTTTTTGAGACAGAATTTTCTTATAATTTGCCAAAACGAAGATTTTACTATGCTTTTTTTTAAATATAATAAAAAGTATGGGTCACCGTGCTATTTTTCAAGCTATGAGTCGTTGAAATTTGCCCGAATTTGGTTAGATTGTTCATAAAAAAAACACATTTATGTGAATAAAAAAATATTCTATAAGATAGAATTTCGAAATTAATTGTGAAAAGATAGGTTTTATAATTTGTTTAAAGAAAATAAAAAGAAAAAATGGTGTCAACGAACTTGTTTTCTTGCTACAAGTAAAATAAAAAAATTCCCTATTCGTCTAGTATATTTGTTTTACTAATAGAGTTATCTCCCCTTAAATGGCTCATTTGAAAAAATCATACTAAAACACAAAAGATGATATTTGTTTAAATAATTAGAATAATACAATAAATCGCCAAATTTTCTTAATATAGATCAACAGTCTAACCGTTAAATTGAAATATGTCTCCAAATTTGAAGATTTGGGCAAATGACTAGACCGAATTTGTACTGCGATTTTACAATCCAAAATGGCGGTTTACCATGAATCTACCTTAAACGATGAAAACACGAGACAAGAAGGATTATAAATCGAGCAAATATTGTTTTGTGAAAATTTCAGTGGAAACGACAACATTGCAAAACTGCCTTCCAATTCAATCCAGACACCATATGTGGAATATAGCAAGGGTCATTTTCGTATTTTGATCCAATGATCATCAACTAAACTGATCGTAGCACACACAGAAATATAGCTAAATATAATCGTAATGGACTAAACAATTAGTTTTATAATCCGCAAGCTAGTAATGTTAATATATATCTATGAGAGCATAAACAATATCAATAAATGAAAATCTTATTTTTGAATTGAAAACGAAAAATGCAAAAACCTAATATTGATTGAAGAATAATATTTTTTACATAGGAAAAAGTAAAATCACAACAATACCGAACTCCGATGAAAATGCAAAACGGAAAGTCCCTTTTTAAATGGCAAATCAAAAGATCAAACAAATCAAACGAATGAGCAACAACTGTCATATTCCTGACTTGGTAAAGCTGGTTTTATAGCTAGCTAAACCTCTCACTTGTATAATAGTCACATAAATATTGAAAACAGTAATTAACTTATTTCTTTTGCAGGTTTACTGAAGATGACAGATGGTGGATTTTTACCTCGTTATGATGATGGAGATTGTATTATGGAAAGTCCTGGGGAATACTGCTTCGGAGCAGGTAACTAACCAACTTGGTTTATTCGATCAAGTACTGTATGGAATATAATATTAGTGCATATGTCGAAGTCATGGCTTGCAATGAAGGAGATGGAATTAGATAAAATTGGTGGTTTTTTTTCGTTATGAAGATCATATATAACCTGCAAACTTATTTATTCCAATAAATCTGAAAGTATCTCTTAAATTTAATGTCAGTGTAATCAATAGTGTGAAGAATGTATGTATGTTATTTCTTTTTAAGGTTTAAATTTACAATATCAAACACATAGACACATTACCAAGGTGAATATATGTAGACTGATGTATAATATTAACAAAAAATGTATAAAAACAACAAATACCAACATTAGAGGAAAATTAAAAAAACTAGATAAAGAAGAAAAATTTACTTTTTTTTTCAAATTTGAAAAAAAAAATAAAAAAATAAAAAACTTCCTCAAATTTGGGGTAATGATTTTATCGAATAATTTTTAAATTTACAGGGGATGACAGAAACACAATTGTCCCGTCTCTTGCCTTCCTCCACATCGTTTTCTTAAGAGAACACAATCGATTGGCTGTAGCTTTAGGTAAAATAAACCCCCACTGGACTGATGAAATAATTTTCCAAGAAACCAGAAAGATAATTGGAGGAGTTCTCCAACATATCATCTATGCCGAATGGCTTCCTCTGGTTCTAAACAAAGAATTTATGACCATGTATGGTCTTAACTCAGTATATGGCAAATATAATACAGTCTACAACGAAAAATTGGACCCAACTACAGCTAACGTTATGGCAGGTGCCGCTTTCAGATTTGGACATTCAATGATTCCGAATTTCCTCGGATACGGAGCTCCAGGGGGTAATAAGATTGCAGAATTTCCAATTTACAAAACATACAACCGACCAGGTGTCCTGATGTCACATGGGGGCAAAGGAAATGATTGGATTGGAGAATGGATGTTAGACGATAGTCACGCTAAAAATGATCGTTGTGTTAACGATGGTGTTAGAAATTATTTGTTCATGGATCATCATGGTATGAGCTTTGACTTGGTAGCAGTCAATATACAAAGAGGACGAGATCATGGACTGCCTCCATACAATGCGTGGAGGAAATGGTGTGGACTTCCACCAGTAATTCACTTTGGTCATGGACCAGGTGGTCTAGTTGATCACGACAAAGAATCAATTATTCGACTTTCCAAATCTTATAAGTAAGTAACAATTTCAATATTTGAATGTGCTGAGAAATAGCTGTACACGCTAATCTCGGGCTGAACCGGATTTCCTTGATCTGTTCAAATTTCAAAATCACAAAATTGTTTCTCCTTGTCTTTGCATGCGTAGTTATCAATTTAGAATCCAGAATAAATAATAATGATGATGGAACTAATAATGAAAAATATACCCTATATCTATATATATGATGGTAATGTTCTACCAATATCGCCATCCAATTGCATTAATTTCCTTCGTATCTATACTTGCATTCACCGTTTGCTTATTGCAAATAATAACATAAACGAAATGATAATACCAATTTTGCAATACAAGTATCACGTTTAATAATGTGAAATAAGATTTAATTTTCTTATATTTTTTTTAGACATGTTGACGACATTGATTTATATAGCGGAGGTCTGTCAGAGAGAAGAGTAAAAGGTGGATTAACAGGTCCAACATTCCAATGTTTAATCGGTAAATCATTCGCCAACTGGAAATTTGGCGATAGATTTTGGTATGAAAATGACTTCAAGCTGACTGGATTCTCCCCTAGTAAGTATTTATGATGATATGAATTTAAAATGCATAGGTCTGTCATTAGTGTCATTTCAATGGGCATAATGTGTAAATTCTTACAATTCATTGTCATAAAATTCATATCAGTTCGGTTTCAAAGCACTAGAAACGATTTTCTGTCGAAGTCGAAGTCTTTGGTTTTATGTGGTTTTTTTTATATGATGTTGTTTGTCTGCTCGTCTTTACCGTTTGTGGCCATGGCATTGTCAACTTGTTTTTTTTTCCGTTTTTGGCCATGACGTTGTCAGATTGTTTTCGAATGGTGAGTTTGAATGTCCATTTTGTATCCTACGCCTGCATTTCACATCTTTACATTATCTTTAGATTGAAAATTTACTATAAACATTCCTTAAACCAAAATAGTACTGGAATAATTTGCTAAGTAAGGATGGTACCATAGGTAAGTGAAAGTTTATCAGTGGGAGGTAATAATACGAGTGTGCCATTACACACACACACACACACATATATATATATAGATATTGCCAAAAAAAATTAGCATATGTTTGTATATATTTCAATACGAGTTATGAACGTAAAGAATATATTGTACATAGAATTGTGTGTACGAATTCTGTCAATATTGATTTTTGGACTATGGTCGGGTTGTTGTCTCTTTGACACATTCCCCATTTCCATTGTCAATGTTATTTGACAACTGTAAATATATTGGTGAATATTTCTACGAATAGTGACATATTTATAAATTCATAATATAAACTTTATGATAAATAATATATTTAACTTATTCAATTTTAGGACAACTTGAAACCATCAGACATCACAAAATATCAAAAATTATTTGTGAGAACACCAAAATTGATCATATCCAACCGGATTCATTTTTACTACCCTCAAAACAGTGAGTATATTAACTTTTATGACTTTTGTATGGTTTTATATTATACTCAGATTATAATTAATTTAATTCATGTGTCAATTTGAAATCATCACTTCGTTAATTTTATGGACGCCATCACGAGTTGGTTGACCGTTATGGAATACCCGTTTCACAGATGATATTGGAAATGTTCCTTATGTCGTTACTACAACTTGTTCCCTTTTCACGAATGTGACCTACCGAATTAAACTATTTACCGGCTTTGTAATAACATAAGCAACACGACGGGTGACACACGTGGAGTATGATCTGCTTACCCTTCAGGAGCACCTGATATCGCCCTCATTTTTTGATTGGGTTCTTGTTGCTCCCCTATTTGTGACATTTTTACCTATTGTGTCTGTTTGTTTTGTTCACACATCGTTGTCAATATAAAGTAATTTGATGCGACTGTCATACAAGTGAGAGGTATAGCTTTAAAACAAGATTTAATCCATCATACTCTACATAAGAAAATGCCTGTACCAAGTCAGGAATATGACAGTTGTTATCCATTCGTTTGATGTGTTTGACCTTTTGATTTTGCCATTTGATTTGGGGCTTTCAGTTATAAATTTCCTCGAAGTTCAGTATTTCTGTGATTTTACTTTTTGATTACTAAAATTTTCTCTAATTCAGTTTTATACCTCTAATTGCTATAGTTATAATTGATTTTATTTATAATATGTTAATGAAAAAATACCAATTACATATCATATAAGAACTTAATTGTTGTACATTGACATTGCGGGGCCTTTTATAGCTGACAAGGCCTTACGGTGACCTATTGTAGGTAATTTCTGTGTTATCGTCTCTTGTGGAGAGTTGTCTCATTGATAATCATACCACATCTTCTTTTATATATATATATATTAATAGAGTAAATCAACACATTTTAATATAAATAAATGTTTTATTTACAAATTCTAAGTAATAAGTAGAAATATCGTATACATATGTAAAGTTAACTGGAAAACTGCTCTAATATATATGTAAGAATGTAATATACATTTTCCCCTTGTTTTGTTTTATTTATGAGTACTTTCCTATACATTGGATTATTTTTATGTTTTCAGTAATCACAAGATTCCATGTCACGCACTTCCAGATATTAATTTATTGGCATGGGCAGAACCAAGTGAATTGCGTACAAACATTTTCTTCCCTGTTCCATCCAATCCGGTCCCTATCTGGAGTAATCTTGGACCAGGACATTTCCAAGAAGCATACAAACACATTGCAGCTTACTAAGAAATAGTTTTTAAAGGGAAATTGCCTTTTGTACACAATAATAATGGGATTATTTTGTGGACAATTATGGCAGTTCTTTTATTTTTATAGATGCTTCAAATAATATCGACAATATCTTATTCTAAGGAATTTGATGCATTTCAATATAGGAGAAAATAAACAGGACTGATTTAAAATGCATCAAATTGCCTACTCGATTTGTGGACGATACATTGGTATAATTTCTTATCTTAGCATAATATACTTGGTGGTTATTACAGTTTGTTTTATATCAAATGATGTTGTTTTGTTTATGAAAACTACGGTTTTGTGTTTGCCTTATAATCAAAAGGGACACATAGAAATACAGAAAAAAATATAAATAATGCAGTCGCTTAACTAATACACTGCATGGAAAGACTGCCATCTTAGCTTAAGATTATCTTGTCGTTATTGTTTTTTTTATTTTAATATCTTTTGTTTTATTATATTAAAAAGTGTTGATGAGAAAACTATTTACCTAAATTTTGATAGCAATAACATGACATGAATACACACTAAGTCCAATTCATCATTTCAAAAGAATGTATTCAATTTGATATTCACAGCTTCGTTCACTGCTCCAAAATACTACGGACTTATTTTTGGTTTTTGTTGCAATTATTGCGCAATCTTATATTACTTTTTGGCTCAAATGATTATTTTCAAAGTTCTCTTGGACATCGATCCATCATAATTGAATACTAGTAATCTCCAAAAACACAAACAATCAATCCTAATTAAGCCCATTGTAAAAAGAAAATGTATGTTCCATAAAGATCTGAAAATAACATTTATTCACTCAAAATGAAATTAAATACACAATTACAGAACATATTTGGTTATTTCTTAAGAAATGCGATACGAATTCACTAATAAAAAATACTCAATTGTTTTTACACTGTTATGTTGTAATCTAAAGCCCTAAAATCCTTATCAAGTATGTTATGCAAATAACTCTTCAAAGATATCAGGAGAATTTACATAATTGGATTAGATCTTTCACAATTCAACTCCAAATTAAAAAAATATTGTGGACTATTATTTCCGCTGGAAGCTAATAGTAAAGGCGGGTATTTATTCCTTAGCAATAAAGGGTAGAGCATATTTGTTCTGACAGGACCAAAAATGCTATCTTGCATTTCACAAGGTTTGCAAAGAGACGTCTTTCAGAAGAAACAAATATACGATGATACATCTGGAGCAGGTGATATCTTATCAACACTGAGAGGGATTTGTAATTTCGCAATTGCATTCGACTCTGATGTTGATTTCTGCCGGAGGTCGATGCATCTCTCCAGGGAGTGCGTCTTCTTTCAGCAATAAAAACTGACAGCTTTGAAAAAGCATATTATGCTGATCGTGGAAGTAATCTCCACCAATCAATCAATCATTTAAGAGAGTGGTTGATGAGTGACATTGAGGTTGCTTGACACCGCCTTTTTATTTTTACATCCAAATGGTCTAATTTAATTTCGTATGAAATCATGTAAAATGAAGCATTCAAGTTAAAATATTCAAAAAAGATCCTTAGCAAGCTGACCATTATCATCTAAGTTTGTAAATCAGACCCTCTTGTCGCGAATGTCCGAGGTTTTGAATCGCGATAGGGTACATATGAATTCTCCAAAAATGTTTGCATTTTACTTTTTAGTATTTTTTGTTCTTTTAATTCTATTTTTCAGTTCTTTTTTGTTCTTTTAATTCTATTTTTCAGTTCTTTTTTGTTCTTGTATTTTTGTTCTGGGTTTTTCTTGTTTTGTTTTTTAATTTGATTTAAGTTTCTTTTCTTTGATTTCGTTTTACTTAATACGGAAAACCCTCGCTAACAGAACAATCTTATCTATAGCATCTGTAATTCTTTTGTATTTACCAAAACAAAACAATACATCTAGAAAATTAACAACGCGACTGTGTCATTGGGGAAAATGTCGCAAATATTTTAAAGGACATTACAAGATATATACAAATCAAAGAGCAATAACCAATTGACAATTATTCAAACCACATGTGCAAGTGCAAACAACAGACGACACTAAAATCCGAATTTTTATAGATGACAATCATTTCCATAGACTTGTTAAAACACATATATCCATAAAACGACTAAATTCTCAATTTTTAAATCACAATAAGTTGAAACGATTCACGGTGAAATTATACATAACAAATTCAAAAGCTTGTGAAGTAGGTTAAAATGTACATTATCAAATGGATCGACAACGTGTAAACACATTATTTTTCATAAATTGACATGTGTGTCCTATGTACGTTTCGATTAGTTATGTCTTTATTTTTAGTAAGGTGTACTTTGGTTTGTGCTTATGCAGACACATTTTAGTAGTTTATTTTGATACTGTTCAAAAGTCGCGTAGTACTATTCTTCATTATTAAGGTTGATACAAACGCTTTTTTTGAGTTGGAAATTATATTTCTTACCAGCTGTCAACGATGAAGTAGACAACACAGAACTACAACAATAGATCATAATTTTCTATTGCTATTTCTTTTTATGCTCAACTTATGGGCATTATGTTTTCTGGTCTGTGTGTCCGTGCGTTCGTTCGTTCGTTCGTCCTGCTTCAGGTTAAAGTTTTTGATCGAGGTAGTTTTTGATGAAGTTGAAGTCCAATCAACTTGAAACTTAGTATACATGTTCCTTATGATATGATCTTTTTAATTGTAATGCCAAATTAGAGTTTTTACTCCATTTACACGGTCCACTGAACATAAAATATGATACTAGTAATGCGGATGGGGCAGCCGTGTACTTGGGACACGTTCTTGATTGATAATTAACAATATTCCAAATATGAAAAAAGGAACACAAAACACACGATTCATGATTATTTGGAATATTTAAAATACAATGTCAACTGCTTTAAAACTTTACACAACTAACTTTTGATAAATCGAAAGTTTACATAAAAAACGACAAAATGATGAATAAGAGGAAAGTAGACATTACAAGGAAACAAATCAAGATGAATTGCAGTCCTGGCATTTATAGTAAAGTTTACAAGTTTCACTGTCAAGTAAGTAAATATAATAGTTTTTAAAACAATACAAAGATAATCATCTATTATATCAATGTCACGTAATGTACTATCAAACTATTAAACACAAGGCTCTGAAAAGTTTCGTTCATTGTGAAAAGTGAATACTTGTCATTGGTACACTGAACTGCGACTAAAGCATACAACATTATAACAATTATATTGTGGACACTTTAGGAAATATATCTTCCTTTTTGTTTGGTGGTTCTGCTCATTGTTAATTTCAAATAGAAAAAAATGACAACAGGACTTCATAAAATAAAGACCCAAGCCTTGAGTGGATATTCCCATTTGCCATTTTCAGGACAAACTAGAAAATAACATAGTTACCAACATAACACAGAAAACAGCCAGACCAAAAGAAGGCAACTCTGGGATAACAGCAGACGCCTAACTCGAAAACGGAACAAACACTACCAGCTGATCTAAAGCAGAGAGAAATCCGACAAGATAACACCTGTTTCAAATAACGACATAAAACCCAAACTGTTTGAAACGTTTCTGGACATTTATCAAACACAAAACAGATGGAAATCAAATAATAACTTTACGAAGCAATGGGCTATTCCATCTAGACGCAGTTGAAAAGGCAAAAATCTTAAATAAGTAGTTTCAATCAGCTTTTTGTGCTTATGCACGCCAGGTACATTTAAATAGTTTATTTTGATACTGTACTTTTTTACTTGCCTCACAATGTAGGCGCCCCTTAATAAAATAAATTTCACAAACACTGAAAATACAAAAAAACATACAAAGACTGTTGCAGAGAGAAATCCGACGAGCATACTAAATTACAAAGAGGACATAAAACCAGATCCAAATAACGGCAAACTAACAAACAGTATGAAACGTTTGAATTTAAAGACCGTTGCAACATGACAAATGAACTTTACCCTTCACTCCAGGACTTAACAATCACTGAAAATGACATAATAAAATTGTTATTAAATCTGAACCCCTGGCCATATAAGGCTGTTGGACAAGACTCTCTAACATCAAGGGTACTAAAAGAATTTTCATCAAAGATTGCGCCAATATTAACAACTATCAACAGGCGGTACTATGAACCAGGTGACTTACCAGATAATTGGAAAAGAGCAAAAATAAGTCCAATATCAAAGAAGAAGGGAAAACGTTTTGACGCAATAAACAACCGTCCAGTCTTACTTACCTGCATTTGCTGTAAAATCCTGGAACACATTGTAACAAGCCACACAATGACCCATGCTGACAAACATGATATACTTTACCCACTACAACATGGATTTAGGAGAGACCTATCCTGCAAAACACAACTGACAGACTTCATAAATGATATCACCATAATCATGGATACTGGGAAACAAACAGATTGCCTAATTATGGATTTTTCAAAGGCCTTTAATAAAGTAAGTCACAGTTTTGTTTTCACACAAACTGGATCACTATGGCATCAGATGTAAAACCAACTAATGAATAGAGAATTTCCTTTCTGACAGGAAATCATGTGGTAGTTGTAGAAGGAGAAAAATCTGACACAATCAGAAGCAGGCGTCCCACATGACTCTGTACTTGCACCCAGTTTGTTCCTCTTCTACATTAACGACATGCTAGAAGGTATTCGCTCAAGCGTTAGACTCGTTGCAGATGACACCATAGAAGGACATCAACAAACTTGCAATCTGGGAAACAAAATGGAAAATGGCCTTTTATTCTGATAAATGCAGTGTACTAACAAAAAAACGCAACTCTATTGTTAGAGAGTACAAATTGTATGACCACACACTGAAACCTGTAAAATATGCAAGATATCTAGGATGTACCATTATCTTAGACTTAAAATGGAACGAACACATCAGAAACATCTGTAACAAAGCAATCAAGACCATTGGACCACTAAAATGAAATCTCAATATCAATAACACCAGTATAAAGGAAACTGCATACACATCCTTATTAAGAACTTCCTAATGCAATATCATAAAAACTAAAGAAAGGTTATCTTAATACATAGAACTCAGTCATCAAAGTTTACTGAAAACTGCTCAAAACACTTTTGAGTTATTGTCCAAAACTTAAATATCACCCCTTTTATGAACAAAATCTCTGAAAACGTAAAATCTCAAATTTATAAAAATCGAAGGGGAGCTTCCGTCAATAGATATAAACCATTCACTTAAGTTTAATGAAACTACCCAAAGTTGTGTTCAGTTAATGTTCGAAAACTGGAAAATCCCCCTTTTATAACGAACAAAATCCAATAACTCGAAAATTGTTATATTAAAAAATCGACAGTGAACTCGCATCAATAGATACAAACAATTCGTCACAATTCTTGCAAATGGATTAGTATATTAGTATAAGTCGATTTGAAAAAAATAATGAAATACGCTCAAAGATAAATAATCTATAATTTTTACGAGTAGCAATGATTACGTATGAGACAAATATCAAACAGAGACCAACAGACATCGATGTATGCAATGATAGGTGACCGAAAGGTCTTCAACAACGAGTAAAGCCCTATCTTACGGGTAAATATAAAAAGACCCACCAAGACATGGTGTAAAACTACTAAAATGAAAACACCCACGGTTTGATTTACGACAAACCAATCAACTAAGTACACATGTGACAAGAAGCAAACAAAAACTACCACTTAATGCTTCTAAATTATTACGGGTACCTACAAGATGTGATGGCAGTTGATCTGTTTGCAAGCTCTCGGCCCTGCACATGGTATAAATATACAAAATATTTTAAAATGACTTCTTCAAAGCAATGCAGAAAGTACTACACACCAAAAAAGATAGAGCAACACGAACCCCAAGAAAGGGCGTGGGTAATATCAGGTGGTGAACACTGCTCCACTAGTTGAATCTATCATGGTAAGTTTAATTTATGTGTGAAGTCTTTCGGTGTGTCATAAAAGAAGAACAGGACAATTTCTACGACAATTTGAACATTTTCATGGTCATCTATGAAAAAACACTCATAATTGGTCAATAAACTCACGTTAGCGCACTTTAAACTTCCAAAGGGGTGACTTCAACTTCATTTTTATCAATCCTTGGTTTATTAGCATACTTGTAACCAACAACAGGAATATCATAGTAACTGGGAGAAATAAAATCTAGCAGATGATGCTAAATGTTCATACATAGAAACTGAAAGTTCACAGTTAGAACACTTCCTTTCCTTTTGAGCTTTACTACTTACATTTTTGTACTTTCCGAATAGACAATCACGTCCGTTTCGATTTGTTCCTAAGAAGACATGATACATGTAAGAAGGAATGTATGCTTGTCAATTTTTAACTGCCATTTTAAGAATGACGATACATAACAAACATAAGTACCAGTTGACAGATTTTTTTTATTTTAACAGTCATGGCCCTTAAACTACAGATGAAGTGTGATAATGACTGATTTGATGTACCACTTGTAAACGTCTTTTTTTCTATACAAATAAATTAGTTCTGGAAGACGAAATGCGCTGCTGGTGTATAAACTTTTAACCCTGGTATCGTTGATGAGTAAATAACAACCATTGTGTTGATGCCACTACTGGTGAATATATCCTCTCCGAGGGTATCACTAGCCTAGTAGTCAGCACTTATGTGTTGATATTAATTATCATTGATATGTTCATAAAAGTAAATTGAAAAAACTGTATTTTTTTGAATATTAAGAATGTTCCACCCCTGTAATCTTAGCTGTAGTTGACAAAATCTTTCGGAATTTCGGGTCTTCAATTCTCTTCAACTTCGTAGTTTTTTTTTTTATACTTTTTTCCTTTTTTTATTCTAACGTCACCTACAGGTCTTTGTTAGACGAAGCGTATGTCGGCGTACAAATATTTTAATTAGTTTATACATAATGAGTTATATACGCACTATATAATTAACACATAGATGAGAGGGTGATAGAGCAGCGTGTTACCCGAGAACAAATGGTCAACCGCTTCGAGGCCAAGGTTGACAATGCTTTGTTGAGGGGTACCAATCCGCTCTATCACCCTTTTACGATGTGTTATTTAATAAATGATACTGAATGTCCTATCAATATTGTCTTTTACAGATGAATTTTATTTAAAAGTATTTTCTATGACGTCACCCACATAACAACATTACGGGTATTAGAAAAATCAACAAAATTGAGGCAAGATGTTTAATTTTCTTATTTTTACAGTCACATAATAAAATCTGAGCCAAAACGTAGAACTTAAGCATTGTATTCAATTACTTGATGTAAATTTAATTCATTGTCCTTTCAATTAACGATTTTTGATTTATCTGGACGAGAGGGTGACATTCAAAATAATATAATTGTCTCCAGCTCAGCCATGGGATAGAGTAAATTGTCTTCCTCGTATTAACCAATAGAAATCTGGCATTTAACATGAAGAATAATAAAGTTGTTGAAGGCAACATCGATGTTTTTGTGTTAACTGTTCAAGGGGAATCCTACCGACTCTGTATTGCCTGTAGATGATGTGTGCTTCATAAAGGCAACAGACGTTCAATACTGCAATTCAATGGTCAGAAATTGATTAAGCGAAAACAAATCCGGATAACAAACTAAAACCGAGGGAAACACACCTAACTTGGTACAGGGCATTACAAAATATGGTGTTTGAACCTGGTTTTATGGATAGCCAAACATCCTACTTATATTGAAGTTTACCAAACACCTCAAATTACCCCTGCTTTTTTAAAAACAGTTTTATTTTTACTTATGAATATGAATGTTCCTTTGTTATATTGGCCTCTCTTTATCTGTAAAGAGCTAAGGACCATCTCGGCATTCAGAACACTTCATTTGAATAGCTACAAAAGCAATTATTTCTATACCATGTACAAAATACTAATAATATTACTGTCATTTCAATTTAAATTTTATTACCTCAAACCAAGTTGATAGATCTTTCGCCATCTTCAATTGCAAAATAACAGATTTCCATCAGCCTGGATCTTTCATGAAATGATAATTTTGAAAGAGGACTGCATTTGATAATTTTCATATAAATGAAATTTTGTTTTGTAATTCCAATATTAAATTGAGAAATAGATCTCCGTCATTCATATCTCTTCTTCCTTTTTCCTTGGTTTCCTTTTTCCTGTATTTTATCAAGTTTTCCTCATTTTGTTTGTTTTTAAATATTTAATTTAGTTTTTGTTTGTTAAACAACATTGCTTCCACATCGTTGTCAATATGCGACTGTCATACAACTGAGAGGTTTATCCAACTATAAAACCAGGTTTAATCCACCATTGTCTACACAATATAATGCCTGTACCAAGTCAGGAATATGACAGTTATTATCTATGTATTTGATGTGTTTGACCTTTTAATTTTGCAATTTGATAAGGGACTTTCCACTTTGAATTTCCGCGGTATTTTTGTAATTTATTTTTTCCAAATGAACTGAACTCTTTTTTAGTGCTATTGTGCTTTTAGCGCCATCTGATGTGTGTTTTCGTTTCATCCAAATATGGTCAGATATAATATTAGCATACAAAATAACTTGTGGTTCTGGAAAAAAGGACATACATTAATCAACTTTTACCAACCACAATTATTGTGGAAATAAAAACATAACTACATGATTTTTCATCCTTTCTTTTTTCAAACCATAATGATAATAAAATTGTACAATAAATTATACAAAACTGAATAAAAATAATATAAAATTTATTACCTCTAGCTGACATTTGACAGGCCATAATTACAATGTGGTCTTTGCCACAAATATACCATATATTACAAATATGTGTCTGAAAAAGTTGTTCTCAGGGGTGAAAAATGTCTATGCTCTCTGTGTGTTCTGATTGATCGATAGTGTTTAACACCACTCTCAACACTATTGACTATATAACGTGGTGATCATTTTTATTGGTTGAAGAATCCATTTACATAGAGAACCATGACCAAATGTAGGAAAACTGGAAATCCTAGTCAAATTAGATTAAAATGCCTGGTTAGAATGATATCTACACATCTAAAATCGGATTGTTTAATTCTATAATTCTAAAGTCTGATTGTATAATTTTACAAAGCTATTGTCTGTTTGTATAATCTACATATCTAGTTTCTTATATAAATCTACAAAACTGAATTCTGTTTACATATATATGACAAAGCATTTTTATTTTAAATATAGTACACACAAACATATTATCAAGTCGATTTCTTGACAACACTGGCTATTCCCTTTAATCAACAATGATACCTACTACTTGTACATAAAGGTACATATGGATAAGAAATGCATATTGATTAAAAATTATGCTGTTAATCTATAGCCGAATTTTCAACACTTTTTAATTTAGAGGTGTATAACTTCGAATAATAGTGGTTTGTTTTAATATTAAATATTCATAGTCTAAGAATATGTTTTATGGATTTCAATAAATTCTTGATCTATGACACTACACAAGCCATTGAAAATATGTTTCCATATTATTGTCGAAAATCTAGGATAAAAATCTTAATCAAAGAAAACATTTGTGAAGTTTCGCATGTTATCATACAAATATGAACAACCTTTCTATCTATTTAAGTATTTTGAAGTCTGTAAATCAAAACCTGTCTTATCTGAAAAATATAATCATTTCAAAGATATATAAAGTCCATACTGCAAATGTTGCAGACTTTTCAGACTTATTTGTTACAAATTTTGGGTTTTAAGAGCTGTAACTAATATCAGTATGTTCATGATGTTTTTGAAAAAAAAACTTTTGATAAAATTAAACAAGTTCCCCCTCATTTTTTTATACACAGCTAAATGAAAAATGATGGTTTGAATGGATATGGTATAAATAATCATTACATAAATAAACCCTGTACCCATTTAATAAATAAAAAAAAGTAAACATACCACTATTTTATTGCTATTTTTCATAGCATAGTCACTTGTAATTCACTTAATTTGATATTTTCAAAGTACTTTTTCCTGAAACACTCTCCATTTGTAACATTCAAACAGTTGAAGATAGAAATAACAAGTGAACAGCTGTATTACAAATAGTGCCAAAGGGTGAGTACCCTTATGGTCAATTTTTGTATCAGTCTCCTTTGATGAATTTGAACTCTATTACACAATGCAAACACTAGAATTAAGTGTTATGGAATAAGCCTTGATTTTACCTTCAATAGTTTGATATTTATTTCATTTATGAGTGTTCAAAAATTATTTTCAGATTATTTTTGGTTGGATTTTAATGAACTTGGTATCATTGCAAGCAAAATGATCTTGAATGTATGTTTATTTGCTTTAATCCTTGTACTACGTCATTCTCATTTTCTGATGATATAAACACAAGTATTATTTTTTGTTCAACAGAAATTTATCATTTATTTCAACCAATTTTAATTTTAATAAATAGTACACTTATTCACATAAAATGATAAAAACCAACTGATGAAAAAATTAAAATTAAATAAACATACATGCTGAAGACAATTTTGTATCTATTGATACCCAGTTTTTTTTAAACTGCCCAGTAATGCACTCAAAATATCATATTTTTTCTTTAAATAGAGTATAATCATTTAGCCAAAAGATGAAGGCTGTATATTGCATTTTTTAAAACTACTGAATGACTCTGTTATGAAATGTTGAAAAAAAGAAATAAACAATTCTAAAAAAATAATGTAACAAACAGAAAAAAACAAAAATTAAATATAAACAAAATCTTGAACACACAATAGAAAGATAAATTTATGATGAGTGACAACTTACTGTTGTATGATTTAATAATTGCAATCAGTTGACTTTAAACTCCTTTAAATACTATGCTTATCAAATTTATCAAGATTTATTATATCTGTAAGATTAATAAGAAATAATTAAGTAATAAATTGTGTATCAATATAATTTTGAGCTTTATAATGGGTAATTACTGTGCATTGAATAAAAAATATCATATAATCACATAATATAATTGAACAGTTATTCAAACTTTTTTGAATAATGAAATAAATGCAGCTTCCTGTTTTTGAATTTATTGGAAGTCCTTGCCACAAGGTATGCAGATAATACATATCAGGATATCAGGAATAACCAAACATTTTGGACAGTACAACAAACGGAATCCAAGTGGGTTTCCCTTTAGAATGGTTTTACATTAGCCATTTTTGGGTCTTTTATAGCTTGCTGATGGATGTGAGCCAATGCTCCATGTTGAAGACCATACTTTGACCTATAAAGGTTTACTTTTATAAAATTGTGACTTGAATGGAGAATTGTCTGATTGGCACTTATACCACATCTTCTTATATCTATCTACACCAACACCTGACTCTTAAGTCTTATCAAATGTAAGATGTTAGATTTTTTATAGAAGAATGTTTTTTGGTGATTTACACCACTTTAGCGACCCTTTGCCTTATCATTGTTATCAGAAGTTTTTGGTATAGGAAGCCACTGACCTTCAGCAATATAACTGGCAATCTTGTCAATTACTATAATTGAGGACGAACACTATTTATACAAGTAGGTTTCAACCTCATAATTCCAGAGTTGCCAAGCTAGTGATCATTGAATATCTATTTCAATGGACAGAATGTGTTTATCTGTCAACAAGTTGAATGAAGAGTATATATAGTCTTTTTATGCTGATTTTAGTTCGTTATAAAGGCATTTCTGAAAATAATTAACATTATATATACAACTACATTTTTTTTCATATGATTTGACCATGTTGAAGGAAATATGAAAAATTGAGGAAATTGGTGGAATGGTTAAAAGAAAAATGATGATCAAACACAATGTAAATCCAATAAATATAAAAGACAAACTATATTCTCACTAACTCTGTGTATCTTAAATAACTCTACAAATCATATATAAAATAAATCACATGTAACAAATTAAACATGGAATGATCACCTCAATTTCAAGATAAAAAATAGAACTAGAGGCTCTAAAGAGCCTGTGTTGCTCACTTTGGTCCTTGTGCATATTAAACAAAGGACACAGATGGATTCATGACAAAATTGTGTTTTGGTGATGGTGATGAGTTTGAAGTTCTTACTTTTCTGAATTCGAACTTTCTTGCTACTTACAATTATCTCTATTTATTAAGAACTTGGCCCATTAGTAACAGAGGAAAATATTTTGTAAAAATTTACAAAAATTTATAAAATTTACTATGAAGGGCAATAACTCCTTACTGGGTCAACTGACAATTTTGGTCATGTTTGTAGATCTTACTTTGCTGAACATTATTGCTGCTTACAGTTTATCTTTATCTATAAAACTATTCAAGATAATAACCAAAAACGGTAAAATATCTTTAAAAATTACCAATTCAGGGGCAGCAACCCAACAACTGGTTGTCCGATTCATCTGAAAATTTAAGAGCAGATAGATCTTAACTTGATAAACAATTTTATCCAATGTCAGATTTGCTCTAAATGCTTTTGTTTCAGTTATAAGCAAAAATCTACATTTTACTCCTATGTTCTATTTTTAGACATAGCGGCTATCTTGGTTGGTTGGCCAGGTCACCCCACACATTTTTAAACTAGATACCCCAATTATGATTATTGTCAAGTTTGATTTGATTTGGCCAAGTAGTTTCAGAGGAGAAGATTTTTGTAAAAGTTAACGACGATAGACGACGACGATGGACGACAGACCCCAAGTGATGAGAAAAGCTCACTTGGCCCTTTGGGCCAGGTGAGCTAAAAAGAGAGATTTTTAAAACTTCTATATGAAACAGAAGAACAGATTACATTTATGATTCATGCTTTTGTGTAAGAAATAACAAATGATCAAAAACAATTATTTTGGAAAACTTCTTTAAAATATAAATCTCAGTTGTATATTTTCGTTGTTATATACCTTGAATTGTTTTAACACTATTGTGATGCAATTAAATGAAATAACTACCTGCTGCACTGATTATTATGACTGACACTAAAATCTCAACATTTTGAACCAAATACAAAAATTATACAAAAACAAAATGCAAAAAAAAAACCTTTATAGTTGATATATTAAAAACCAGCTGCCAAAAATTTGATTTCTATTGTTTTGTGCTTAGGTCACAAAAAGCTAGAAATTTGAAGATTAAAAAGAATTTTATTACAATAAAGATGAATGAAAATGTTAAAGGCAAACAAAACTGATTCTTTTTTTTTACTGATGTCAAACTGACAAAAAAAATTAAAACAGATCTTTGCTTACTTTTGACATATCGCTTAAAAACTTGTAAATGCATTGTAATAAAAGAAAAACCTTGAACCCAAATAGCTTTTTTATGTAATAAAATCTATATAGTGTAACTCATACAGTATAAAATACTGGTACAAATATATCATAATAGTAAGACACAAAGAAATCAATTGATATACCAACCAACATCCCCTTTTGATTTAACACAGTAAAGTTATGTTTTTGAGAGTTATTTCCCTTGCTAAGAAGAACTAATGATTTGTACCTTTCACTCATATTCAGCCTTACTGTAAGAAAAAAACCATAATGCAGCCAACCAAAAGTATGAATTTTAGGAAAAAAGATCTATATATGCAACATATCTCAAATCTCTATTTAGAATTGCACTATCAACAATCTCAGTTATCCATATCTTTTTTTAATTCTTAATTTTGTTAAAAAACTTGAAAATCTGTTTTTAAGACCGGTAGTTATTTTTACAAAGTGAAATAAAATTAAGTCATCACTCTCTTTAAAAACATCACACAAGCCTCTTACAAAAATGAATTGTCTAATATAAAAACAATAACTGGAAATCTTTTCTACATAAAATTTAAGTAGGAGATTGATCAAAATTTTACATGCTGAAAACCATGACATGATGGTTTTTTTAAGTGATGAAATGAAAAATTTCAAAAAAATTAGTATCTTTAACTGAAACATTCTCTTTATGGCATTATCAGCAATGACATAAGGTTTTTTGTAAGTGATTTAAAGACAAGTTTCAAACAGTATTAATATCTTTTACGGAAACATTTACTTTTTATCCATTTCCTGTACAAAAACACCTTTTATTAAAAGTTAATTAGAGTTGTCTACCTTGATGCATTAGATGCATGTTAATGCATATTATAAAAGAAGACAGAGAACTCATTAGCCATCAGTTACAATTGCAGTTGAACATCCTCTGAAGAATTTTAAACAAAAACATGTTTTTAAATTTCTGTTTACTAAATTAAGACAATAAAATGAACATGTATACTAGAATATGTCTGTGCAAAGATGTAAAAGTACATGTCGAAATTTGGATATAAGAAAATGGTTCATTTTTCTGCCTTATGAAATATTTCAAGTTAGCAAGGGAAATAATTCTACACGTAATTTTATTTAAGTCAAAGTAAGAAATACAATGGAATTATGCTGCTGAAATAATATATACATACTTGTACAAGTCATCACTTAAAACATATATCCCATTTAAATGTTTGATACAAACTATTTTGTTGACTATCTGTCATACAATCATGCCCATTAAAACAATTTAAAAGACTAAACCAAGAAGTATATTCATCTCATCCCAACCGTGATGACAACTTTTTTTCAGAATTTTTCCATAATGGTCCCGCAAATATCACAGTTCATTGTTTTTAAATGCTAATTAATATTAGAGAAGTTTTGACTCATAGACACATACTCCATTATACAACCCATTGCACCAAAGTAACCCTGAAATGGAAAAAATGTATTTTTATACTTTATTAGCATTTTGAGAATATTTTGAGAATGAGATTTAAAGGTGTAATACCACCAAATCATGGTACGTCACATCCGGTTGCATACGAAAATAGGTCGAAAAAAAATATTCCCTTGAATTTGACAATTGTAGGTAATTAATCCTACATTTTATTGCAGTAAAACATTTCTGTGTCATAAACATATGTCTTGGGTATTTCAAAGCCCCATTATTTTTTATTTGGGATTTCTATAGATTAGAATATTTTGTAAACTTGAGGTTACATGGTTACTAAACCTTGTACACAGAATAAATAAGGGGAGAAATTTGATTGGGTAACTTCCAGTGATGGTTATTTTCTTATATGCAATGAAATGTTATGGGAAATTTTTTCTATAGTACTGGACAGGATAAAACTTTACTCATGCCAAGAATTTCTTTTATTTGAAACAAAGATAAATTTTGCACATTTTTTTGAAAAGTGCAAATTTAACAAAGACTAATAGGGGAAAATCAATGGTGGTATTACACCTAAACCTTTAGAACCTATTTAGGTCTGATAAACATATGTTGTAGTAATTTCTTTACTGTGATCAGGTACTAAAAGACCAAATTTGGGTAGTAACAATCAATCCATGGTCTTAACTTTTATTCTTTTAGGTCAAATGAAAATATATGTGTGGTTCCAGTTACATCCTTTAAATAAACAGCTGCGCCATGAGAGCATGATACGCCCGACGTCTTGTGTGGAAGTTTTATGCAATAATCATAAATAGTTTCTGAGAAAGTTTTAAGCAATAACCATATATTGTTTTTGAGACACAGCAGGACATGTGAAACCCCCAACCCTGTTTTTTTTTTACAAAAAACTAAATATCACTAAAATAAAATTTTGAATCAAAACCAAAAAGTATACAGATCTTTAGATTAATATAACAAAGAAGTGTGTAAAGTTTTAAGCAATAATCATAAATTATTTTTGAGATACGGCGCGACATGTAAAAAAAAACCTCCCCTGTTTAACAAAATACTCAATAACTCAAAAATGAAATTTTGAATCATCACCAAAAAGTATACAGATCTTTAGATTAATATAACAAAGACATGTGTAAAGTTTTAAGCAATAATCATAAATCGTTTTTGAGATATGGTGCGACATGTAAAAAACCCCTCCCCCTTTTTTACAAAATACTCAATAATTCAAAAATAAAATTTTGAATCATCACCAAAAAGTATATAGATATTAAGATTATTATAACTAAAAAGTGTTTAACGTTTTAAGCCATAATCAAGAATCGTTTTTGAGATACGGTGCGACATGTGAAAAAAACACACCCCTGTTTTAGTTACAAAGTGCCCTAACTCAAAAAGTTTTAATCTTATTTTCACCAAAAAGTATACAGATCATTTGACCATCATAAGAAACAACTATGTGAAGTTTCATGAAATTTGGATACGTCGTTCTTAAGTTACGGTGCGACATGTTTACGCCGGACAGACAGACGGACAGAAGGACGGACACACGGACGGACGGACACAGGACATTTGTATACCATAATACGTCCCGTCAAAATTTTGACAGGTGTATAAAAATAGGGTCAGTAGATCTGCAATTTTTTTTAAATTTCTTTTCTAAATTTTTATTTTGAACTGTCAAAATTCAGAAAAAAAATTGTGTGTTTACCAAAATTGATTCCAGTATTACAAACGTCCAAACTGGAAGTGCGCCATTTTACATGTTTTTTTTGGTTGTAAAATAAACAGTTACTTTTTTAGTTGATTTTGTTTCATTCTGTTGTGTTACATTTTAGCCATAACGGATACTTGTGATGGAAATTCAGATGACAGAAATCTGTGAATTTAATTACTTAAATTTACAATCCTTAAAATTTGAATGTTTAAATTATTTTTTTTAGAAGTGAAAAAAAAGTTATAGGGTAGGGGGGTTTAAACAAGGGAAGGGTGGGTTACTGGACCACACATATATTTTTATTTGGCCTAACAATAATCGATCTCTTTAATATGTAACTCATAATAAAAACTCATGTATATAAAATAATATGTTTTACCAAATTGTCAATATGTAAAATTATAGTTTTTTTATTGGAAAGTAAACGCTTCTGCTACATAAATATGGGCTGTTTTTGACAATACAATGCACATATATTGGGTACTAGCATCATTAAGTCTTGCTAAATTACTGAAATCTTCACAATTTTGGCATTTTAGTTAAATTTTATATGGTTTCCGTCTTAAATGAAAGTGGCCGCATTTGTGTTCATTCTTAATATTGTAATGTGAGTTGTATTTGATAAGACATAAAATATATAAAGGTTGAGGATGAACATGGATGCGGCAACTTTCATTTTTGACAAAAACCATCTGAAAAGTGACATTTTTTGGCATATTTGATAGAGTTTTCATATTTAAGCTTGAATTGGAGCATTTTTATTGAGTAAATCGATAAAATCTTTCTCATAAACTAATTGAATCAACTGAAATAGACACTTTAGTGTTTAAAAAGTGTCCAAAATCTTTCGTCAGATGAACCTGAAATTTGAGGCCAAAATCTGCCCTTACCGGACCTACTCCTTTAGTGATTGGTGTGAATTAGAGCACAAACTAAACAAACATATTAATTTTGAGCAGAGTCCCAAGGAGAAGAACAATTCTTTCATCACCTCTTGTAAAAACCAGATGCTCCGCAAGGCGTAGCTTTATACGACCGCAGAGGTTGAACCCTGAACGGTTGGGGCAAGTATGGACACAACATTCAAGCTGGATTCAGCTCTAAATTTGAATTGTGATTAAATAGTTGACACAGCATAGGTTTCTGACACAGAATGAATGTGTTCTAATGAACTTAAAACTTTTGTTTTCTCTTAGAGCAATTCACTATGCTGTTGAATATTAATCCTCTCAAAAAAATGTTTGAAGAAATTTTCTTTTTTATTTATGAAATTTCAAATGAGAAAAATTGAACCCAATTTTTTTAATCACATCCCCCTTTCCCTTATTCCAAAACTAATCTCAATTAAAATTTCTAATGGAGTTTGCAACAATAACTACTCATTTAAATACATCATAAAATATTAAGATGTAAAAAAAACTGCTTGTTATCACTGAATGGTAAAGATTATTTTAATTTATCAGTTGGTAGTAAAAAGTGAATATACATTGTATATTGTATATAACAAAGATTTAAGTTGATTCTGGACAAAGAAAGATAACTCCAATTAAAAAAAATTCTTGCTATTGCACAATATTTTGCAATTAGATATTTCTTGCTTACTATTCTGGACAAAGAAAGATAACTTTAATTAAAAAAAAATTTGCTATTTCACAATATTGTGCAATTAGATATTTCTTGCCATTGCGCAATACTGTGCAATTGAAAAGACTTGCTATTGCACAATACTTAATATAATAATTTTAGATCCTGATTTGGACCAACTTGAAAACTGGGCCTATAATAAAAAATCTAAGTACATTTTTGGATTCAGCCTATCAAAGAACCCCAAGATTTCAATTTTTGTTAAAATCAGACTAAGTTTAATTTTGGACCCTTTGGACTTTAGTGTAGACCAATTTGAAAACAGGACCAAAAATGAAGAATCTACATACACAGTTAGATTTGGTATATCAAAGAACCCCATTTATTCAATTTTTGATGAAATCAAACAAAGTTTAATTTTGGACCCCGATTTGGACCAACTTGAA
Source organism: Mytilus edulis (assembly GCF_963676685.1). Classification (NCBI taxonomy): domain Eukaryota; kingdom Metazoa; phylum Mollusca; class Bivalvia; order Mytilida; family Mytilidae; genus Mytilus; species Mytilus edulis. Next base: position 38,020,713 of record NC_092347.1, read on the forward strand.
AACTGGGCCAATAATCAAGAATCTAAGTACATTTTTAGATTCAGCATATCAAAGAACCTAACTGATTCATTTTTTGTCAAAATCAAACTAAGTTTAATTTTGGACCCTTTGGACCTTAATGTAGACCAATTTGAAAACGGGACCAAAAGTTAAGAATCTACATACACAGTTAGATTCGGCATATCAAAGAACCCCAATTATTCAATTTTGATGAAATCAAACAAAGTTTAATTTTGGACCCTTTGGGCCCCTTATTCTGTTGGGACCAAAACTCCCAAAATCAATACCAACCTTCCTTTTATGGTCATAAACCTTGTGTTTAAATATCATAGATTTCTATTTACTTATACTAACGTTATGGTGCGAAAACCAAGAAAAATGCTTATTTGGGTCCCTTTTTGGCCCCTAATTCCTAAACAGTTGGGACCTAAACTCCCAAAATCAATACCAACCTTCCTTTTGTAGTCATTAACATTGTGTTTAAATTTCATTGATTTCTATTTACTTAAACTAAAGTTATTGTGCGAAAACCAAGAATAATGCTTATTTGGGCCCTTTTTTGGCCCCTAATTCCTAAACTGTTGAAACCAAAACTCCCAAAATCAATCCCAACCATTCTTTTGTGGTCATAAACCTTGTGTCAAAATTTCATAGATTTCTATTAACTTAAACTAAAGTTATAGTGCGAAAACCAAGAAAATGCTTATTTGCGCCCTTTTTGGCCCCTAATTCCTAAAATGTTGGGACCAAAACTCCCAAAATCAATACCGACCTTCCTTTTGTGGTCATAAACCTTGTGTTAAAATTTCATAGATTTCCATTCACTTTTACTAAAGTTAGAGTGCGAAAACTAAAAGTATTCGGACGACGACGACGACGACGACGCCAACGTGATAGCAATATACGACGAAAATTTTTTCAAATTTTGCGGTCGTATAATAACCATTGAAGAGCTTTATTTATCATGTTTTTTTCACGTACCTCATGTTCTAAGAACAAAGCTTTAAGAGCACCATCTGACCAATATTCCATAGCATAGGCTAATAACTTCATTGATATAGTATTTACACGTAGAAAATTTCCTACAAACACAACCTTATCTATTTTCTGAAAAGATAAAATAAGAAAACTAAGTTATATTGTATATATTTTGTGAAAGCTGTATACTTACAATAACATTCTCGTCTATAAATACACATTCAAGAACAAATATATATGCTGCTTGAAATTCTTCTACTTTTTCTAAAATTAAACTGGAAAATCTGCCCTTTATTTGTAAGAATTAAAATTAAAGAATTTCTGTTTTTGTTTGTTTGTTGTAGAATGCTTAAATCAATAAAATTGCAGCAAATGTTTCATTGCTTATTTCGATGGAAGTTCCTACAATCAAATTTTAGTTTTCATCTTGTAATTATTTTTTTCATTATTTAAAAGTTAGCTAGAGCCTAGTTGTAAAATGATTGCATCAATTTCACCAACAGTATATATTTTTATGTATAACAGTAAATTGTTCAAAATCATTTTTCTCTTTGTGCATTCAAAACAATAAAAATTATTTGTTATGTCCATACCTCTGTTGTAGCTACCATCCTTGCTATAGAACCTATATTATTTGTTATTGTTACAAGTGTTGATCTAGCTAAATCACTTTTGGAAGCTTGCTCTCTTTTCTCTTCTATATTCATTTGACCAAAACTGAAAATAAAGATAAATATATATAAAAAAGAAGATGTGGTATGATTGCCAATGAGACAACTGTCCACAAGGGACCAAAATGACACAGACATTAACAACTATAGGTCACCGTACGGCCTTCAACAATGAGCAAAGCCTATACCACATAGTCAGCTATAAAAGGCCCCGATATAACAATGTAAAACAATTCAAACGAGAAAACTAACAGCCTTATTTATGAACAAAAAATAAACGAAAAACAAATATGTAACACAAACAAACCACAACCGCTGAATTACAGGCTCCTGACTTGGGACAGGTACATACATAAATAATGTGGCAGGGTTAAACATACTTATTGAATGATGGAGTTTATTCTATTGTTGCTTTTATTTGTAACCTTTACCCTACAGAACTTTCCCAATATCTAAATGTATCAACTTTAACAACTCTGGGTTTATTTACAATAACTGTGATCATGGTGATACAGTATTAATAATTTTATATGTTTGCAAATTTCCTGTAATTGGTCAATTCCATATAAAAACATGTACAAAAGATTTCTCTTTTTATAACTGTTGGCTGTTTTTTAAAGACCAATCAGATTAAAATACAGATCATGTGTCCAAGCTTTGCATACAAGGATCTGACAACACTCCATTCTACTTTCTGGTAATGATTACAACAGCCAATGAAATTTCAGCATTCAAATTTTTGAAGGTGTGTATTAATCTAACTTATTCAATGCATGGATCTTGAAAAATCTTTTAAACAGAAGGTTCAGTCCTAGTTTTCAAAGCTTGGGACCAGGATATGTACTTTAATCAGATTGCTTAAATAAATAAACAAAAGATTTTCATTTATATAAACGTTCACTGTTGAGGTCAGGACTAGTCAAGAGCTAATACCACATATTTCATAAATCATTCTCAATCATCCTGGTTAGGAGAAAAATTAGAAATTATAGCATCCCATTTATAACACATTCTACAAGGAAATCATTTCAAAAAGCTTCGCATTACCATGATGCTTAAAGGCCCTTGGCAGAACAGGATCACACGTATAGTGATATGGCTAGACAAAAAATATAAATAAGCTCATTTACATTTGTTGTCTTACATTTATAGATGAAATGAAAAATTATTCAAGTATATACCTGCTAGCTACAGTTGCACCTTTGAGGTTAAATCTGCTATAGTCCCCACCATATATATCTTTGACTAGCTTGTCTACTTTATGTGAGTCTCCTTCAGCAGCTAATGCTATTGCTTCTTCAAAAGTAGTACAGCCAGTTAATAAACAACATAAACCTAGGAATGTACCTCCACCTAAACTAAAATGAAAAATAAACATATAATATGACAAAGTACAAAATGTACTACTTCATATGCATGTACCTACTCTTTAATTAACTATAAAATTATTAAAAAGAAAGCAGTATGTTTAAATTCTACTAAAAAACTACTGATACTGTGGGTTCATTTATGTTTGAACTTCAATTGGGATTTACTTATACAAATGGAATCACCAAAATTGGTACAAGCTAAATAATAGATCCATAGTACTCCAAAATCCACAACCTCATATAATAAACAGTGTTTCCCCTAAGCATCAGAAAAACAATTCTGGTTATCATTTGAAAACTCTCCATTTACTAATATTGCCAGTGATCAGGGTAAAGAGAGAACAAGACGGGCCTTGATGGAGAGTTGTCTCATTGGCACTCATACCACATCTTCCTATACCTACTTTCTTCTTAAATAAATTTGCTCATAATCATGATAATGCAAACATACATGTATTCAATTGGCTCATCAAAGAGACACTTAAACCTATAACTTTTTATGATTTTTTTCTGTAAAAACAGGTTTATCAATATGTATATATCTTGACAGTGTAATATTTATTCTAAACACATTCTAATTAGCATATATATTTTACCTTGATCCCCAAACTCTTTTATAGTCAAATGGTCCCCGAACAGCTAAGATACTGACACCAGATCCTATATTCACAACAAGATAAGGATAAGGGTTATGGAAGTCAAACGGGACCTTATTTGAGCTGTTTGGTTTGTCACTATCTGCATCCTTCCAGTAGTAACATTCTAATGGAAAATTACGATCTATATAATGAATACCCTTGATGAGACAATCTAGTTCGTCAAATTTATGTAGTGTTAAATTTATCCTCTGAAAAACAAATATCAATTAGAATTAAAAAAATATTGTTATTCATAGCAAATCATAGATCCTTGAAAATCCCCTCCTAAATGAGTTATGTTTATACATTTGTACATGTAATATCAATAATTTAAGAAAAATTATCAAAGTTTTGAAAATTTTGAATGTAAATGCCTTATTGACTCCATTAATCAGAGGTGGGTTAAGGGGGAGGCCTTGGGCCCACCTCCCCTTTTCTGGAAAAAAAAATTGGTTGATAATATAAAGAATCACTTTAGCTTGACCAGAGCGGGCCCCTCTTAGGCAGTCAGTGGGCCTCCATTAATGAAAATTGCTGGATATGCACTGTTTTATGTTTATGAATCAATTTTATATATTAATCTAATTTTATATATTAATCTAACATTGTCCAAGCCAAATGCTCTCACTCAGCTTTAATTTTAATGCTGAAATATTGTTTACCTTATGAACCAGAGAGATGGTCATTGTATTTCCTTATTTGAAAAATACATATTTTTTACTTCTTTTTTTAATAATTCCTGTATGTTTTTTCATTTGATTTCCAATTTCTTATTTTCTTTTATGTTGTTGTAATTATATAATAGGCAAATGACTGTTTCTTTGAAGGTTTAATTCATATACATGTATGTATAATGACTTACCTGTTTGAATTCCATTTCAAATTTGTAAGCACCACCGCCAGTTGCACATATTGCACAAGCTAAAGTTGAAAAGTTTTTAGATTTGGCTAAATTAATGAATGCATTCATTTCACTGGTAGGAAATCGTATAAAATGTAATGTTCCTTTTTTACCACCAATCTGCTGATTTGACATTTCTAGGTGTGTGTCTCTAATACCCGTATTTCCGTAAGCTATATTGCCGACCAAGTACCTGTGTATAGTTTTTAGTGTTTCTTTTTCCCCTTGTTGTTCTAATTCCATCATATCACTAGGTTCAAAGTATATTAACTTGGTAAGTGTTCCTCCAATGTCCATACCAAACCATGGCATAGCTGGATAAAAGAAAATAGATTAGTCCATACCAAATCAGGGCATAGCTGGATAAAAGAAAAAAGTAATTAAATTAATCAGAGTTCTTGGTAAGGCGATTCAATGAGTCCTTGGCTCATAAAAATCTGTCTGGACTTTTTTTTTAAAACTTTTGAGTCCAAAGATGCATTAAAATGGTAAAATATTGTATCCACTGAGCACATATTAACATGTCATCATTATGTAACAAAAGTTAAAGAATAATCTAAATTTGATATCATTTCCCTGCTCTATTTTGTCATGGAGACTGAAATTATATCATATACATGTAACAATAAAATTTCATCTTCTCACTGCTGGACTTGCCATGGCTTCAAAAGAACCCTGAAATTAAGTAATCATTCTTTATATATATTATTTTGAACCTTTATTCAATCTTTCATTCAAATCGAACATTAGAGTATTAAAGTATTGTTAATTAGCTTAGTGTGTTGACAAAACATGATGTGTGCAGTTTCGATTTCATAAGGAGGAAAATAAAGATACATGACATGTGTATGCAAGAAATGTATGTAACGTACATACATGTATACATATGTACATGTATGTTGACTTGTTGTATATTATAATCTTTAACACTTTCCCTGCTTAAAATTAAAAAAAAATTACTTTGCAATAATTTACATGATTTAGAGTCACTCACCTTGGTCTATGTGCATGTTAAACAAAGGACACAGATGGATTCATGACAAAATTGTGTTTTGGTGATGGAGATGTGTTTAAAGATCTTACTTTACTGAACATTCTTGCTGCTTACATATATCTCTATCTCTAATAAACTTGGCACAGTAGTTACAGTGGAAAATATTTTGTAAAATTTACAAAAATTTACAAAATTAATGAAAATTGTTAAAAATTGACTATAGAGGGCAATAACTCCTTAATGGGTCAATTGACAATTCTGATCAAGTTGACTTATTTGTAGGTCCTACTTTGCTGAACATTATTGCTGTTTACAGTTTATCAAGATATCTATAATAATATTTAAGATAATAACCAAAAGCTTCAAAATTTTCTTAAAATTACCAATCAAGGGGCTGCAACACAACAACCCGTTGCCGGTATTGGTCTGAAAATAACAGGGCAGATAGATCTTGCCCTAATGAACAATTTTATCCCCTGTCAGATTTGCTCTAAATGCTATGGTTTCATAGAAATGAGCCAAAAACTGCATTTTAATGTACTATTTATAGCCATGTACATTTGTAGGCCATCTTGGTTTGTGGGCAGGGTCATGGGACAACGTTTGAAACTCAATACCCTAATGATGATTGTGGACAAGTTTGGTTAAATTTGTCTTATTAATTTCAGAGGAGAAGATTTTTTGTAAAAGATTACAAAAAATTATAAATATTGACTATAAAAGGCATCGACTTATTTGTAGATCTTACTTTACTGAACATTATTGCTGTTTACAGTTTGTCTTTATCTATAATAATATTCAAGATGATAACCAATAAACAGCTGTGTCATGAGCCATAGTCTTACATGTATGTGATAGTTTTATGCAATAGTCATAAATAGTTTTTGAGATACAGCGCAACATGTGGAAAAAAACCTCAATATCTAAAAAATTGAATTTTGAATCAAAACAGAAAAGTATACAGATCTCAAGATTAATATCACTAAGAAGTGTGTAATGTTTTAAGCAATAATTATAAATTATTTTTGAGATATGGTGCGACATGTATAAAAAACCTCCGCCTTTTTTACAAAATACTCAATAACTCAAAAATAAATTTTGAATCATCACTAAAAAGTATACAGATCTTAAAATAAATATAACTTAGAAGTGTGTAAAGTTTTAAGCAATAATCATAAATCGTTTTTGAGATATGACGTGACATGTGGAAAAAACACACCCCTGTTTTAGTTACAAAGTCCTGTAACTCAAAAAGTTTTAATCTTATTTTCACCAAAAACAGAATCAAAAAGTTGCAAATATCGACTCCTACAACAGGCATGGGGTAATCGTAATCAGTAATCGTAATCAGCTGTAATCGATTACATTTTGCAGTGTAATCCTATGTAATCAGTAATCATGTCATTTCTGATTACAAGTCATTGTAATGTAATCGATTACATTGCAAAAACAGGTGTAATCATGATTACTTTTAGATTACTTTAAGATTACATTCATATGATTACTTGCTGATTACAAATCTTGTATATATATATGAATTTCATACATACAGTTTTTGATAGACAAGATGAAAATAAGAAAATATAAAGCTTGAATGAAAAATCATTAAACTAGTATTCACAATGATGGGACCTTGTTTAATGTGATAAATTGTATCATCTATATAACATGTATAACAAATTTGGATAACCAAGTGTTTTATTTTGTTAACATGGTTAACAGTTAACTAAAGGAAATTGCCTCTCCAATATTTTGTTGTGAGATTGAGCTCTTATGATACAAGAATATGCCTTGAAAGCATTGTTTTTCCTTGATTGAAAACATCTGATATTAACTCCAATTTCATATAAGTTTACCCAATATTTTTTCATAACTACATTGAAATTCAAAGCAGAAAACATTTAGTTCCAATTTGACTTTGATGGTCGACATAAATATATGAGCCCACTTAATTCAAAATGGAAGTTAAAACCAGATTTCATTTATTGACAAATTGAATAAATTTTGTTTTCGATAAATTTGTGTATAATATGAGCTATCTAACTTTTATTCTTTATTAACTTTGAGCCTTACGGCTCATCAGTATAAATAAGTACATGTATAGTGTATACATATGGCAAAATATTACAAACAATATACATAGTAAACAATAGGTGATGTCAGAAGTTTCATCAATACAAAATATCTTTTATACAATAAACTGTTTCTTAATTTAAAGAGAAATGTATATACTTTCAAAAGTTACAAAGCTGCTTTGTGTTTTCACCTGACAATAAATCTATCAATTATTAATTAGATCAAGTATTAAAAATTTTCAAACAAATAATGACAATCAACAACTTTTAGCTTTACATGTTTATTGATCATGTTGATATTGTTATTGATATTATGTAGTCTGAAACTCACAATCTGTATAATATGTAACCGATATTTCTGATGTTTGTTATTTATGTGTATGTTAACGCTATATAACTTGTAAACTGTATATTTATGCATATTATACGGATAAACTGTATTGTTTAAGGTAAATAAAGAATAATATTACAGTGAGTTGACTGTTAGTGTTGCTCTCCACCAATTGCAACTCATTCAAAATTTGGCCAAATTGCAATTTGTTTTATTAAACCAAATTGTTCAGTTGGTCAGAATATTGAACAAATTGTTCAGTCAAAATGTGAAAGTGCAAGGTGATAAAATAAAATATACTTACAATCCTTTAAGACTTTAACTCCACTTTAATGATGTTGTGACAAAATTAGTTTATCAGTTTGTATAGTTATATTATAGTCATTTCCATGAGGAACTGTTTATTTTGAATTGCAATTAAATTGTCCAAACTAAGCTTTCATATAGTTTTTCTTTCTAAAAGTATTCTATATTTATAACAATCAGATATCATTTTAAATAAAACATCATATATTCAGTAAAATATGTGTGAAATAACAATATGCTATTGATAAGTTTTCAGGGGAGATAACCTAAAATATTATTCTTTTGAATAAAGACTTTTTGAAAGAAAATTTATTATCTCCCCCATGGAAACTTCCTACAAACATATATTTCAATTTTACACATATTTTACTGAATATGAAATGTTTTAATTCACATAATGTCTGATTCTTATAAATATAGAATACTTTTAGAAAGAAAAACTATATGAAAGCTTAGTTTGGACAATTTAATAGCAATTCAAAATAAACAGTTCCCCTTCAGCATGGAAATGAATATCATATAACTATACAAACTGATAAACTAATTTTGTCACAACATCATTAAAGTGGAGTTAAAGTCTTATAGGATTGTAAGTATGTTTTATTTTATCACCTTGCACTTTAATGACTTGGCTGTGGCTTTCTACAGCAGTTGGTTCAAATTTCTGACCAGTTGAACAATTTGATTTTATAAAACAAATTGCAATTTGGTCAAAATTTTGAATGAGTTGCAATTGGTGGAGAGCAACGCTAACAGTCAACTCACTGTAAGACAATAAATTTTTAATACCCAAGCTCACCTATTGTTTGTAAAAAAAAATGGAAGTAGTGATTAACACCTGTAAAAACATTAATGGGTGTGTCAATTATGTCCCAACAGACAATAAAACTATAATTAATTAATTTTTCCTTATTTGTGCAGGTTTTTTGTTAATTAGACAGTTGGTTAAAATTTGTAGAAAAAAATAAAGTTATATCTTTTACACATGTTACATAGAGAAAGGACACTTGTCTATAGCTATGTTATCAAATTGCACATGTTACATGTACACTGTACTTGTCTAAAAATTATTTTAAATAAGATGAATAAATTAAGGCTTTTAAAAAAATCACCAAAATTAGCTTTTTTGTGAGGATAAAAAGTTATAGAGAAACCTTTATTATTGCAATATATAATGTAATCATAAGTAATCTAAAGTAATCATGATTACTTTAAAGAAAAGTAATCTAATGTAATCGATTACATATGAAGTAGGGTGTAATTGTAATGTAATCGATTAAATTTTATTAGCAAAGTAATTGTAATTTAATAGATTACATTTTAAAGTAATCAACCCCATCCCTGTCCTACAAGTCGATAAGTTATCAAAATTGGTTAACTTTAAGACCAACGCATATTTATAAAAAGGTCATGCATCTTAATCAAATAATGACAACATTGAAAGACAATGCTTTGTCTTTTAAAGAAAAATATGAATGAGAGTAAAAAATTCGGAGTTAATTAACCTTACATTGCAACCACCTGGAACCACACTTAATGAGGTAAAAAATGTACAACATCTGTGTTTAGTAAGTTTATTCAATTAGATAATTTAATTTAGATAGCTCAAGTCCTTGTGAACTCTCAGACAGGTTTTTGCTGTCATAGGTGGTGTACTTTGGCCACCAAGTAAGTTTAAGTGTTTTCATGAATATAAATAGACCTAAACAAGTCTTGCCATTTTCTGACTTAGATAAGTCTAAAATTGAAAACACATTTTTATAATAAATACAGTGTATATGTTTTGACTTCTTTAAACACTAATTTGGCATTATAATTAGAAAGATCATATCATCAGATCATAGGGCACATATGCACTGAGTTTCAAGTTGATTGGACTTCGATATCAATTTCATCAAAAACTACCTTGACCACAAACTTTAACCAAAAGCGGGACGAACAGACGGAAGAACAAATGAATGAACGGACGCACAGACCAGAAAACATAATGCCCCTCTACTATCGTAGGTGGGGCATAAAAAGTATCATAACAAAAATGCATGCTTCTTTTGAAGGCAGATTGTATGCTTAAATGAAGGGTGACCATATTTTTTAATTTTATTTTTCTATTAAGTATAGATACATGTATGATAAAGTTCATTTATAGAAAAAAAAATAGCGAAATCCTATAATTCTTATGTCCTTTTTTAAATTGTTTATCATATATGCACGACTTTATCTGTTTATTGGTTGAACTTGGAATATGTCATAATACTGCCACTTGTTTCAATGACATCTTTCTAATATTAATTTAAACTAATAACTGACAGGTGTACTGACTACTGTTGACACCTACACATGTTTGCGTAAGAGCATGTTCTGCAGCTGGTATCGTTACAGATCTCCCAAAAATTGAAATTTTAACACCTAAACAAAACCACTACAAAATGTACAGAGCGTTCCCTAATGTTAAATCATCGAAATGTGACTTTGTAAACATACATGGCTTTGGGGCATCCCTGGGACTGAGCAAATCGTTATCCATTCCATTTCCAAGGAAATCGTTGCTATCATGACCATTGACATCTATGACCAATGGTTTGTCTGACATCTCAAATTTTTACTTTATTCCAAAATGTGTGATTCAAATGAATTCATTGTAGCCTTTGCATTTTCACAGGTAAGACATTTCGAGTTGAAAAACTGGATTTTCATACAAAAAAATAACCGGAAGTTAGGTATGGATATGTAAAGCCATACACAAACACGGAGCGTATTCTAAGTTCCGTATTGGTGTCAGACCACCAATTACTCCCTCCAATAGTGCTTTTGATGTCATTGTTTACTTAAACTAACCAACAAATTTGCAGAAATGAAACTTTTGGTGAAAGGGGAATATATTTAGACCATTTTGAGCCAAAATTCACTTGTCTATGAGTTTGCATTAAAAATTCAGGATTAATGCGCTACATAGTACACTAATTTAAGATTTCCAGAAAACCGGGAGTTATTTTGGTAGTACCTGTCTTTTCAAAATCAGAAATTTGTTACAAGACTTTAAACATTGGTTGAAAATTGGCATGTAGGAAGGTGATACATGTACAATTCAGGATATACCTGGTTTCCTTGAAGTTAAACTTAATGTAAAATATTTAGAAAGCTGTGAAAATTGCAAAATTGGTTGAACAGATAGGGATTTTTAATTGGTGGTCTGACACCTATTGTAAAGTGGAAAATTTCTTATTATAAATACAGTGCCATATTAATTTCTGGCAACTGTTGTTGTAGCAAATATTTTACACTCCTTATTCCGTTAGTTACAAATGGTGTAATATCAAATGTCCATTACTAAGTGTACATTGTATATTATCCATTATTCAAATGTTCATTATTAGTATAGAAACTAATGGCATTCCAGAATTATATTTCTTCCATTAAAAACAAATATTGTGTCAGAACTTTTATATCATGACACCATCTCCAACATTATTTTGTTGTCCTATTTATAAGCAAAGGAATTTTAAAAGCAAAGTTTACTACATGTTTTTTTTTAATTAATGATTTTAAAAGTACTGGGGCCGGTTTCACGAAGCTATCCTAAGACCTGTCTTAAGATATGTCTTAGGACATGTCTTATGATCCTCTTATGACTATCCTAGGACATATCTCAGACCTCGTCTCGAAGCTGTCTTAGGATGATCTTAGCTAAGATATACTAAACCTGTCGCAAGTTCAAATTTTCAATATCAACATGGATTTATTGAAACATTCATGTACATGTACATGTAGCATGTGGTTAGCATAAATTACTTAACGTATTGATTAATATTCCATTATTAGATAATTTGTAAAACTAACATAAAATAGTAGTGTAATATATAAAAATAATCTATTAATAATGCACCAATTTACATATAAAAATTCAGTTGGGTGGGGGGGGGGGGGGGGGGGGGCGGGTAAAAGTGATGTAATTCATTTTGTCATTGTATCGGTTACAGTAAATGAATTAGGTCAAAGGATATTAAAAACCAATTCTTCAAAGAACAATTGAAGGTCTTTCCACCTCGATAATAAGAATGAAATTTAAAAAACGATGTTGAAATGTCACTCCGTGTTGATTTAATGTTGTAAATCAAACTGATATAAAAAAAATAAGATTAATAGGTATATTCAGACTTAAGGGGGCTCCTGGGTATAAATAATTTTTTTTTTCTAATATAGGATTTCGCTATATTTTTTCATGAATGAACTTTATCATATACTTAAAAGAAAAATGAAATAAAAAAATGGGGTCACCGTTCATTTAAGCTAAAATCTGCCTCTGGAAGAGGCATACATTTTTGTTAATGTCCTTTTTTTCTGTTGAACTAATAGGAGAAAAAGAGGAAATATCGAAATAAAAAAATAACCTAATATAAGAAATCGCTTAAATTTTACAATTATTTAGTTTATGTACAGCTTATTTGAAAACAATAATAAAAAATATAGGTCACCGATGAGTTAAAAAAGATATTTCAAATTTAAGGCCAAAAAATGGCATTTTTGCACCAAAGGGAGATAATTTGGAGCTTTTTTCAATTTTTAAAGTCATCTGGGGCCAAACCAAATCATTTTTTTGGGTTGTTTTTTTGTACCATATCATAAAGTAACAACTAATAGTGTAATAAATAAAATTTGTAATGAAAAAATAGAGGTTTAATTTTTTGCTAAAATTTTTGTACCCACGAGCCACCTTAATTGTTTTATTATGAACAGAAAATAATTTTTAGCAAAGGTCAAAGTCTAGAACGTCAAATTGACCTTTGACCTTGACCTCAAATTCAAGGTCTCAAATCAAAAGACCCCAGGTCAATCATTTGTATGGTTGTGGAGAAATACTGATTTCAAATGCATAAGGGGAGAAAACTCCTATAAGGGTTAATCAAAACACTTCGACTGGAATGGGTTGAAGTTGTGCCTTTTAGTAAACAGTAATTTGGCAAACAAATCATATCATTAACTGTAACAGTTTCTTTTGAATGACGATAGCAAGCAAAATCCAAAAATTTATTACATGACCTTGACCTTCGACCTTGATCTCAATTTCAAGGTCATAGGTCAGTGAACTCAAAACGGAAGACCGGAGGTCAATCACTTGTATGGTTGTAGAGAAATACTGATTTGAAATACATAAGGGGAGAAAACTCCTCAGTAAAAGGGTTAACCAAATCACTTTGACTGAAATAGGTTCAAGTTGTGCCTTATTGTAAACAGTTCTTTGGCAAACACATCATATCATTTACTGTCACAGTTTCTGTGGAATAACGATAACAAGCAAAATTAAAAATTTAGAACGTGACCTTGACCTTTGACCTTGACCTCAATTTCCTTCAAATGGACCAATGACTTCATATCAAAATATTGTAGGCCTCTCCAACTTATAACGTATGAAATTATCCAACAAATCGCCTATCTAAAATTTTCAAAGGGAAATAACTCCCATAAGATGTCTTCCGATCACTCAACTCAAAATAAACCAAATCATTCTCAAGAGTAGACAAACAATTTGGTGAAAACAGTTTGCTAAAATCTTAAGATAACTCCAATAAGAATAAGTGTTTGGTCACACAGGGTGAGTTTTGAAACCCCCATTACTGTACAACATCATTGGCCAAAAATTCGATATGTTGTAAGACAAAAAAGCATCTCAGACGGCAGAAGAAAAAAAAACCCAATTCTTCAGAGAACAATTGAAGCTAGGTCTTTCCACCTCGATAATAAAAATGAAATTTTAAAAAACGAGGTTAGAAAATGTCACTACGTGTTAATGTTATGTGGTAAATCAAACTGATATAAAAAAAAATAAGATTTATAGGTTTATGCAGAAGACTTAATTGTTTTATAATGAACCAGAAAGAATTTTTAGCAAAGGTCAAAACCTAGAACGTCAAATTGACCTTGATCTCAATTTTGAGGTCGTAGGTCAGTGATCTCTTTAGAGAAATACTGATTTCAAATACAAAAGGGGAGAAAACTCCTCTTAGGGTTAACCAAAACTCTTCGACTTAAATAGGTTGACGTTCGCCTTTTTGTAAACAGTTATTTGGCAAACACATCATATCATTCACTGTCACAGTTTCTTTGGAATAACGATAACAAGCAAACTTGAAATTTATTACATGACCTTGACCTTTGACCTTGACCTCAATTTTCTTCAAATGGACCAAGGACTTCATATCAAAAGACTGTAGGCCTCTACGTATGAATTTATCCAACAAATCGCCTATCTTAAATTTTCAAAGGGAAATAACTCCCATAAGATGTCTTCCGATCACTCAAGTCAAAATTAACCAAATCATTCTTAAGGGTAGACGAACAATTTGGTGAAAACAGTTTGCTAAAATCTTTTACGATTTTAGAGATATAGCGATAACAAGAAAAAGGGGACGCCGGGAGATAACTCCCATAAGAATAAGTGTTCGGTCACACAGGGTGAGTTTTGAAACCCCCATCACTGTACAACATCATTGGCCAAAAATCCAATCGATATTTTGTAAGACAAAAAAGCATCTCAGACGGCAGAAGAAAAACAAAAGGTCTTTCCATGAAAAGTGGAAAGTCCTAATAATCAGAAGAAAAACAAAAGGTCTTTGTGGAAAGACTTAATAATCGTGCATTCTTCCTAAACATATATCGAATGGTTTTTTTTATTGATGAATCATTGTTGATAATTTGTCAACCTGTAAAAAATTAGTTAAGAGCAGTAAAGGGAGATTTGCTAATTAGATAATAGATAAATAATTTGCAAAATTAATATATAAAATAAGTGTAAATTATATAAATAAACGTATGACTATCCTAAGACCACCATAAGACACCTCTCGTGTAGTCCTAACTTTATGACCAACTTTAAGAGATGTCCTAAGTTACGACCACTTTGTGAAACCCACTTAGGACTAAGATATGTCATAAAACCAGTCCTATGACAGCTTCGAGAAACCGGCCCCTGTTTTCCTATAAATGTCATGACGAAATGATTTCCCGGTGACACAGACATGTATTTTAGTTCCTGCATGTTCGTATTACTACCTGGTATTATATGCATGTCTTTCGACCTTCCTGTTAGCCAAAATATCGAAAATCAAAGGTTGAAATTAATGATAAAAAAATATCATGTAATTAGCATGAATAAAAAGTCATCTTACTATTCAAGCCAATCTACCACTTCCATCTATATTTTTTTTTGTCTCAGAAGATCTAACAGCTCTTGATATCAACAAAATAGTATACAGTAAAGCTAGCTGTACGTTATGTTTCATAGGAAGAAAGTTGCACAAATGCGGAAATGTTTGTCCAATTGTTGATGCGACGTAAAGCAATCATCAATCGTTTTACACACAAGAAATATACTTACAATCAAAAAGTCCAAACATGTCTTTTTCTCTCTCAGAATTTCGGTTGATCACTTTTAGACGATTACACAATACCAAATTTGTTGCTGGTAAAATTCTTTTGGTTCCATTTAAGTCCAAAATTAATAATTCATCAATATAATGCACGTTTCTAATATTTGAATTTCAGTTTAAAATAACTTCATTGACGTTCTAGATGAAAGTATGATGACTTTTAATGAATGTATGTTACATTGAAATATTGAATCATATCTTAAAGTTTACATATTTCGTAAATTCCGTTGTACTCAATATATTTATTTACTTATACCAACATATTACATATAATCCCGGACCTGCCTAAGTTGAATTAAATCATATTAAAACAAGCTGTATTATCGAATTATCTGTTGTTTGTTATGATGTAATAGTCCCGAGTCAAAATAATTTACAACCGAAATCAGTTTACTATAAATATTCTAACAAGCGTCCGACTCTATTCAACTGTTAACCATGTATGAAGAAATGATTTAATGCTAGTAGTTCCCAAATGCTGAAACCAAATTTGCTACGGACACCTACATATGCTTCAAATAATTGCTACAAGGCTTCTTTGGCGTGCAAAGAGCGTGGCACTTACCGAAGCATCGAATTTAATTTTAACGTCTCAATACCAGACATAGGATGCGTATAAGACCCCGTTTACACTGACAAAAAAGATCGATCTTTGCGAATTGATCCAGTGTAAAACGGGTTAGATCGATCTTCAATCGGAATTAAAAAGTCTACCTCTAGAGATGGTTTTAAAAAGATCGATCTTATTTGAATCGAATTTTTTTTGTTGGTGTAAACGCTTAGATCGATTGCGATCGATCTTTTTTCAGGTGAATGTTGTAGTTAGATGTGAAAATGAAGGTAAGATCGGCTCTTTTTATGTTGTAGTGTAAACGCACTGGATTAAATAAGATCGATCGATCGATCTTGCTTGTGCAATGTAAACGCAAACTGGTCTTTTTAAGATCGATTCAAATAAAGATCGATTCAATTTCGTTGCCAGTGTAAACGAGGAATTACGAACGGTTTGTTTTTCAATGCATCGATCTGCACTATTAAGTTTTCAGTGGACTTTTTTAAACTTGAAAAATTAAAACAAATTTGAAATCCGCGCAAACGGCTTAATTAGCAGATTACAAATAGTCTGTTCTGAGTCTGAAAAATGTGACGACAAAACAATACTTTTCGGCTCAATTTGCACTCGCCGGAATGCTCTGAATTTTTTTAAATAGCAATAGAAGTGAGTAGTTTCTAAATTGTTTTGCGCTATAGTAACATGCATCCGACAAAATAAAATGAATAATTTTATCAGCATCTAATTAATCTGTTCAGGAATAAAATCAACACCAACAACACAACTAACATTTCTGTTGACCGACCGTGCAAGGGCTGTATATAGCCAGTCAAGGTCGTTAAAAACTTCCATGTGTTGTAACTAACATTCGGTCCATTTCTACCATCTTTCATAGACAGGATTTTGTAGAAAAATTAGAAGCTATAATTCTTCCTCAGTTTTAACCTCATCTAAATAGTTAACATCCTTTTTACTTGATTTTTTCGCTGTGTATGCGACTTTCGTGCATGCTAGCATATTTCCCTTTCAGATTTAAACAAAATATGACTCAGAGACTTCTGTTTTGTGTGTTTCTTTAGAAAAAGTAGTTTTGTTTATCTCAGTGTATTTCTTTCATCAATTGA
Source organism: Mytilus edulis (assembly GCF_963676685.1). Taxonomy (NCBI): domain Eukaryota; kingdom Metazoa; phylum Mollusca; class Bivalvia; order Mytilida; family Mytilidae; genus Mytilus; species Mytilus edulis. Next base: position 38,038,078 of record NC_092347.1, read on the forward strand.
TACAAGAGTACCTTATAAACATGGTTAGAAATGGGATTTTAAATTCTGCCTCGAACAGAAAAGTAGAAAACAAAATTACAATGTTTGTTGTCTTAACTTGATAAAAAGTGTTTTCCTGCGGATGATGGAGTATTGTCTATTGGTGTGTGCACAAATGAACGTGTTTAAAATCCGGTAGAAACAGATAAATGAAAGTTGCTTTCTATTTTATTTAACTACTTTCAATACTCACGAATGGCCATGATGTCTTCTGGTCTTCTGTATACTTGTTTCCCGTTTAACATTGACGTTGAGACCAGTATCATCTTGTAACATCTTTACACCCGATGTTCATATAGTATTCCTCTCATATCAAACTGTCTGGTATTTGTCATTGTTATCACTCCAAATTTAGATTTAATTAGAGTAATCTTTTTTGTCTTTTTTTTTTAAACACAAGTTTGAGCTCAGCGCTATATTCAGGGCAATATACGCACGTCGTTCATATATAGATCAATGCCAGTTTTGTTAGACTCAACTGCATATCAGCTACACAAAAAATATATTACAAACTTCTTTTCACCAAAATGGGGTTTACAGTTCAGACAATTTCAAAAGCCTTTTTGTGACATACATAAAGAATAAAGGACTTTTTGTTTTTGATACTGACTTTATCACAGTAAAATATCAGGTGAGCCAGAAGGCTCCCTTATAACATAACATCGATAACCTCCTAACAATATACAAAGCATACAAACAAAAATTAAGATGATTATCATAAAACAAAAAGTAGATAATACAGATTATATATGACTGATAACATGTTGAAAGCATCTGCGAAGCTCGTATAAACCAGCTTCATTAACATGCAACCCTCCCTCCTTAAAGGCAAAAAGAGACATAATAGGATGCCCTCTTACAAGACACCTTTTATATGATTTTATAAAAAATAATGTTATATTTAGAACATACAGAAAGTAATTGCCTATTAATATTAGCACATTTAAAACCAGTTAAATCAAAATCTACAGGTCTTGGTAAAATAAAAGATATATAAAGCTTGATATGCGGTCGGAGACAAAGATTTAAATTACAAATAACTCTCTGAAATCAGCAATGATACGATCTACAGAAAAGTCCTTAAATCATTAGTTCCAACATGAATAAGACAGTAAGAATAGTTACTCAAGTCTATTTCACCTTTATCCAGTTTCTTCTTAATAGAGGAAATACGAGCACTACTGTGAGCTTGAAGGTCCATGTTAGAAATGCCAGATAAATGTTTACAGATTGAATCAGATCACACCAGTACATGTTTGTTGGTTATGTCTGAAAAAAATATTATAAAAATTTGGCCATTGACTCTGTAACAGATATTTTTTCCTGCATAGTAAAATTCAAATATAGCTTATAGGCATCACTTGCCCAGTCACGGTGCAGCTGTATCAGTTCACTAGGGACTCTAGCCTGAAAGGCAAATGACGCAACTCTCCGTCTAAAAGAATGTGTAGAGTAAAGGCGAGGATCTCGCCCAGTAAATGAAATGATACGCTTAAGTTTAGATTGAAACTGTTTGTAAGTTACTGATTTAAGACTAGCATTTCTCTTGATAACAAAAGCAGGAGATTCTTCAGGAGCAGGAATCATGCGGCACACTCTATTGTATGCAGTAACGCGCGGGACATAAAATAGAATCATCTATTTTGACCAAAGGTATTTTTAAAATTCGTTCACCACATTGTATAGTTTTAGTCCATTCAAACACCACAATAGCTATACTCTTTGATGCATAAAAACTTTGCCTCTAGTGAGTTGCCTTTTGCAATCAAAAAAATCTACAGAATCTGGCACTAAATTAGACTTACGAGACATAAGAAAAAAGGCAAATAAAAATAAACACCAATACACAATATCTACAATTATCAAGGTCTACCAATTTAAGCATCTCTTTCAGCAAATCGGGAGTAATAGCCTAGCTTGTCTAGGAAAGTGTTGTTTGACTCTAGAAATTCCCGCCATTAACAACTTAAATTCAAAATTATCTAAAGGGGGAAATGGAAGATCTAAATAAAAATGCATAATTTTAAGACCATTGATATAATTCCTGATAGAATCAGTCGATTTGAATGATCGACTTAAAAATTGCGCATAACAGTTAATCGTTTTAAAAGTGACAGGAATAGGAGCAATATCAAAATAAAAACAAAAGAGCAAAAAGGCTCTCCATTGTGAAACCAAATTTTTCTTAGTTCCTACTGCAAACGCAGACTTAGTAGACTTTTTACGACTTTCTCTAACTGTTTAAACTGAACATCTGGTGAAAAAAGGGAATTATATATATGTATATCTATAATACTTAAATTACGAGGTCCAATTTATCAGCCGGCATCAGGTAAAAACGGCATATCAAAGAATTCAACTTTATATATAGCTAATATAGGACAATTGTGTAGATTAAAAATTACACCACTCCAGACCCTTTTGTTTTCCACATAATTAATATTGCCAATAATTAACAAGTTCCGGGTCGAATCCGGTACCGAGACCAAAAGTATATTCACCTGTTACCCATTACCTTATCTGTACGTTCCACATCTAACAGGCGCACCACCAAATGGTGTATTTGATTTTACTATATACACGGGTCATAATCACAAAGTCGACACAACTAAATTCAATCATTGTCAAATTGTTCCCTATTGTAGTTTTTTAATTAGTAAAGTTTCTAAGATAACAATACGAATACTAAAAATTTGGACTAAGGCGTATAGGTACAGTTTTCAATTTGTTAGCGGGCATGACGCAAAACAGCGAATCAAAGATTTGAACTTTATTGGACAATGCTGTTGATTAAAAAATACTCAATTCCAGAACCTGAATATTACCAATAATTGAAAAGTTCCAGGTCGACGGGTTCAAACAGAAAGATTTGAAAGCAGAGAAAACTGTGTATCTTATAATCGGCACGACTTTATCAGATGACAATACCAAAACTAAAATAAGGCTTACGCATAGTTATATACTTTAATTCAGTCACGGACCCGCGATATCACGGGTGTGTTCTAGTATATATATATAAATCACCAACTGTGACTAAAAGAAAATAGACTGTCCTCAACTTCAAATTCCTCTAAATTCGAGGAAACAGAGTTAAAAAATTGAGTTCGATGCAAATCAGACAATTGCCAACGAGACAAATAATCACTGATTCTATTATCACTTACGGGCACATGACATGCTCGTACCTCGAATTCTGATAGTGCACATACGTAACATATTTCTCTCAGACACATTTGTAAGTACTCATTTCGGGATCTTCCTGTGTTTATCACTGTAACTGACACTTGATTATCACACGATATTCATATTTTTCGGCCCTTGAAAAATTGACCCCAGAGTTTTAAACAAATTACAATTGCTAATAACTCCAGACAATTAGTGTGAAGCTTATATTCTAGAATAAACTTTGGAACGATTCTGTGAAAAAAAATCGACCGCTGAACCATCCACCACAACCAGTAATACATGAATCAGAGGAGAAAATTTCATCCGGTTTAGACCACTCTTCCAACGACATCATAGAGATCCCATTATATAACGGGACGAACTTCTGCCACCATACGATATCTTTGTTATAGTCCAGCCATTCTAGCCAAAATATGACCAAACCTCAAACTAATTGCAACAGAATGTTCTTCTAGTTTTCCAAGCTGGCTTAGGTGTTCTGTTGAACATAAAAAAAATCGAGAATGTTTGGATGAAGGGAAATTGTTAATTTTGGGTGAAAACCTTGATTTTTTGTGAAAAATCGCTGAAAACTGGTAATTTGCCGTGACTCAAAAACAAAAATAGCAACTTGCATAATTTTTAATGAAGTCAATAGATCTTATTACAGTAATGATTTATTTAAACGTTCATGAACTGCAAAGATCAGGAAATTGAAAATTTTGGGTAAAAACCTTGGATTTTGATGAAAAATCGCCGAAAACTGGAAATTTGCCGTGACTAAAAAACAAAAATAGCAACGGACACAATTTTTAAGAAAGTCATTAGATCTTATTATAGTTATGATTTATGTAAATGTTGATGAACTGCAAAGATCATGAAATTGAAAATTTTGGGTGAAAACCTTGGATTTTGATGAAAAATCGCCGAAAACTGAAAATTTGATGCGACTAAAAATCGAAAATAGCAACGTACATAATTTTTAATCAAGTCAATAGATCTTATAACAATAATAAAGAAATATAAACTATGATGATTTTTGAAGTATAGGAAGTGATAATTTTGGGTGAAAATGTAAGTATTTTTGATAAAAACTGGGAATTTATGCTTTCTTAATAAAAATCAAATTATATCACGAGTCTTCAAATTAATTTTATATATATGTGAAGTGTTTAGATGGATCAAATAATGACCAATTCGTAAAATCAATAGATCATATAACAACAATAAAAAACGATTGACCGGTATTATACTTTTTTTAAAACCAAAATATTTACTTTATATGATAACAAAACCATGCAATTGTTTTACCGAAACCCCTTAATTATGCTTATTATGGTTTTTGCGTATTCTACATAAATCTTTATTAATGTTTGACGGAATGAAAATGTAACCCTTTCTGTCATATACCTCACGTAGCCAGTTAAGTGAACGAGACATGAAGACACTTCCAGGACGCACATATGTTGCTAAAAAATTCAATTTCCCTATCGTCAGGGATTTCTAAAGTTAACTTGACTGTATCGCAAATAATACCTAAAAATTCCATTCTATGGGATGGTGAGAAGGCCTTGTGTGTAGATTCCTCTATACCACAAGACAGAAATAAATTTTCAAGCTCCTTAAATGCAAATTTACGCTGCTGAACATAGACCCATAGATAACACACGGTCAAAATACAAATGATCTCTCCAGCGGTAACCTACTAAATGAACATCGTGTGGATCTATATTTATTTGGCGGTAAGCACGACTCAAATCCTGTTTGAAACAAAGGCAACCAGGACCCTTGCTTTTAATGATTTCAACCAAAGCATCAATGTTTGGATACTTTAAATGAACTTCTTCACCTAAATATAAATCCTTGTTTATACCACCCTTGACACCTCCACCTCCATGAGTAATAGGATCTAAAATAATACGTCTTTCCACAGTATCATTTTTAGGAACGCTGTTCAGAGGTGAAATGATGATTTCGTGAGAAAATGGGTTCGAATGAAAAGGACCCAATTAAGCCTTTTTTTCTATTTCTTTTCGAAGATATTTATCAATGTCATTAGAAAATTGTATCGCCCCTTTATGATTTCAGAGCTCCAGATAAGAATTCATAAATTGGGTTTTTTACCCACCATTTTCTTATATAATTGGGTGATAAAGTTTTTTGATTGAATTATTAATTCCAATTCACCCCTCATGTTAATATCAAATTGGGTTTTTCACCACCAAGCTCCTTAATGTATTGGGTTTTTTCATCAACACAATATTGAATATTTAGGCAATATCAACCCCAGATTTTTTTTCCATCTTAAATATGTTTCTTTCTTTGTTTAGCTGTTTTATTTGGTTTATTCACTGAGAAGCAATTGTAGGTTTAATTTGTGTTCCGTTTCAAACCTTCTGCCAGTTTTGTATTTTCTCCTATAAACTGTAAAAAAACGGATATGTGTATTCACAGGCACTCGTCTTATACCTTTATATATATAATAAATTCTGAGACCAGTGCCTGTGTGTGTATTTATGAGGGGGAGGACAGGGGGGTACCCTTCTCCCTTCTCCCACCCCTCTTCTCCTTTCTCCTACCCCTGTTCTCCTTTCTCCCATTAGAATAAAACATCTCCTTTTGAGATATTTTTTCTTGAAATATTAGAATTTTTTTTTAAAGGAGAGATATTTTATTTTTTCTCCTTTCTCCAACTTTTTCTCCTTTCTCCCAGCCTTCCTCTCCTTTCTCCTACCCCCTTTCTCCATTCTCCCACCCCCTTTCTCCTTTCTCCTACCCCCTTTCTCCCGGTCTCCCTTACCCCTGTCCTCCCCCTCATTTATTAATTAACCGTATATCAGTAAATGAAAAAAAATAGTAAACTCTAATTATACTTGAATGTTTTTGTTTTATTCCAATTTTCATAAATCTGGGTTTAGGTGTCTTTTATTAGAACTTTTGGTTTCTGATGCTTTATCATGTCATAATTAATTTGGCCTTTCACTTTTTTCAACTGATTTCGTTTTTGAGGAAACCCTGCTTTTATTAGCAATGTTCTCGTTAAGGTTCGTATACACGCCCGTGTGTTCGATGGACGCTTCCTAAAAACACTGGCTGAGTCTTGTATTCATCATAACTTCCCCTAAGCTTTTCAAAAGAAGCAGAAAACATGCTTCTATTCAATATTTTTACCGGACATTCACTTTTGTTTTAATTCAATGTATACAATGATAAATCCCAAGCAATGCGAAAAAAATATGACTTCATGACAAACGCTAATTGGAAAAACGCCGAGAAGATCGAAATGTTTTCAAAAACATGTGTACCTAGAGCAACGGAAAACTCTAACAGGGACCCATTTCAGCTACTTGATGCAGGGATCTATTTTTAGAACGAAAGGAATTTCCAATTATTAACATACACTATAACAATATATTCAATATTATTATGTTATTATGCAAGCAGATGTAATAAACAATGATTTCATACATTATTTTTTTTGGGTTTACACTTTAAATAGGGCTTTATTTATGATCTTATTCCAGAGTGCACAATTCTTATTCTACCTATTTCACCTTTATCAAAATTAGGAAATCTGTTTGGTCGTCCCATTTTGTTGTAGGGATGTTTAGATTAAGTGTCGAGTTAATATGTATATTGTTTTGTGTTGTCTGCGAGAAACAAATCATTTTTCTGATCTAGTAACTAAATTCAAAACCAATATAGATAATGTTAACATATATATTTTATTGAACTGTGTAAATTAATCGGAATGCGAATGACAACATGCACCTACAATTCTTTTGTGTGTTTCCCGTTTCGGTAACACATGACATTTGCGCGGGAACTTCTTACATAAACATCGTTTTTGGATTATTGAAACATGTGAAATGTACTGTAACAGTTATTGATTTTTGGAGGTAATGTGATATTATTTATTATTCAATAGTACATAATTTTACGTCAGGTTTGTACACATTAAGTCTCTGGTCAGTGGCGGATCTAGGGGAGGGGGGATTCCGGAGGTTGAACCTCCCTTTTTTGTTGACGATCAATTCATTTGGATAGGGATATCAGTTGGAACTGACCCTTTATCCTGGGTTAGGATGCCCTTTTAAAAATGGCTGGATCTGTCTCAGCAAGTCAAGTCAGAACCGAAACACATCAGTGGCAGATCTAGCCGCATTTTGAAAGGGGGTCCAACCATGTCCCCATGATACTGCATGTTGACGAGGTCGGACCTCTCTGTCACAAGAAATACACATGTACACTTCCATAGTTTATGGAATAATGCACCGGTTCCATAATCCACTTCCATATATAACAAATTTGTCAAAACACACTTGAGATCAAAGAAGCCAAGCTGCGAAAATAATTTCCCTTTCATGCCTACAGTGTTTTTACCCATCCAAGCTGACTATTTTATTTGAGAAAAATTTTATTTTCATTATTAATCCATCAAAGACAATTCATATAACAATCAGGGATATCAAAGATTTCAAATTATACCTAATCAGCAATCAAAATTCAATCAACAGTAATTAAAAGTAATTATAAAATAAAGTGTAACAATGCAGCCACGAATTTTATTTAATTAATATTCTGTATTCAGCTTTAATAGATAAACATAAATTTTAATATATATAAATATACATTTCTTTTATTAATGAAACATATTACATATAACATATACATATCATTTATGAGAATAGGGCGAACGAACTCAGGGCGAACGGAATACCAGGGCGAACAAACTCAGTGCGAACGAACCTAGGGCGAACATGTAATCAGGGCGAACGATCCCGATGCCATTCAAATTCATTTGTAACCGGAGAGCACGAATTTCATTACAAAATTGCTGGTCTCCACCGGGACCTCTGTGTTACAAGGCAGCGCGCTAACCGACTGAGCTAAAGAAGTACTTCCTTGGCTCAACCGCTTACGGCTGACTAAGTATCTACTAAATTTTTCTAAGGGAAGCAACCCCGTCACACTTCCCCTTCCTCAAGAGTCATTATATCATCGTGTAATGTGTTTTCGTACTAATAACAATTTTCACTGCTTACGGTTTTTACTGTTGAGTTTTTATTTAGGTGTTTACTCAGATTTAAAAAGCATGTCCTGTAGATTGATTTTAGGTATCTAGTTTTTTTGTCAATGATTTCTACGATTTTTTACTGTTTCCGATTACTTTGCGATTTTTGTATGTCAAAAAAACGGCGTCGTATGTTTTCGTATGAAATAAAAATTGGATCAGTACACGGACAGGAAATGACTACAAAATCCGGAAATAAATTTTTTCTAAAGTCGTGGTTCTGGTGATCGCTTGAATCATAAAAAAAGTTATTAATTAAATACTTTTCAGTACTAAAAATTACTAGTAAATAGTGTAAGGTTGGTGTTTCGTGTGATGAAATTTTTAGATTTTGATTAATTTTCAGATTGGCACCTGGTTTGTACAAAATACATTATTTTTTCTAAAATAAAATGCAGTTTTCAAAATTTATGATTAAATATAAAAAGTTAAGACTGTTTTCATCTTCATGTATCAAGGATGTATAAAAAAAAATTGTCAATGAAATATTGAATAGTTGGATTTTGAACAACCATTTTATATAAGAACCATGCTAATTTTAACTCGATGGTTTGTAATTAAAACGGCCAAAAAAACACATGACAGTCATATGTCTTGAAGTCTACAAGGCAGCGCGCTAACCGACTGAGCTAAAGAAGTACTACCTTAGCTCAACCGCTTACGGCTGACTAAGTATCTACTAAATTTTTCTAAGGGAAGCAATCCCGTCACACATTGATCACCCCACAAAAAGGGCGATTCCAACCGGGAACCCTCCTGCTGGATCCGCCACTGCACACTACTCGGACCTATGTTATTAATAATTTAGTGAGTGATGCGAAAAAACTCAATTCACATTAAGCCCCCCTTTTTGAAAAATTACTAAATCCGCCTCTGCTTATTCTGGGTGAGGTCCCCCTTTTAAAAAATGGTTGGATCTGTCTCAGTTACTCTAATCTAAACTGAAACACATCAGGCCATTTTGTGAAAAGGGGGGGGGGGGGGTTCAACCATGTACCCATTCAAATGCATTGATCACCCCAAAAAAGGGGCGGTTCCAACTGAAAACCCTCCCCTGGATCAACCACTGCACATTACTTGGACCTATGTTAGTTCGTTACATGTAATTACTTAAGTGATGCGAAAACAACTCAATTTACTAATAAACTCCCTAATATTAAAGAAACTTTATATAAAAGTAAACATGTTCATTATATTTTGCTGTGTGAAATTGCTTATGCGGGAAAGACCCATTACAACCCGACCATAGAGGAGACAACAGCTGAAGGCCACCAATGGGTCTTCAATGCAGCGAGAAGCTCCCACACCCGGAGGCGTCACAACAAACCCGTTCTAGAAATAATTTGTGAATGAAATTGGTAAATACAGTTATTCTTGATCTTCAGACAATTTAAGGGCATTTCCAAATAGTCCTAAATATAATGCTTTATGCATCTGAAAAGGGTTGAAAATAACACTGAAAAATCATCGTTTTTCCTCTAGCATAGTTTGTACGTGCAGTATAGGTGTATTTTAAAGGCACAACAGTGAAGCCGCCTTATAATACTTCAATCGAACCAATTTACTTTTTGAAGTTTAATTACTATACTATATATATAAAAATATTAATTTTCGCGAACCATTTAGGTCACGGAAATTCCAAAATATGGCATCAGTAATGAGAGTTGTACAAATAATGTGAATACACAGAACCCCCATCCAATTCATCTTTAACTAAAAGTATTCATCATTTTCTATTTTATATGTACTAACAATATTCCATTTTTCTATAATTTGGATTAAAATGTTCAAAAATCTGAGTTAGAAAAGGTCAAATGCCCCAAATAAACATTCCCTGATTGGTTGAAGCACTGTGGCGTCTATGTAAAGCATAGCAAGCCTCTATGTAAAGCACACGCTTCACAGGAATAATTAAGGAGAGTTTTACAAATAATGTGAGTACACAGACCCTCAATCCAATTTATGTATTGCTAAAAATAATCAAGTGTTTCATCATTTTCTGTTTTGATTCTGCTAACAACATTCTATTTTTTCTATAATTCCATTTGAAATATGTGAAACCCCGCAATGAAAATACAATGTAGATAGCCTCAATGATGTAAAAGCAACCCAAAAAATTTCCGTTAATATGTTAACATCTTGAACTTCGACCCTGGGTTCAAAGGGTTAATAAACCGATTCACAAATAGAGATATCCTTTCGCTCAAGTGAAGTATACAGGCAACTTCGTTTACAGAAATATATACACACTTTATCAGTAATATATTGTCATGCTTCTGCATATCCACGTTTTTTTGTATGCTGAACTTCAGTCAAATTCAATTCTATACAAACTTTATTACGTAAAGCAATAGGAGTAAGAATATTTTTTGCGCCAATTTAACCGTGACTAGCATCATCGTCAGTATCAAAATTGTTTATCGTAATCATTGTGAAATTTCACTGACATACATGTAGGGTTTATTAATATAGAGTAATTTTTGGTAAGTATGGCTCATTTATGTTAAAGTTCTCCAGATGTGCTTCTCTAGACATCTTTGACGGTCAGTTTAATCCCATTTATCTCAATATTATCCCCGATGACTGAAATGTCAACCCGACCTATTCGTGTCAAAAGTGAAAATCTAATCTATTTGATGAACTATTAAATTTCTTCTAAAACTGTACATGCATTATTTCTATATTATTTGATAACCAATCACATTTGCGTTGCATGATAATGGGTACTGTTTGAGCGAACTGTCTAGTGTACTGCAAGATCGGTGCAAATTGTGACGTCAGTGACAGTGAGTGATCACGTGACATTATTATTTGTAAACAAACCAGCTCCTCATGTAACACGTGTCTCAGTCTGAACTATACATTCAAAGTGCAATCAATCTTTCAATCGCTATTTTATGATATTTTTGTGTCTGTTTTTTGGTTTGCATATCAGTAGTCAAAGTAATCTCAAGGTTATTATATAAAATTATTTGTCTCTTTTCGTCTGTAGTACATGCGTTTGAGGTCCGGTTTAATTTGTACGCATGAAATTTCTAGTCTAAAAAAAGCTAGTGATAGAACCTTAACCACTAAACCAGATAAGCAACTGTCTAGGGCCAAGTAAGGAAGGTGAAAAAAAAACCAGTATTGGTACTATTACGCAGAACCATAAACAGATGCATAGACAGACCCAGGGGGTGGCAGTGGCGGATCCAGAACTTTTCATAAGGTGGGGCCCGCTCCAATCATGCTTCAGTGATTCCCTATATAATCAACAAAATTTTTCCAACAAAAAGGGGGGGAGGGGTCTGCCCCCTAGATCCTCCTATTAGTGGGGAAAATTTAGTTGATTATATAGGAAATCATCAAAACTTGACAGGTAGGCAGCCCTTAGGAAAGTCAGAGGCCATCCCTTTATGAAAAGTGCTGAATTGCCACTGAGATTTGCAGGTTTTCTTTGTAAAGATACATGTACCTTAAAATATCAACAACTCTGACTGAGTACACAATTTGATTCATTTTAGCTCATTAGCTGGGCTCACTCGCTAAAAATATTCATTGCGGCTCACTAGCAAATATCTTACGATACTCATGTGTAGAAAAACTGATAATCTATACATGTGTGTGAGGAGTAGTTAGCTTAAATATAGCTAAATTTGGAAAATTTGAAAATGACTTGGGGAATGAAGATGTAGTTAAGACCGAATATCAGTTTTGGTCTTATATATATGTGTACAAATATATCAGTGTTTCAGTGGCAATGGTAAATAGACACTGAAAAGTCTTGGATAATATTTTATAGTTTTGAATGTTTCTTCATCAGTTGACTTAAATTAGGTGGAGCCAGGAGGTGTGTTCTTATTTCTAACAGAGGAGCGCTCAACCTATATCAATTTGTGCATGAAGCAAATTGATAGTTGGTAGATACTGAATGATTATACCACAAGAAAGTTTTAACCTGTGCATACTTAAAATATGAAAAAAAACATGTCTTTTTCAGGACTTCTGATCCAACCATGTAGTATGGCATTTTATTGAGATATGGTTTTGGTCAATGGATGTTCATGAAGAACGTTAACCTGCAGTACAAAGTATATCACTGGATTTAGCTCTTTGTCTAAGTGTATTATTAAAGTACTTTGCTTTGAGCTCAGTTCATTGTTATGCAATTCATTCTTTGTGAAATAAAGATTTGACAGACAACTCTCATGTACAAGGATTTGTCAAAGTAGTATCACCTCTTTCTTCAATGTAAGTAATAGGGAGATAAAAAGCATATATCGATTTGAACCAAACATTATATGTCCTTTGACCAAATTTATAAAAAGAACAAATTTACCCGACAATGCTACTCCCGCTACTAGCAATATGATGCTAGGTTGTTTTAATACATCTGTACTGCCTACTGATGACTTGGTCCTGAGTGTAAATGGTCATTCGATTTATATGTTTAAAAAAAATTATAAGGCCTATCTGGCCTAATTGATTTCTAAAACTATGTTTCATTGTACATGTTCAACATTTTTCATTCAATTGTTTATTTCTAATAAATTTGTGTGAATTAACATTGTAACAGTAAATGTTAATTACTACACTTTCATACCACAACAAATACTGTATTTGTGGTACATGTATCACTTATATTTGTATCTATATAACAAACAAAAATGAAAAGAGAATAATTTTGCAATACCTTTTGTATACTATAACTTTTTAGATATTTAGACATATTAAGACTAATTAAGTAGATGTTGATAATATCCACTTGACATGCTTGAAATTCTTTTAGATTACTTTTGGAGCAGTTTTGAGTCTTTGAAGCATGCTCAAAAAAGTTCTTTTGGTGAAATCATTTTCATATTTGTCAATTTTTTTTTTGCTTCGACCAGCTTTGGAGGAAATATTATCAAAGAATTGATAAAAATCAGCACAGAAGTTTACTTCCTAGCTCATCTAGCCCCTAGCATCTTGTCAGGCATTGTCATTACTAAAAACCAATAAATGTATTCTAATCTGAGGAACAATTCGACCTTTTAACAATTTTTTTTACTAATGATACTGACGATCCTCCACAAAGTAATATAAATAGAACCATACAAATAGTAAGCAAATACATATAAAAAAAGATGTGGTATGATTGCCAATGAGATAATTCTCCACAAGAGACCAAAATGACACAGAAATTAACAACTACAGGTCACCGTAAGGCCATCAACAATGAGCAATGCCAATTCCGCATAATCATCTATAAAAGGCTCTGAAATGACAATGTAAAACAATTTAAACGGGAAGACTTAACAGTCTTATTTATGTACAAAAAATAAATGAAAACGAATATGTAACACATAAACAAACGACAACCACTGAATTACAGGCTCCTTATATCATGTTCTCAAATCTAGATATCATCTCCCATTTAGAAAAAAAAAACACACGAAAAAATGAACCTAGAAAAATGTATTATGTGTTGCTCTCCTAGCTACAAAATGTATCCAAAATCAAAGATGTGGAACATATTCTATCATAATCATTTGGTAACTAATGCAATTAATGTCTCTTCCATGCCCGTCTTGAACATAAAAACTAAATAGTAAATAAACCACTCCTAATGCTCAGATTGTTTGTCATCGTGCAACACAACTAATAACACCATATAGGAAAAACATAGAAGTTCTTTTGTCATAAGACACTGTCAAACATCCAAACATACTATCCACACTCATATGTGTCCACACTTGTAAATATTATAAAAATAGTTTACGCGACGATTGTAAACAGATAAGGGTAAATAACGCAAATGGTAACCAATAAAGGGGTTGAGAACTCATGGTTTTTGAATATAATTGGGTTTTCCTTTGAATTAATTGGGTTATTGAACCCTGCAATGGGCAATTGCATTGGTTTTTTTTATTATTTGTATTGCGTGATCACGCAAATTACGCAGCTTATCTGGAGCTCTGTCAGATTTTGTACAGTACAAGAAGCACCATGAATATGTTTTTGGCACTGGCTACGGTTACATGGAAATGTAACAATAATAAAAATATTATTGTTACATAAGAGACTAAATGCCGGAATGCAAAGTCGGGTAAGGAACCGATTAATTACGAATGTAACAATAATTACTGAGGCTACGGTTACATGGCGTTATTGTTACATGAAAAACAGCAATATACGATGGGTCTATTAAAATGTACTAGATAATAAAAATTAAAGACATTTATTTTATATTTACAATACATACAATTATTAAATATTAATTCTTTAAATATTTATTTGCAATGACATTTTCTACATATCCAGTAAGCATGGTAAGTGGTTTTTGGAGCATTTCTGAGTCCGACACATTTTTGGTGAAACCACTCCAAGCAGCCATCACACACCAGTGATGCCGCACTGTGAACGTCCGTATCACATACTGTACAGTTCCATTCTGCGATATCCCTTTTTGATGATAATGCAACCTTTAATGTTTGCCATGCTTCCGGTGAGAAATATTTTTTCACTCGATTGGTCACAAGAATCTCTTCATCCATTGTGCATTGTATAATGACAGTAATACGAGTAGGTGTGCAGTTAAATACTTAAAGTGAACACTTTTCTCAGCCCGAGTTCTCAACAACAAACCATTGGTCTATATTTTCGCCTTTGGCACTACTTATCTAAAGTAATATCTTTAAAACACCAAAACCATTTATACGTTAGAAAAAACAATTTAAACACCATTTGTTAACGATAATATTTATTATTTATCATTATTACAAGTATTATTTCGTACATATGCAAGATTAAGGCAACAAAACTAGACAAAATTTAAGTTGAATGATTGCTGTTTTTCATGTAACAATAACGCCATGTAACCGTAGCCTCAGTAATTATTGTTACATTCGTAATTAATCGGTTCCTTATCCGCCTTTGCATTCTGGCATTTAGTCTCCTATGTAACAATAATATTTTTATTATTGTTACATTTCCATGTAACCGTAGCCAGTGCCTATGTTTTTTATAATCATAACCAACAGGACATCCAAACTCTAGTAAAGCGCATATATCTCTGCCATGGTAATCCGAGAGCATAAATTTGAAAAATTCAATATTCAAATGAGTATCCAATGGTATGCGAACACCTTCATGGTTATACATATTCGAGCTAAAAATAATTTCGTGATCTGAGATAAATTTATCTTGAATAGGCAACCAAGACGTGTTAGAAACCAAATCAGAACAAATAGTACACTCATCTAAAATTTTATTTGATAACTCATCAGATCTTTTATCCTTCTCTTCGTTATTAGTTTTTACAATATTTACTACGCCTACCATCGACAAAAACAGGAGAACAAGCGAAAACATCGCTGTTCTGGCGACGCATATATTCCGGATAAAAACATCTGCTGAAGGGTTTAGTTCTGAAATGTTTTTAGGAGGGGGGCAAGGGGGGTCCCAATAACAGCAAAACAGCAAATTGATTTGGCTCATAACAGATAACAAGGAATTAAAATGGACAAAAACAGATAACAGTAAATGAAATATTAAAATAATTCGGTCTTTGACAAATCAATATTTCTTATTACGGATATAATCCTTTGTAATGCATTCCATTTTTTATGACTATGTTTTTAGTATTAATTTATGTATCTAGAATGTGTTTAAATTACTACTCAATATATTATAATATTTTTATACGCTCATTTACGGAACGTATTATGGTAAACTGTTGTCCGTCTTTTGTCAACATGTCGGACATTAACTCAAAAACTCTTTAACCATTTGCATTAAACTTTGGGAAATTGTTTATATCTATTGACGTGAGCTCCCTTTTTGGTTTTGGTTTTTTTTTTTTTTTATAAATTTTAGATTTTAAGATTCTGGGTAACGAGTTTTTATTCAATAGAATTGGAGATTTTTTTTCAGTTTTCTGATAATATCTCAAAAATGCTTTCACAAAGCAAGGAATTTTGGTGAATTGTAATATATCTATTAACATGAGGTAACTTTCAATTTTTATAAATTTTAGATTTTACGTTTCCGAGTTAACGGGTTTTATTAATTAAAAAGGGGTGATTTTCCAGTTTTCAGACATTAACACAAATTTTTAAAATGTTTTCAGCAGTTCTTCTTCTTTCAGTACAGAGTCGGACTCTTCTTGAGTGTATAAATGACTCTTGCTCGTGAAATCATGAGGCCTTCCCTCCTCACTTAATAAAAACTATTTACAGGACAAATTATTTACAAATAAAACTATGTACATCTGGGGTCAAAGGAGATCTAGGTGTGTGAAGCTCCTGTCAAGGCCTCTGGCAGGATGGTAAGGCTGGCCTTGAACTCTTCTAGTGTAGCTGCTGTTGTGGCTTTTTCCGGTAGAGTGTTCCATTCCCTGGTTGATCTTGGGAAGAAGGAGTACCTGTATTGGTCTTTTAGAGTACGCTGTTGGTGTATGCGGTGGCCTCCTCTGGTCCTTGAATCTCCGGGTTTGTAATAATTAGAGGGGTCAATATCCACCAATCTATTGCGGATCTTGTATGCCATGGTGAGTCGGTCTTTGCAGCGGCGATCTTTAAGAGGCTCCCATTTTAGTCTCTCCATTAAGGAGCTGACACAACCTGGGGATACATCTTGGTATTCATTGTACACGAACCTAGCTGCCCTTCTCTGTACTTGTTCTAGGTCTTTTTCAAGGGTATGTTGGTAAGGGTCCCATACAGTGGAGGCGTATTACAGGGTAGGTCTGACCATGGTGATGTAGGCGTTAGCTTTGACTTCTGGTTTACACCGTCCTAGGTTCCTTCTCAGAAAGCCTAGTGTCCTTGATGCTTTGCCTACCGTCTGGTTGATATGTGTCTTCCACTGTAGGTCATTGTTTATGGTGACTCCCAGGTATTTCCCATGCTCGACTGCATCTAGTGTGTGACCATATAGTTGGTAATCCGTATCAAGATGCACTTCTCAGGATGGAAATTCATCTGCCATCGTGATTCCCACTCTTGGAGTTTGTTAAGGTCGTCTTGGAGTGTCTCGCTATCCTTTACATTTTTTATTTTTCTGTAAACTAGGCAATCGTCTGCAAATAACCTTGCCTCAGAAGATGTTGATTGTGGCAGGTCATTAATGTAAGCCAGAAATAATAGGGGTCCGATGACTATTCCCTGAGGCACCCCTGAGATGACGTCTAGGGGGCCAGACTTATGCCCTTCAAGGAATACGGATTGTGTTCTCTTGCTTAGGAAGTCTTGTATCCATTTGAGTGTTACTCCACGTATTCCGTAATAGTCCATTTTTTGGAGGAGTCTCTTGTGGGGCACTTTGTCAAAGGCTTTGGAGAAATCAAGCAGGGTGATGTCTGTCTGTTCTCCTTGGTCTAAATTCTTGCCAATTTCGTCTAGTGTTATCAGGAGTTGTGTTTCACAAGATCTTTTGGATCTGAAACCGTGTTGATGGTCACAAAGGATCTGGTGGCGGTCAAAGTGATCCATGATGGTGCTGTGAACAATATGTTCCAATAGTTTGCAGCAGATTGAAGTCAATGAGACTGGCCGATAGTTAGAAGCTTTGTGTTTTTCTCCTTTTTTGAAGACTGGGACAATGTTGGCAGCTCGCCAGTCGTCAGGAATAATTCCAGTGTCCAAAGATTTCTGGTAAAGTATGGTCAGATATGGTGATTTGTGTTCAGCTGCTTCCTGAGTATATAGGCTGGAATTTCATCAGGCCCGGTGGCTTTGAATGGTCTTAGTCCACGGAGTAGCTTGTAAACTCCCGCCTGGCTGACTCTGATGTTGTCCATAGTTGGGTATGGACTTGGTCCTATATGTGGCATGTTATGTATGTCTTCTTTGGTGTAGATAGATTGAAACTGCTGGTTTAAGATTGAAGCGTTAGTTGGTGTATCACTGTGGAGAAGTCCATCTTTGTCTTTGAGTGTAACAATGCCTGTGGATTCTTGTTTCCTGCTCTTAATGTAGGACCAAAATCGTTTTGGTTGCTCCTTGTGGTCTGTGCTTATGATGTCTTCCATGTATTTTCCATGAGCAATCCTAGATTCTTTCTGTAGCTTTGCCTTGAGAAATTTGTAGCGTTTCCAATCTTTAGTGTTTTTAGTTCTTTTAGCTTTGGTGTATGCACGCTGTTTGCTGTTGCTAATTTTACGTAACTGTGTGTTCATCCAAGGGTGGCTGTATCTCTCCTTGGTCTGTTTAGTTGTACGTATGTGGTCATTGCTTTCATGATGATGCTCTTGAATTTATTCCACATTGCGTTGATATCACTGAAATTGGTGGTTTGAAATTCAGTGAAGTTATCAGTAAGGCTTTTGTTAATTCCCTCCATATTGGCTTTTTTCCAGAGGTAGATGGTTCTACTAGTAGGTTTAGGTCTTGTTACTTTAGCTGCTAGGTCTAATAGTACGATGTCGTGGTCACTGTTTCCAGTTCTCATGAAACGTTGGTGTATTGTTTATATATATTGACTGAAGCTCCCTTTGTTGCTAATCAAAAAAGTGACCTAAAAGAGTTTGAATATTCTGACTTTTTCTAAATGACCATTTAATGAGGTGTGTGAATTTTTCTTAATAAAACTATGAGGCAAAGTGGTATAAAGGGTAGAAAAATCAAAAGCACCAATTATAAGCATGCAATTTATCAAGTACTTCGAAGGAATTTTGACACTCTAAAAGCAATTTATTCCACTATTTTCAAAGGCCTTATTTGAAATTTTTTTTATCAGTTAAGGTTTTTGATTGTACCAAGTGTACTAGTAAGTAGAATACATAGTTTAGTAGGGAAACAGTGGCTTGAAACGAAATAAATCTTTGTTTGTAATGAGTTATGTGCAGCTTCGGACCCAAGTAAATGGTTGGAACTTTCATTGTACAATGCATTTGGTTCTGCTTTGAAAAAGAATCACAGAGCTGAGTTTATGTACCATATTATATAAAAGATTAAGTGGTTGTTAGGACCTAGTCCTTAATTGAGATCCTTGTCAGATATTCCTGGCCATATGTTTTCCTTTTTGTCACATTAAGAATTGTTTTAATTTAATATGTTCGTACGGAAAACAAGGAACATTATTCTCATACAAAAAATTAAGATAATTCTTAATACACATTCATAAAAAAAAAATGAAATTTATTACAAAGGATAATCATAAGATATACTTGAATTGTCCTGGACCTCACTACTGTGATGGGTATATGTTAATGGAATCCTTCTCTGAATACGGGACAAACATATTAGTAGTGGTAGACCCCAATGGCCAATGATCTTCAATTTATACCGAATATTGACTGTCAAAAAAAATGCTAACATTCCAATTTTCAATAACAGTTAACAGCAAATACATTATCACAATAACAGATAACAAAAAAACTAAAAGCCCAATAACAGCTAACAAAGAATAAGACAATAACAGCTAACAGCAAATACATTTTCAAAATAACAGATAACAAAGAATTAAATTGCCCCATAACAGCATAACAGTTAAACCCCTTGCCCCCCCTCTTTTTACCTAGTCATTCCTTCTTTTGAGGAAATTGAGGACAAGAACTGGAACATTCTGGGTGGTAAAGTTTATTTCTGTCTTGCTTCCAACAAACAGCGCAAATATGTTGAACTGTTCGCTGGACACCTCTAATAGAAGTCTGATGAGAACCATGATAAGTGCATCGATTTCTGTTGTATAATGTACAAAACCAAATTGTCTCATCTTTACTTTCAACTTTGAGCGAGCTGTTTGAAAATTTTGATTTTGATAAAACATATGGTGTTAAAATAGGAAGCTCGATAACAGAAGGATCATCAGACCATTTATTTTGTCCGAGTTCAATTTTCCTTAACCAGGCTGCGTAAAAGTCTAAAAGGCCTTTCCAAGAATAAATTGACTGTAGTACGTAATCTTTTTCAACAAATTTAAGCGACCCTTTCGTTCAATCTCAGAAATATCTGCTCGGGTGATAATCTCCAGCTCTCCAGCTGTAAATAGCTTCATGTCTAAGTTATTAAAGGACACCTGCTCATTGACATATTCATATTGTAAGGCACTCTAGGCTAAGTAACTGAGTTTTAACCTTATCCGAAGACTTTGCTTTAATACCTGATTTTGTTTTCTTTGATTTCTTTGATTTCTTGTGTTTTTCACGCTTTGATAAACTCTGTGAATCTGTATCAGAATCAGAGCTATTAGAAATGATAATAGCTTTCTCACTACGTCGTATAGTATTGTCTTCAGAATCTGAACTCGAATCACTTGAGTTTTCAATCAAACCAAGCTTTGAAAGTTTTTTGTCAACTAACTCATTTAAAAACTCAAATTTTCTCAAATCGTCTAGCTTAACTGCCTCATCCGGTTTGCTTGTGTCAGCAACTAGCTTATCTTGATTTTTTTAATCGTGTTTTTTGTCAGTTTTACTTATGATTTCAGACTTTTTTGTCCGAGTCCTAGTAACCTTCTTATTCTTAGCTTTCTCATTATCTATCTCATCTTTCTCCTGCTCTAGCTCATCTTGCTTCTTTTTAAGCTCCACTCGAAGACGCTGTTTCTCATTTTCTCTTCTTTGCTTTTTCAAACTCTCCCCGGCTACTTGAAACGACTTTCTCAACTGTGTCAGCTCTTCGTCAGTCTCGTCTTCCTCGTTAAATGATCTATCCAACAGTTGTGAGGCCTCTAACCTTCTACGGGCGCTGCTAGGAGTTTTTGGTTTCACTTCGGCTTCGACTACTGGCTTATCTACACCTGGAAGCCCATACTCTGCTAAGCTCTTATAGTTATGTCCCGCTCCCTCTCTTCTAGGGCGATCGGCCATTGTGTTCAAAAACTATTAATCTAACTCAAAATTACGAATTTTTCTAACTGAACATTTTACGTCTAATTCGAACAATCTAAATCAAATAAATCAGATTTTTTTTACGTCTAATTCGCACAATCTATCCGTTATACATCCGATAAAAGTCCGTTTCATATTCGTTCAATATCCGTTTTATCCGTTAGACGTCCGTTGGAATTAATCTGCCAAACCTCCAACGGATGTATAACGGACACGTAACGGATAGGAATCCGTTCGAGCTATCCGTTTAGCCTCGGTCACACCTTACCGGATAGCTCGAACGGACGCCTAACGGATAACTTTTTTTCCAATCCGTTCATGTCCGTTAGTCTTAGACGTCCGTTCTCATCCGTTAGACGTCCGTCCATATCTGTTGCATGTCCGTTAAGGATGTTTGCTCCTCCATTTTTTTATTTTTTTGTCAGATTTTTGGAATCCTCTGGTTTTATCCATGCATTGTCATTAAAAAATAAATTCCCACGAACCCCTACTTTTCTTTTCATAATTTCATTGCATAAAGTTTAAAAAGCCATATTTCAAAATTTTATAAAATTCTTGTAATTTTTTCATGGGTTTTGAAGCAAATAAGGTGCCGATGTAAAATATATGAAAAATATAGAGAGAATTATTTCCCGCAAAATTTTCAATGGCTTATATCTCGAATACGAGCACACGGACCCACCATTTTTTTCTACTTTTTTAGTTTCTTTATAAATATACTGTCATTTCATAATAGTGTTTTAAAAAGCTTGTTATTTTTTAACAGAGTAGCGAACATCCTTAAGCGTACGTTTTATCCGTCGACGTCCGTTCTGTCCGATGGAAAATTTTGAGCATGTTCAAAACTTTGAACGGATGTCCAACGGATAAAATGTCCGTCGAACGTCCGTTAGGCGTCCGTTTTGTACGGTACTCGTCCGTTTCGTTTCCGTTTTGTATCCGTTACTTGTCCGTTATACATCCGTTGGAGTTCTGGAAGATAAATTCACCAACGGACTTCTACCGGACGTTTAACGGATAAAACGGATGTTGAACGGATGAAAAACGGACTTCTACCAGACGTATAACGGATAAAACGGATGATGAACGGAACTGAAAAGGACAAATGCCAATTAAAAATTTCGCGTCAGAAATGCCAATTATTGGTATGTCAGATTTCTTAAGGTTCATGAATTCTTATTATTCACAATCGATCTTTGAGTATAGGCACGTCTTCACAATCAAGCAGTTCTTATTCGGACCAGACACTGCCCTTCGGCGGAATCTTGAAGAACAAACCAAAAACCAGTTACACAGAAACATTTTGAATATTTATGCGATTAACATGTATTATTATTGTCGCCTTTGATTTTTCCGTATATCTTGTTCATCCGTTTTATCCAGTACGCTTCCGTTAGGTGTCCGTTTTATGCGTTACTCGTCCGTTGGATGTACGTTCGACAACCGTTCTGTCTGGTACGTGTCCGTTTCTCGTACGTTGCATATCCGGTGTGTGTCCGTTATGCATCCGTTACACGTCCGTTTTATTCGGTCAGTACATCAACGGACTCCCAACGGATAACAATTTTGTCAAGGACAACTTTTATTTTCATCCGTTAGGCGTCTGTTCATACTATCCGGTAAGGTGTGACCGAGACTTTAAGGTGTGACCGAGGCTTTAGCAAAAACACATTTTAAAAACGCACATTTCAAAACATACAATGCAAAACGCTTGCTGTGTACACATAAAAACAGTCATGTGTTTAAACAAAAACATGTTTCATTTATAAACACTTTAAAGTGTGTCTGCTTCATAAACACTTAAAAGTCTTTAATATTAAACACTGAAGTGTCTTAGGTAAAACATCATAGTGTTATTAACAAAACATGTGTGTTTTGAAGAAAAACATTAGTGATCAGTTTAAAGGGGGTACCCAACACTATACCCCAAAAAATTCCTGTCGTTTAATTTTTCTTAATTTTTTTTCATTGATAAACTAGGCCAACCTAAACATCTTGTAAAAATTTTAAAAGATTTGAACCATAGGTTTAAAATATTTGATAACTCAAATATAGCATCTTTTACATACTAGAATCGGCCAAAATTGGAAGTTTCTGAAATATGGGTATGGGGTTAAATATGTTATAGTTTTTAAAACTTAATCCTATATTGACAATAGCATAGCTAATAATGATAGCTGAGGTAAATATTAGGTAACTGATACCCTTTTCTTGTAAGTTTTTTATTCTAGATTAAAGATTTTGTCCGAAATTTAATAGGGGGTGTCAGAATCAGCCCCGAAAAGTGTGAATGCTGTGCTTCTAGTATTTGAAGAAGAATTTTGTTTTGGAAAAAAAATGTGTCGTTTAATTTTTTTTAAAAACTAAACATTTGGAGTGCTATACTTGCAAATTTTTTTTTTAATTTAACCGTTAGATTTTTTGGTATTTATGTTTAAAGTACCCCCTACTCTCAAATTGGTTCATTAAATAAGGGCAAAATCTATTCAAAAAGTACATAATGGCCATATTTTTTTTCGTCTTTTGAACTAGGCCTTAGATATTTGGCATGTGGATGTATCATCACGGGGTTAAGTGTCTTGCATCATGATGACCTTATTGTGACCTTCAAATGTGACCTCAAGGTCAACTTTATGCTGGTTTTTTTCATGATACTTTTAAATAGATCTTTAAGGATAATGTACCCTTATGTTGGTCCCATGCTTAAACATAACAAAAATCTCTGTACAAAGGTTATCTCGTCTTCATTCTCTGACATATTCTAGTCGTCCTTTCATAAAATAGTGATTTTTTTAGTGTTATATCGAAAAATACCTAATAACCGTTCAGACCGTTCAAAATTATGTTGAAAAAGTCTTACAGATACAGCAAGTGATTCTTTATAAGATACATTTTTCTTTTCAAATACAACTTTTAAATCTTACGGGAAACTATTCCAAGCTTAAAACTTTCACTGTAACCTCGCTCTAACGTATCCCCCCCACCCCCCCCCCCCCCAAAAAAAACCAAACAAACAAACCCGCAATACTATTGTCATTCTTATAGTCAGCACTAAATTGTTCCCAAACAAATGTGTTTTAAGGTAGATACATGGTTTACCGCCATCTTGGATTGTACAATCACAGTAAAAAATCGGTCTAGTTATTTCCCTAAATCTGCAAATTTGGAAACAGATTTGCAATTTAAAGGTTAGACTGTTTAATAATATAAAGAAAACTTGGTAATTTATTGTATCATTCAAAATGTTTAAACAAATATCATTTTTTTTTTTTTGCTTTTAGAATCATTTTTTTTCAAATGGGCCATTTAAGGGAAGATAACTCTTTTAGTAAAAAAATTATACTGGACTGATAGGGAAATTTTTTCTTTTTACTTGTAGCAAGAAAACAAGTTCGGTGACACCATTTTTTCTTTTTATTTTCTAAAAATATATTACAAAAACTATCTTTTCACAATTTATTTCAAAATTCTATCTCATAGATTTTTTTTTATGCACACAAATGTGTTTTTCCATGAACAATCTAACCAAATTTAGGCAATTGTCAACGACTCATAGCTTGAAAAATAGCACGGTGACCCATACTTTTTATTATATTTTTGAAAAGAGCATAGTAAAATCTTCATTTTGGCTAAGTATAAGAAAATTCTGTCTCAAAAAATATTTACTTATGATCTACCTTAAGCTGATAAAGACATATGATTCAAACGCTCAGAAAGTCCTCTGTTCTATATTTTTGCTCTCCATTTTTATGCGAAACCTTTTACATTTTTATTTTATGGGTTACTGTTGAAGGTCGTACGATGACGTATGATTGTTAACACATACTTCCTTTGGTTTCTTATGGAAATTTGTCCATTGACAACAAACATACCACATCATCTACTTTATATAAGTATTGTATAAATTACAACGTATTTTGGTGATCTTGCAAAATGATCGTAATCCCGAAAATCGTAAACATATTTTCGTATCTTAAAAGGGGGCAAGAAGAGATATTAACAGGCCAATAATTAAGATTACAGTTAATTTAAAAAAAAAATAAAAAAAATAGGGGATTTTTTTCTCTCATAATAACAGTAAACAGATTCACAACAATGTCAATTTCAAGAAAGCAGACAACAGTTAATTAGTCAATAACAGTACAGCATCAGTGATCTTGAATATATGCCACTTTTAACTAAAATATAAAGACACAGAACCAGGACATAGGAGCACAGAACCAGGACCGTTTTTCTTATCACCAGCACAGCGTCTATATATTTTGCAATATAATATTGTTGTAATATACTTTGCATGGTACTTATGACGCATTAGAGAAAAATTAAGCAACAAAACAGTCCTTTTAATACCGTTCTGATACAATGTAAACAAACCCACCAGCACAGAATCAGGACCCACCAGCACCTGACAGGACCAAATCACCAGTACAGAACGTTCTCTCGCATGACAACCATACCCACCGTGTACATGATCTATTAAATATAAAAGATTGTAATTTAATTATTCTTTCAGATATAATAATTACTGGATATAATACATGTGAAAACTACACAGTTTGGTTAGAAAAGTTTTAAATTTGCAGCTGCTACTCAGTGGAACCGGGAGCAGCCTACCTGACCATTTCAGGACTGAAAACAGTTTGTTCTCAATTTAAGAGCCTTATAAAAGTCTTGGAATGGTTCAAAATGCTGTTGTTCTGCAAACTAGAAAACTAATTGATATTGATGAAAAAAAAATTCCTTATTTTCTAGTGTCTTTGCACCTAAAAATCACCAAAAAAATTCCTAACAGAAGTTGGCGTATCTTTTTGATACGGCTTTAGAAAGTAAACTTGTGTTTTTAACTTGAACAGATTTCACAATACTGTATTTAGGCTTCATGGTTCATTAGACAAAATGCCTCACGGCTATGTTTTTGGGCACTATATGATTTGGCGGAATAGTTCTTTTGTTCTAATTTGTGAACACTTTATCATGGAATTCATTTTGAATTACTAGTAACACGAAACAGGCTGTTTACTTAGGATAAATATCACTTTGGTTGGAAAGTCTCTTGCATAAGGTAGATTTTATTCTTTCTTTAATGATAACATGTTAACAAATTAATGGAAAAGTAATAGACGTGTTGCACAAAATGAATTGTCAAGTTTATTTTGGTGGCTGTCGAAAACGAGTTTATAGAAGACAATTCGATCAGATAGAAGATTCAAATTTCATAATTCAGTAATCTGCTTTGAATATGTTACACTACTATATTTTCCCTGGTGGGTCTACTCGACCCGCACGGCCTGCGTGTTTTGTTGTTGTTGTGTAAATCGAGTTGAAATAACATGCCATAGAAATAAAAAGAAATAAAAAAAAACAGGTCTATAAAGTATTATGTAGTATAAACCATATTTAATGCTTTACAGGATTGTAGTTGAGTCTATCATTTTTAGTAGTACTGACAACTATATTAATCATTTCAGGTTGGCAACAGGTAATGACAGTGGCGGATCCAAGGGGGGGGGTTCCGGGGGTTGGAACCCCCCTTTTTTTTGGCCGATCAATGCATTTGAATGGGAGCATATAGTTGAAACCCCCCCTTTACTCTGGGTTGGGACCCCCCTTTTTTTAAATGGCTGGATCCGCCACTGAATGACTATCCCTATTATGAGGGGTACACTTCAAGTGATATAAAATATATTTTTTTTGTAAAAATCACTTAGTACAAATGAGCACATATTTATATTATTTGAAGAAACTTTACCCAAAGAACCAGAGTTGGGTCCAAGGGGGGTGGGGCCTTTCTTTGGAAAAATTTGGTTGATTATATATAGGGATTCACTGAAGCAAGACTGGAGCGGGGCCTCCTTAGGACAGTCAGCAGCAGCCCCTCTTATGATAAGTTCTGGATCCGCCACTGAGAACTTTACATCTATCTGGTATTATATGGTCAAAACATGTCCAAAAATTTTCCCCCTTTTATGTTAAAAGAGTAAAAGAATCAAAGTTTTTCTTTAACAGCTAGTAAAATGTCACCCCATTGACTGATGGACAGTCCCAAATTTAAGGGTTATCTCCACCTGGGGGTGGCAACCTGTATATTAATTTGTGTAGGTCCTGCCAAAAACATGAGTGATACAACAAAATCATATTTCATGGTCCCTATGGAAATGTGCAACATGCACAATATGTGAGGTATAAAGCTAAGCATTATTTTGAATTAATTAACTTGGCATGTTTTTTTTCCCATATGATTTCTCTTTTCTAAAAATGCCAAGCAAGCTATAGTTATGAAATTATAAATTTAACCTAATGAAAAGGAACAATTTTTATTACTAAAATGTCAAGACACAGGTCATCAACAAAAATAACTTTTCAGGAGAACTAGATAAGTTTATTTTACATGACTTCATGACAGAAAGTTTAAATGGAAAATAAAAAAAGAATGAAATTTCTGCATGAAAATTTCAAAGAATTAAGTTTATCAATAAACCAATAAATTAAAAGTCCTTGCCTTATGAAAACTCAAATTATTTTATGTTTCACAAAAGTAAACACTTTCCCAAAAGAAATTCCTCTTGTCTGATAATATAAACCACCTGAATTTCAATAATAGTCAACATATTTATACAGCTGAAGTTTCTGTTCAGAAAAAAGACTTTTTTTTATAAAAGAAACCTGTGTCTTCAAATTTATAAAACCAA
Source organism: Mytilus edulis (assembly GCF_963676685.1). Lineage (NCBI taxonomy): Eukaryota > Metazoa > Mollusca > Bivalvia > Mytilida > Mytilidae > Mytilus > Mytilus edulis. The sequence continues at coordinate 38,065,841 of NC_092347.1, forward strand.
AATTTTAATCAGACTGATAATTTGCAATATGTTTAAAGTGCTTAGTGGAAGACCACAATTTGGCACTATATTAAACACTGACGCCTCTGAATAATTTGGAAGATTTTTCAATGTCTTGATGACAATATAAAATGGATGAAGAGATAATCCCAATGATGGCAGTGCAATGCATTGGAGTGGTACCACAATGATACTATTATAATTTGTTCACTTTTTTTATGCACCACCTACAATAGTGGAGGGCATTATGTTTCCTGGTCTGTGCGTCCGTTTTCGTCGTCCTTCTTTTCGTTCGTCTGTCCGTTCATCTATCCATCTGTCCAGCTTCAGGTTAAAGTTTTTGGTCAAGGTAGTTTTTGATGAAGCTGAATTCCAATCAACTTGAAACTTAGTACACATGTTCCCTTTGATATTATATTTAATGCCAAATTAAAAGTTTTACCCAAATTTCACGGTCCACTGAACACGGAAAATGATAGTACAAATGCATGTACTTTGGACACATTCTTGTTTTTGTCAAGCATGCAACTTTTGTTTTGGGGGGGGGGGGGGGGGGGGTAGGATGAAATTTGAAAAAAATAGACAGGACAGGATTTTGAATTAAAAAAAAAAGGCAGGATGAGACACTTGCAAAAAAAAAAGTCAGGATAAACTAAAAAAAAAGAAGGCAGGACCGAATAGAGTGAAAAATAAAAAGGCAGGACAGAGATTACAACTAAAAAAAAAATGCAGGACAAAATTTTTCATCCTAGCCCCCCCATAAAAATCAAATGGTAGCTCCCTAATGTTAAATTATCTCTTATTATAAGTAATAGGATAACTATATTTGGTATGTGAGTACCTTGCAAGATCCTCATGCCCGTCAGACAGTTTTCACTTGACCTTGACCTCATTTCATGGATCAGTGAACAAGGTGAAGTTTTGATGGTTAAGTCCACATTTCAGATACTATAAGCAAAAGGTGTTGCATATTTAATGTATGAAAGGACTGTAAGGTGTACAACTGTACATGTCCAACTCAGGCAGGTAACATCTGACCTTGACCTCATTTTCATGGTTCAGTTTCTTATACTGTTTGCAATAGGTCTACTTCATTTGGTGTATGGAATAATTGTAAGGTGTACATGTTTAGCTGGCAGGTGTCATGACCTTGACCTCATTTTCATGGTTCAGTGGTCAAAGTTAAGTTTTCGAGTTTTGGTCTTTTTTTTCTAATACTATATGCAATTGGTCAACTATTTTTGGTGTATGGAAATATTTTATGATCTTTATGTCAGTCGCACATTTTTTCTTTGACCTTGACCTCATGTTCACAGTCATTGCTCATTGTTAAGTTTTTGTGTTTTTAACTTTTTTTCTTAAACTATAAGCAATAGGTCAATTATATTTGTTGAATGGAAGAATTGTTAGCTGTACATGCCTGCCTGGCATGGTTCATCTGACCTTGACCTCTTTTTCATGGTTTATTGCTCATTGTTTTTAAAGTTTTTGTGTTTTGGTCTGTTTTTCATGAACTTCATGAATGAGCAATAGGTCGATTAACTATATTTGTATGGAAGAATTGTCAGCTGTACATGTCTGTCTGGCATGGTTAATCTGATTTTTTCAAAAAATTAAGTAAAAAGTATTTTACAATGCGCAGCAACATGGACATTGAAAAAATGTTACACTGTAAATTTTTCATTACCATTTTTTCAATTTTACATCCTGGTTTCAAAATGAGTAAAGGAAATGTTCATAAGAAATAAATTCGTTATCTTGGTGTAATCAGGGGTGTACGGAATTTTACACTGTTGTTGAAAATTCATACAGACCCATTCGGCTAGCCTCAGGGTGTATGAATTTTCAACAACGGTGTAAAATTCTGTACACCCCTGATTACACCAAGATAACTAATAGTAGTTCAAAACTCTGTGGATTAAAAACCCTTGCTTAAACGTTATCTCTTTGAGAGGTTAGCAGGTGGCATAAAATGTTTTTCATCATTTCATAGATTTTATTTTTTTGATATTTCAAAAATAATATTGGTCGCTAGTAAAAATTCTTTAGCCTGCCAAGTAATGAAATTTGAAGAAAAAGAAACCAACAAACTTTCGCTCTCTTGCTACCTTTTTTTTTTTTTGATAAGTGTAAGAAGAACTAGAAATTAATTTGTTGTGGCCTTCAGCATATCATGTTTTCTAAAAGTTTGTTACCTGAGTGATATTAAGGTCATCTTTCATTGTAATATCACTTCCTGAAAATTGTGAATTATGGGGCATGCATGAATGCATGCATGAATGTCAAAACTTTTATTTTAGATCATTTGAATTCTGGTTGGACTGTTTACTCGTCTTTATTTTTATGTCTTAGCTGCATGCAGGGTCTGAACACTTTTCATTGGCTTGTGATGATCAGAAGGTTTATTGAAATACCACATCCTCCAGACATATTGTCATTACGCAGGCTGTCTTATAGTTGTTAATTTCTGTGGCATTTGGTTCTCTTGTGGAAAGTTGTCTCATCATACCCCATCTTTTTATTTTTATACGGCCATTTAAGGGACGTAATTTATGGTATACCTTGTCCAACAATAACTCCAAAATGCTTTAACCAATTTGCATTAAAACTTTGATAATTATTTTTAAAATGTTTTGACATAAGCTCCCTTTCAATCTTTATCAATTTTAAATTTTGTGTTTTATAAGTCATGAGATTTTGATTTATAAAAAATTGGGAATTTTCCCGTTTTTCAGACAATAACTCAAGTGCTTTGAGCAGTTTACATGAAAATTGGAGACGGGTTTCTACCTATTAAATTAAACCTCCTTTAATTCTTTTTTTTTTTATAAATTTATAACATTGAGGACTTATGGAACTTTATACTTTAAAAAGCGTCCAGCGTATCATGCGCTCTTGGCATTCAACTCTGAATTATCTAACCATTGACAGTTGGAAATCTTTTCTCTAATTTAGTCTAACAGAACTTTGTCAATTTGGATATCTTCATATTACTTTGATTTAAGTATATTTTTATTTCAATTACTAACTGTTGTCTCATAAATACAAGAATAATTTTATTTTGTATTACAGATGGATGAGCCCAGATGAAAGTTCAGTCCTGACACCTACAGGTAGACGATTTCATTTTAGTTGCCAGATAATGATGATGTAAGTATTTGCTCATTACAATTGTATTTGAAACTATGTTAAAATTTGTTAGATATTAAAAAATAGTTTTCAAATTAGTTGGAGAAACAGCTTGAAAATTAGTTTTCAAATTAGTTGGAGAAACAGCTTGAAAAATCATTACAAATTAGTCCAAAATTTCTTTTTCAAATTTATACTCAAATGAAATGTATTTTATAATTTATATAAAATATATACAGTAATACAATTCTTTATAGTTACTTAATGTCTATGATATATGTTCTAATAACTTGAAATCTCATAGTTCAAAAATATTAACATTTTACAACTCATTTTACCCCCTCCCCCCTTTTGAAAAAGGGGGGAGGTGGGGGTAGGTAATACTGTTTTACCTCTGTCTGTAGATCCAGCCCATCAGTTCATCAGTCCGTCCGTCCCATGAATATTTTTCGTCTCATTTTTCTCAGGAACTACAATACAATGATTTCTGAAATTTGGTTTCGGGGTTTATATATATCAGCTATACCAATTAAGTGATGCGTTTTCAGATTCATCACTAAGCAACTTCTTGTTTACTGAACACATGTATCATTTTACACCTAATAGCCAAGTTGAAAATTTTCGCCACTTTTTTCCCAGGAACTACAATACAAGAATTTCTGAAATTTGGTTTTAGGGTTTATATACATTAGTCAGCCTGCAACATAGGGATAGTGATCAGTGAGGTGGCTGTGGAGGCGGTGAAGATAACTTCTTAAAAGTTTTGTATTTTAGAATGGGGAAGACCTGGATGCTTCATACTTTGTATATGGATGCCTCATGTTACAGAGTTTCCGTCAGTCACATGTCCAATGTCCTTGACCTCATTTTCATGGTTCAGTAACTACTTTTTTGTAATGTTGAATTCTCCCTTATTATAAGTAATGAGAGAACTATATTTGGTTTGTGCGTACCTTGCAAAGTCCTCGTGCCAGTCAGACAGTTTTCACTTGACCTTGACCTCATTTCATGGATCAGTGAACAAGGCTAAGCTTTGGTGGTCAAGTCCATATCTCAGATACTATAAGCAATTAAAGGTCTAGTATATTCAGTGTATGGAAGGACTGTAAGGTGTACATGTCCAACTGGCAGGTGTCATCTGACCTTAACCTCATTTTAATGGTTCAGTGGTTATAGTTAAGTTTTTGTGTTTTAGTCTGTTTTTTTTTTATACTGTATGCAATAGTTCTACTATATTTAGTGTATGGAATTATTGTAAGGTGTACATGTCTAGCTGGCAGGTGTCATCTCACCTTGACCTCAAACTTACATGGTTCATTGGTCACAGTTACGTTTTTGTCGAGCCTGCAACTTTTGTTGCAGAAAGCTCGACATAGGGATAGTGATCCGGCTACGGCGGCGGCAACGGCGGTGGCTACGGCGGCGGCGTTAGCTCACTTCTTAAAAGCTTTATATTTTAGAAGGTGGAAGACCTGGATGCTTCATACTTTGTATATAGATGCTTCATGTTACGAAGTTTCCGTCAGTCACATGTCCAATGTCCTTGACCTCATTTTCATGGTTCAGTGACCACTTGAAAAAAAAGTTCAAATTTTTTGTAATGTTGAATTCTCTCTTATTATAAGTAATAGGATAACTATATTTGATGTGTGCGTACTTTGCAAGGTCCTCATGCCCGTCAGACAGTTTTCACTTGACCTCGACCTCATTTCATGGATCAGTGAACAAGGTTAAGTTTTGGTGGTCAAGTCCATATCTCAGATACTATAAGCAATAGGGCTAGTATATTCGGTGTATGGAAGGACTGTAAGGTGTACATGTCCAACTGGCAGGTGTCATCTGACCTTGACCTCATTTTCATGGTTCAGTGGTTATAGTTAAATTTTTGTGTTTTGGTCTGTTTTTCTCATTCCATATGCAATAGGTCTACTATATTTGTTGTATGGAATGATTGTTAAGTGTACATGTCTAGCGGGCAGATGTCATGTGACCTTGACCTCATTTTCATGGTTCAGTGGTCAAAGTTAAGTTTTTGAGTTTTGGTCTTTTTATCTAATGCTATATGCCATAGGTCAACTATATTTGGTGTATGGAAATATTTTATGATCTTTATGTCAGTCGAGCAGGTTTTATTTAACCGTGACCTCATTTTCACGGTTCATTGCACAGTGTTAAGTTTTTGTGTTTTGGTCTATTTTTCTTAAACTATAAGTAATGTGTCAACTATATATGTTGTATAGAAGCATTGTTAGCTGTACCTGTCTGCCTGGCATGGTTCATCTGACCTGGACCTCTTTTTCAAGGTTCATTGGTCTTTGTTTAGTTATCTTGCAATTGGTTAATGTAAAGTTTATGTGACAGTTGAAATAAAGCTTAGATTTATACTTAAGACTATCAACATAATATCAATGATTAGTATAGAAGGCGAGACATTTCAGCGTGTGCACTCTTGTTGAGTTTGGTCTTTTTTTCTAATACTATATGCAATAGGTCAACTATATTTGGTGTATGGAAATATTGTATGATCTTTATGTCAGTCACACAGGTTTTATTTGACTTTGACCTCATTTTCACAGTTCATTGCTCAGTGTTCAGTTTTTGTGTTTTGGTCTGTTTTTCTTAAACAATAAGTAATAGCTAGGTCAACTATATTTGTTGTATGGAAGAATTGTTAGCTGTACATGCCTGCCTGGCATGGTTCATCTGACCTTGACCTCATTTTCATGGTTCGTTGGTCAATGTTTAGTTTTCTTGGTTAAGTTTATGTGACAGTTGTAATAAAGCTTTATATTCAGGACTATCACCAATGATTAGTAAAGAAGGCGAGACATTTCAGCGTGTGCACTCTTGTCCTGGATAAAGTTAAGTTTATGTGACAGTTGTACTAAAGCTTTATACTTAGGAATGTCAGATTAGTAAAGAAGGCGAGACATTTCAGGGTGTGCACTCTTGTTGAAATTTTAAAAACTTTCTAAAACTATCCTAGATTTCTACCAAACTTTGACAGAAGCTTGTTTGTGATCATGATAGTATCCAGAAATAAATTTTGTTAAAAAAAAATCCTGTTTTTCCCCATTTACCTATAAATTGTCTTAAGTTTTTCTGTCAGGAAACATTACATTCACTCTGTGGTAAAAGTTTTTATATGACTGCAAAAATTTTTGTGGTCGTATATTGGTATCACGTCTTCGTCGTCAGCGGCGTCCAAAGATGGATGGTTTCCTGATAATAACTTTAGTATAAGTAAATGGAAATCAATAAAATGTCATTTTTATAAATTTTCTGTTTACAAAACTTACAATTTTTCGAAAAACTAAGGATTTTCTTACCCCAGGAGTAGATTACCTTAGCCGTATTCGGCACAACTTTTTGGAATTTGGGTCCTCAATGCTCTTCAACTTTGTATTTATTTGGCTTTTTTAACTATTTTGATCTGAGCGTCACTGATGAGTGTTATGTAGACGAAACGCGCGTCTGGCATATAGAATTATAATCCTGGTACTTTTGATAACTATTAACACAATATTTCTAACCACAAAAGGAAGGTTGGGATTGATTTTGGAGGCCCAAAACATACATTTATCTTGTTTCAGGACAATAAGTTGTGTATAAGTATTTCAATTACTCTGAAATTGTATCATAATGTTCATACTATTTAGTAGAAGGTTGGGATTTCTTGTAAGGGTTATGGGGCAAACAGGCAAGGAATTAAGGGCCTAAAAGGGGCCAAAACAAGCATTTTTGAAGTTTCGGGACAATAACTTATGTTTAATTGTATGGATCTCTCTGACATTGTATATAATGAAGGGAATCTTTGTTGTCAGTCTGGGGTTAATATCCCTAAACATTTAGGAATAAGAGGCTAAAAAAGGGCCAAAAAGAAGCATTTTTCTAGTTAATAGACAATAAGTTGTGTTTAAGTGTATGGATCTCTCTGAAATTATACTACAAGGTTTCTAACTACAAAGGAAAGGCTGGAATTGAGTTTTTGGGTTCTTGCTCGAAGGGTTTTAATAAGTTAGGGGCCAAAAAGGGGCCCAAATAAGTATTTTTAGCTCACCTGGCCGAAGGTCAAGTGAGCTTTTCTCATCACTTGGCGTCCAGCGTCGTCCAGCGTCGTTAGCTTTCACAAAAATCTTCTCCTCTTAAACTACTGGGCCAAATTTAACCAAACTTGGCCACAATCATCATTAGGGTATCTAGTTTAAAAAAAGTGTCTGGGGACCCAGCCAACCAATAACTCTGAAAACAAAGCATTTAGTGCAATCTGACATGGATTAAAATTGTTTATCAGGTCAAGATCTATCTGCCCTGTAATTTTCAGTTTAATTGGACAATGGCTTGTTGAGTTTAACTGCCCCTGAATTGGTAATTTTACGAAAATTTTGCCGTCTTTGATTATTATCTTGAATATTATTATAGATAGATATAAACTACAAACAACAATAATGTTCAGAAAAGTAAGATCTACAAATAAGTCAACATGGCTAAAATGGTCAGTTAACCACTTCAGGAGTTATTGCCCTTTATAGTTATTTTTTACCAATTTTTCGTAAATTTTTGTAATCTTTGATAAAAATTCCTCTGAAACTACTGGGCCAATTTTAACCAATCTTAGCCACAATCATAATTAGGGTATCTAGTTTAAAAAATGTGTGCGGTGACCCGGCCAGCTAACCAAGATGGCTGCCATGGCTAAAAATAGAACATAGGGGTAAAATGTAGATTTTGGCTTATAACTCTGAAACCAAAGCATTTAGAGCAAATTTGACAGGGAATTAAATTGTTAAAAAATATCTATGTTTAATAATAATTAATAATATAATAGTGTTCAGCAAAGTAAGATGTAGAAATAAGTCAACATGACCAAAATAGTCAGATGACCCCTTAAGGAGTTATTGCCCTTTATAGTCAATTTTCAACAATTTTCATTAATTTTGTTAATTTTTACAAAATATTTTCCTCTGTTACTAAAGGGCCAATTTTATTATAGATAAAGAAAATTGTAAGTGGCAAGAATATTCAGTAAAGTAAGATCTACAAACACATCACCATCACCAAAACACAATTTTGTCATGAATCCATCTGTGTCCTTTGTTTGATATGCACATAGATCCAAGGTGTCAGCGACACCGGCTCTTAAGAGCCTTTAGTGGTAGTTTTCAGTCAATAACTTGTCTTTTTAAAAGTGTATAAATCTCTCTGAAATGATACCACAAGTTTCCATACTACAAAGGATTGTTATAGGGGGTAATGGAACAAATCATTAAGCAATAAGGGGCAAAAAAGGGGGGACAAAAAGGGGACAATGGTTTTTTCTGGTTAAAAGAAAACTTAAACAATTTAAAAGCTGTGTAAGTAGCATATTAATCTATTGTAATAAAAATTCATAATATCTAATAAAATTTGTAGATTTAGCTAACCAAGTCCTTATATTAAATGTATAAAGTTACATTTGTTTATAGTTGATTGATAGTCTTTTTAAAAAATGATGAATGGTTCTTTATATTGGTATGTTATCATTTTAAACGTTTCAAATTTATGAAATGATATTCGTACACCAATGTTTTTGATACACCAATAACTAAAGCTGAAATATATTGAATTGATACATTCTGTAATTATTCAAAATTATATCAGAAACATATATTATAAAATAAGGAACCTGTTAAAGGGAGACAATACTTGCATAACTTTTTCGAATGGGCACATAATACAACGGAATGTCACTCTTGCATACAAATGGCACATCAATATAATTAATTAACTCTACAATCGTGCTCCACCTTCAATGATGATTCTAAATTAATTATAAATATAACCAAAATTTGTTAATCTATAGATAGTGAAGACTAATGAAAGCTAACCCACTTAAAATATTTCTTTGCAATTTTTTAAAACTTCCTCAGAAAAATGCTCGAGCCACTTGACTTTCATAGCTCATAATTAACATTTTTACACAATATTTAAATACAGTAGCTAAAGTTTATTCACTTCTCAAAGTGTAAGAAGCAATAAAAATTGTATGCTTGCACCATCTTACCCAAATACAGATTTAATTAAGTTCTGAACATTTCGACATTTCTTCGTTTATTTTTATGAAAAACTGGTTTTAAACAAATCACAAGTATGTGTTAAGATCCGACTAAATACCTATATCCCGATATCGTCAGGTAAATTTGCTAGTGTATGGGAGGTAATCCAATTAAAATTTTAAGAATACTATTAAAATTATCCTTACTTGTGGAAAGACCTGTAATTGTTCTCTGAACAATTGGATTTTAAGTTTTTTTTATATTTTTAATAGCCTATATAGAAAATATATAGCATAGGTAACTTCAAAGAATCCAAAGTGATGTATGCTTATCTATACTGAGCTAAAAAAGTTTAGCAACAAAAATATGAAATTTTATTACAAAATGATAATTAAAAAATGGAATTATGACATGTCAGAAGCAACATGAATGTTTAACACTCATATTCATTAGGATATTTTTTGTATAGAGCACGGGAGGGTCAAAATGCGTAAATAAGTATAGTGTTATTCAAAATCAATTTCTCTGCCATGTTCTAAGTGCATCAATGAAGGATTGGCAGGAACACCAGCAGCTACCCTTAGTCAATGCACTACTCTTGTGGCCAGAAAAAACTTACCACATGTTGACGATTGTTGTTTTTGGTCTACAGCATATCGACCTATCCTGTGTTGTTGCAATTTGTTGAATTCTGTTTGCCAGTCCCTAAACTTTTGACTTATGCACTTAAAATCGAGCCACGACGTCAGCAACACTCATGCCGGCATCAACCATTCCAAGTGCCATCTGACCGTCATTTTCCGAGAGGCATGGTTGATGCTTCATGCAATTTTTTCAAACTTTTATGTGTTTTTCTTACCAATGGTGTGTTTCTGAACGTGTGTGCAAAAAAAAAAAAATTTTTGTTTTAGAAGTACAGGTACAGAAAGTGAAACATCAATTACACGTGCAAAGCTGAAATGGCACGAAATCAATTACCTGGCAAAAAGTACAACTGTTTAAAATTTCAGGTAAAACTAAGGATTATATCAATGATGTTTAATAAAAAAAACACCAGAAACAACAAATAACAATGAAAAAAAAAGTGTTGCTAAACTTATTTGGCTCAGTATATTTCATTTTTATACGACCGCAAATTTTGAAAAAATTTTCGTCGTATATTGCTATCACGTTGGCGTCGTCGTCGTCCGGCGTCCGAATACTTTTAGTTTTCGCACTCTAACTTTAGTAAAAGTGAATGGAAATCTATGAAATTTTAACACAAGGTTTATGACCACAAAAGGAAGGTTGGTATTGATTTTGGGAGTTTTGGTCCCAACATTTTAGGAATTAGGGGCCAAAAAGGGCCCAAATAAGCATTTTCTTGGTTTTCGCACTATAACTTTAGTTTAAGTTAATAGAAATCTATGAAATTTTGACACAAGGTTTATGACCACAAAAGAACGGTTGGGATTGATTTTGGGAGTTTTGGTCTCAACAGTTTAGGAATTAGGGGCCACAAAAGGGCCCAAATAAGCATTATTCTTGGTTTTCGCACAATAACATTAGTTTAAGTAAATAGAAATCAATGAAATTTAAACACAATGTTAATGACCATAAAAGAAAGGTTGGGTTTGATTTTGGGAGTTTTGGTCCCAACATAATAAGGGGCCCAAAGGGTCCAAAATTAAACTTTTGTTTGATTTCATCAAAATTGAATAATTGGGGTTCTTTGATATGCTGAATCTAACTGTCATGACTGTGTATGTAGATTCTTAACTTTTGGTCCCGTTTTCAAATTGGTCTACATTAAGGTCCAAAGGGTCCAAAATTAAACTTAGTTTGATTTTGACAAAAAATGAATCAGTTAGGTTCTTTGATATGCTGAATCTAAAAATGTACTTAGATTCTTGATTATTGGCCCAGTTTTCAAGTTGGTCCAAATCGGGGTCCAAAATTAAACTTTGTTTGATTTCATCAAAAATTGAATAAATGGGGTTCTTTGATATACCAAATCTAACTGTGTATGTAGATTCTTCATTTTTGGTCCTGTTTTCAAATTGGTCTACACTAAAGTCCAAAGGGTCCAAAATTAAACTTAGTCTGATTTTAACAAAAATTGAAATCTTGAAGTTCTTTGATATGCTGAATCCAAAAATGTACTTAGATTTTTTTATTATGGGCCCAGTTTTCAAGTTGGTCCAAATCAGGATCTAAAATTATTATATTAAGTATTGTGCAATAGCAAGTCTTTTCAATTGCACAGTATTGCGCAATGGCAAGAAATATCTAATTGCACAATATTGTGAAATATCAAATTTTTTTTTAATTAGAGTTATCTTTCTTTGTCCAGAATAGTAAGCAAGAAATATCTAATTGCAAAATATTGTGCAATAGCAAGATTTTTTTTTAATTGGAGTTATCTTTCTTTGTCCAGAATCAACTTAAATCTTTGTTATATACAATATACAATGTATATTCACTTTTTACTACCAACTGATAAATTAAAATAATCTTTACCATTCAGTGATAACAAGCAGTTTTTTTTACATCTTAATATTTTATGATGTATTTAAATGAGTAGTTATTGTTGCAAACTCCATTAGAAATTTTAATTGAGATTAGTTTTGGAATAAGGGAAAGGGGGATGTGATTAAAAAAATTGGGTTCAATTTTTCTCATTTGAAATTTCATAAATAAAAAAGAAAATTTCTTCAAACATTTTTTTGAGAGGATTAATATTCAACAGCATAGTGACCCTTATGAAATTTAAAATGTTGTTGCAGCATTGCCGCAGCGTTGCGGCTTTAAAGCTGCAACATAATCAGGTTGCCAGAGGATTGTTGCCGGAGTAGTGCCGGATGATGCTGCTAGCGGCATTGTTCTGGCATCATTGCGACACTAATTCCTTTCAAAATTAATGAGCACCACAAAATAGCCAGAAAATTTGATGATGTCATTTCCTGCGTTTTCAGCTATTCCCTGTACTAGTGTGTTAGAAATCTACCATGTTGCTTGTGATTATAATTGATATTGAAGAATTTGGTGTCCTAGCTGGGTTTTTTTGAAGATTTGAAGACTTGTAAGTAAACTCATATCAAGTAATTGCATGTATAGAAAAGATCAATCTTGCATTGTGTATTTCAATAACATGGCCTCATCTGAGTTCACTATACATGTATCGGTGAAGTTTGTGTTGTTTTTTGTTTTTTGTTTTTGCAGCAGTTTAATTGCATATATATATATACTTGTAGTTTGGTAAATAACACAATATTATTTGCTAAACTTATAAGGGCACATTAAAAATTTTCATTTTTTTTTATGCAGATACATTTATTTTTATATGTGCCTGTGCATACAAATTTATAATGCATGAATGCATGTCATATATATGCATTGACAACTTGTTTTTGCCGGCACAATACATTTTATACAAAACACGGCCTATTCGCATGTTTTGTCACTAAAATGATGCAAGAATATAGCCGTATTAGCGCCGCAACAGCGCCACAATTATAATACCAGAAATCTAATTTGCATACGAATTACGCTATAGCCGCATCAGTGCCGCAACATGATGCCAGAGTATTGCCGCAATGGTGCTAGAATATAGCCGCAATTATGGTGCCAGAAAACTAATTTGCATACGAAATATGCTATCGCTGCATCGAAGCCGCAACAGTTTGCAGCAACAAAGCCGCAGCATAGCCATACTGCTGCCGCAACTATGTGCCAGAGGGCTTATATTTCCATAAGGGGAATTGCTCTAAGAGAAACAAAAATTTTAAGTTCATTAGAACACATTCATTCTGTGTCAGAAACCTATGCTGTGTCAACTATTTAATCACAATCCAAATTTAGAGCTGAATCCAGCTTGAATGTTGTGTCCATACTTGCCCTAATCGTTCAGGGTTCAACCTCTGCGGTCGTATAAAGCTACGCCCTGCGGAGCATCTGGTTATGTTTTCATATGTATGGTGTTTTTTTCTTTCTGTTTTCTATAGGTGTATTTCTTTCTTCTTTTTTTTTTTTTTCTTTTTTATCTATTTCCATTTTCTATAGGTCACTTTAAAGAATTATAAGTGAGGTATGGTTATCTATTTCATTTTATGTTTTAGGTGGCGTCCAGGATCAGGCAGCAGGTAAGTTTTGATAGGATTGTGTGCATGTTTGTATGCCTTTTTGTCCAAGTTTCCTCTAGGTGGCGTCAAAGGATTCAAAGGAAAGGTATGTTAAGATAAGATTGTGTGTTTGTATGTCTTTTTGTCCAAGTTTCCTCTAGATGCCGTCAAAGGATCCAACGGAAAGGTATGTTAAGATAAGATTGTGTGTTTGTATGTTTTTTTGTCCAAATTTCTTCTAGGTGCCATCAAAGGATCCAACGGAAAGGTATGTTAAGATAAGATTGTGTGTTTGTATGTATTTTTGTCCAAGTTTCTTCTAGGTGCCGTCAAAGGATCCAACGGAAAGGTATGTTAAGATAAGACTGTATGTTTGTATGCATTTTTGTTCAAATTTCTTTAAGGTGCCGTCAAAGGATCCAACGGAAAGGTATGTTAAGATAAGATTGTGTGTTTGTATGCCTTTTTGTCCAAGTTTCCTTTAGGTGGCGTCAAAGGATCCAAAGGAAAGGTATGTTAAGATAAGATTGTGTGTTTGTATACCTTTTTGTCAAAGTTTCCTCTAGGTGCTGTCAAGGATCCAACGGAAAGGTATGTTAAGATAAGATTGTGTGTTTGTATGCCTTTTTGTCCAAGTTTCCTCTAGGTGCTGTCAAGGATCCAACGGAAAGGTATGTTTAGATAAGATTGTGTGTTTGTATTCATTTTTCTCCAAATTTCCTCTAGGTGCCGTCAAAGAATCCAAAGGAAAGGTATTTTAAGATAAGATTGTGTGTTTGTATGCCTTTTTGTCCAAGTTTCTTCTAGGTGCCGTCAAAGGATCCAACAGAAAGGTATGTTAAGATAAGATTGTGTGTTTGTATGTATTTTTCTCCAAATTTCCTCTAGGTGCCGTCAAAGGATCCAAAGGAAAGGTATGTTAAGATAAGATTGTGTGTTTGTATGCCTTTTTGTCCAAGTTTCCTCTAGGTGGCGTCAAAGGATCCAAAGGCAAGGTATGTTAAGATAAGATTGTGTGTTTGTATGCCTTTTTGTCCAAGTTTCCTCTAGATGCCGTCAAAGGATCCAACGGAAAGGTATGTTAAGATAAGATTGTGTGTTTGTATGCCATTTTGTCCAAGTTTCCTCTAGGTGCTGTCAAGGATCCAATGGAAAGGTATGTTAAGATAAGATTGTGTGTTTGTATGCCTTTTTGTCCAAGTTTCCTCTAGGTGGCGTCAAAGGATCAGACAGCAGGTATGTTAAGATAAGATTGTGTGTTTGTATGCATTTTTGTCCAAGTTTCCTCTAGGTGGCGTCAAAGGATCCAAAGGAAAGGTATGTTAAGATAAGATTGTGTGTTTGTATGCCTTTTTGTCCAAGTTTCCTCTAGATGCTGTCAAGGATCCAAAGGATAGGTATGTTAAGATAAGATTGTGTGTTTGTATGCCTTTTTGTCCAAGTTTCCTCTAGGTGCTGTCAAGGATCCAATGGAAAGGTATGTTAAGATAAGATTGTGTGTTTGTATGCCTTTTTGTCCAAGTTTCCTCTAGGTGGCGTCAAAGGATCAGACAGCAGGTATGTTAAGATAAGATTGTGTGTTTGTATGCCTTTTTGTCCAAGTTTCCTCTAGGTGGCGTCAAAGGATGCAAAGGAAAGGTATGTTAAGATAAGATTGTGTGTGTGTATGCCTTTTTGTCCAAGTTTCCTCTAGATGCTGTCAAGGATCCAAAGGATAGGTATGTTAAGATAAGATTGTGTGTTTGTATGCCTTTTTGGTCCAAGTTTCCTCTAGGTGCTGTCAAGGATCCAACGGAAAGGTATGTTAAGATAAGATTGTGTGTGTGTATGCATTTTTCTACAAATTTCCTCTAGGTGCCGTCAGCCGTCAAAGATTCCAAAGGAAAGGTATGTTAAGATAAGATTGTGTGTTTGTATGCATTTTTGTCCAAGTTTCCTCTAGGTGGCGTCAAAGGATACAAAGGAAAGGTATGTTAAGATAAGATTGTGTGTTTGTATGCCTTTTTGTCCAAGTTTCTTTTAGGTGGCGTCAAAGGATCAGACAGCAGGTATGTTAAGATAAGATTGTGTGTTTGTATGCCTTTTTGTCCAAGTTTCCTCTAGATGCCGTCAAAGGATCCAATGGAAAGGTATGTTAAGATAAGATTGTGTGTTTGTATGCCTTTTTGTACAAGTTTCCTCTAGGTGCTGTCAAGGATCCAAAGGAAAGGTATGTTAAGATAAGATTGTGTGTTTGTATGTCTTTTTGTCCAAGTTTCCTCTAGGTGGCGTCAAAGGATCCAAAGGAAAGGTATGTTAAGATAAGATTGTGTGTTTGTATGCCTTTTTGTCCAAGTTTCCTCTAGGTGGCGTCAAAGGATCCAAAGGAAAGGTATGTTAAGATAAGATTGTGTGTTTGTATGCCTTTTTGTCCAAGTTTCCTCTAGGTGGCGTCAAAGGATCCAAAGGAAAGGTATGTTAAGATAAGATTGTGTGTTTGTATGCCTTTTTGTCCAAGTTTCCTCTAGGTGGCGTCAAAGGTTACAAAGGAAAGGTATGTTAAGATAAGATTGTGTGTTTGTATGCCTTTTTGTCCAAATTTTCTCTAGGTGGCGTCAAAGGATCCAAAGGAAAGGTATGTTAAGATAAGATTGTGTGTTTGTATGCATTTTTGTCCAAATTTCCTCTAGGTGGCATCAAAGGATCCAACGAAAAGGTATGTTAAGATAAGATTGTGTGTTTGTATGCATTTTTGTCCAAATTTCCTCTAGGTGGCGTCAAAGGATCCAACGGAAAGGTATGTTAAGATAAGATTGTGTGTTTGTATGCCTTTTTGTCCAAGTTTCCTCTTGGTGGCGTCAAAGGATCCAAAGGAAAGGTATGTTAAGATAAGATTGTGTGTTTGTATGCCTTTTTGTCCAAGTTTCCTCTAGGTGGCGTCAAAGGATCAGACAGCAGGTATGTTAAGATAAGATTGTGTGTTTGTATGCATTTTTGTCCAAGTTTCCTCTAGGTGGCGTCAAAGGATCCAAAGGAAAGGTATGTTAAGATAAGATTGTGTGTTTGTATGCCTTTTTGTCCAAGTTTCCTCTAGGTGGCGTCAAAGGATCCAAAGGAAAGGTATGTTAAGATAAGATTGTGTGTTTGTATGCCTTTTTGTCCAAGTTTCCTCTAGATGCCGTCAAAGGATCCAACGGAAAGGTATGTTAAGATAAGATTGTGTGTTTGTATGCCTTTTTGTCCAAGTTTCCTCTAGGTGCTGTCAAGGATCCAATGGAAAGGTATGTTAAGATAAGATTGTGTGTTTGTATGCCTTTTTGTCCAAGTTTCCTCTAGGTGGCGTCAAAGGATCAGACAGCTGGTATGTTAAGATAAGATTGTGTGTTTGTATGCATTTTTGTCCAAGTTTCCTCTAGGTGGCGTCAAAGGATCCAAAGGAAAGGTATGTTAAGATAAGATTGTGTGTTTGTATGCCTTTTTGTCCAAGTTTCCTCTAGATGCTGTCAAGGATCCAAAGGATAGGTATGTTAAGATAAGATTGTGTGTTTGTATGCCTTTTTGTCCAAGTTTCCTCTAGGTGCTGTCAAGGATCCAATGGAAAGGTATGTTAAGATAAGATTGTGTGTTTGTATGCCTTTTTGTCCAAGTTTCCTCTAGGTGGCGTCAAAGGATCAGACAGCAGGTATGTTAAGATAAGATTGTGTGTTTGTATGCCTTTTTGTCCAAGTTTCCTCTAGGTGGCGTCAAAGGATCCAAAGGAAAGGTATGTTAAGATAAGATTGTGTGTGTGTATGCCTTTTTGTCCAAGTTTCCTCTAGATGCTGTCAAGGATCCAAAGGATAGGTATGTTAAGATAAGATTGTGTGTTTGTATGCCTTTTTGGTCCAAGTTTCCTCTAGGTGCTGTCAAGGATCCAACGGAAAGGTATGTTAAGATAAGATTGTGTGTGTGTATGCATTTTTCTACAAATTTCCTCTAGGTGCCTTCAGCCGTCAAAGATTCCAAAGGAAAGGTATGTTAAGATAAGATTGTGTGTTTGTATGCATTTTTGTCCAAGTTTCCTCTAGGTGGCGTCAAAGGATACAAAGGAAAGGTATGTTAAGATAAGATTGTGTGTTTGTATGCCTTTTTGTCCAAGTTTCTTTTAGGTGGCGTCAAAGGATCAGACAGCAGGTATGTTAAGATAAGATTGTGTGTTTGTATGCCTTTTTGTCCAAGTTTCCTCTAGATGCCGTCAAAGGATCCAATGGAAAGGTATGTTAAGATAAGATTGTGTGCTTGTATGCCTTTTTGTCCAAGTTTCCTCTAGGTGCTGTCAAGGATCCAAAGGAAAGGTATGTTAAGATAAGATTGTGTATTTGTATGTCTTTTTGTCCAAGTTTCCTCTAGGTGGCGTCAAAGGATCCAAAGGAAAGGTATGTTAAGATAAGATTGTGTGTTTGTATGCCTTTTTGTCCAAGTTTCCTCTAGGTGGCGTCAAAGGATCCAAAGGAAAGGTATGTTAAGATAAGATTGTGTGTTTGTATGCCTTTTTGTCCAAGTTTTCCTCTAGGTGGCGTCAAAGGATCCAAAGGAAAGGTATGTTAAGATAAGATTGTGTGTTTGTATGCCTTTTTGTCCAAGTTTCCTCTAGGTGGCGTCAAAGGATCCAAAGGAAAGGTATGTTAAGATAAGATTGTGTGTTTGTATGCCTTTTTGTCCAAGTTTCCTCTAGGTGGCGTCAAAGGTTACAAAGGAAAGGTATGTTAAGATAAGATTGTGTGTTTGTATGCCTTTTTGTCCAAATTTTCTCTAGGTGGCGTCAAAGGATCCAAAGGAAAGGTATGTTAAGATAAGATTGTGTGTTTGTATGCATTTTTGTCCAAATTTCCTCTAGGTGGCATCAAAGGATCCAACAAAAAGGTATGTTAAGATAAGATTGTGTGTTTGTATGCATTTTTGTCCAAGTTTCCTCTAGGTGCCGTCAAAGGATCCAACGGAAAGGTACGTTAAGATAAGATTGTGTGTTTGTATGCATTTTTGTCCAAGTTTCCTCTAGGTGGCGTCAAAGGATACAAAGGAAAGGTATGTTAAGATAAGAATGTGTGTTTGTATGCCTTTTTGTCCAAGTTTCTTTTAGGTGGCGTCAAAGGATCAGACAGCAGGTATGTTAAGATAAGATTGTGTGTTTGTATGCATTTTTGTCCAAGTTTCCTCTAGGTGGCGTCAAAGGATCCAAAGGAAAGGTATGTTAAGATAAGATTGTGTGTTTGTATGCCTTTTTGTCCAAGTTTCCTCTAGGTGGCGTCAAAGGATCAAACAACAGGTATGTTAAGATAAGATTGTGTGTTTGTATGCCTTTTTGTCCAAGTTTCCTCTAGATGCCGTCAAAGGATCCAACGGAAAGGTATGTTAAGATAAGATTGTGTGTTTGTATGCCTTTTTGTCCAAGTTTGCTCTAGGTGCTGTCAAGGATCCAACGGAAAGGTATGTTAAGATAAGATTGTGTGTTTGTATGCATTTTTGTCCAAGTTTCCTCTAGGTTGCGTCAAAGGATCAAAAGGAAAGGTATGTTAAGATAAGATTGTGTGTTTGTATGCCTTTTTGTCCAAGTTTCCTCTAGGTGGCATCAAAGGATCCAACGGAAAGGTATGTTAAGATAAGATTGTGTGTTTGTATGCCTTTTTGTCCAAGTTTCCTCTAGGTGCCGTCAAAGGATCCAAGGGAAAGGTATGTTAAGATAAAATTGTGTGTTTGTATGCCTTTTTGTCCAAGTTTCTTCTAGGTGGCGTCAAAGGATCCAACGGAAAGGTATGTTAAGATAAGATTTTGTGTTTGTATGTATTTTTGTCCAAATTTCTTCTAGGTGGCGTCAAAGGATCCAACGGAAAGGTATGTTAAGATAAGATTGTGTTTTTGTATGTATTTTTGTCCAAGTTTCCTCTAGGTGCCGTCAAAGTATCCAAGGGAAAGGTATGTTAAGATAAGATTGTGTGTTTGTATGCCTTTTTGTCCAAGTTTCCTCTAGGTGCCGTCAAAGGATCCAACGGAAAGGTATGTTAAGATAAGATTGTGTGTTTGTATGCCTTTTTGTCCAAGTTTCCTCTAGGTGCCGTCAAAGGATCCAAGGGAAAGGTATGTTAAGATAAGATTGTGTGTTTGTATGTATTTTTGTCCAAGTTTCTTCTAGGTGCCATCAAAGGATCCAACGGAAAGGTATGTTAAGATAAGATTGTGTGTTTGTATGTATTTTTGTCCAAGTTTCCTCTAGGTGCCATCAAAGGATTGGACGGAAAGGTATGTAAAGATAAGATTGTGTGTTTGTATGTATTTTTGTCCAAGTTTCCTCTAGGTGCCGTCAAAGGATCCAACGAAAAGGTATGTTAAGATAAGATTGTGTGTTTGTATGCATTTTTGTCCAAATTTCCTCTAGGTGCCGTCAAAGGATCCAACGGAAAGGTATGTTAAGATAAGATTGTGTGTTTGTATGCCTTTTTCTCTAAATTTCCTCTAGGTGACGTCAAAGGATCAGACAGCAGGTATGTTAAGATAAGATTGTGTGTTTGTATGCCTTTTTCTCCAAATTTCCTTTAGGTGGCGTCAAAGGATCAGACAACAGGTATGTTAAGATAAGATTGTGTGTGTGTTTGTATGCCTTTTTGTCCAAGTTTCTTCTAGGTGGCGTCAAAGGATCCAACGGACAGGCATGTTAAGATGGATGAGCACAGATGAAAGTTCAGTCCTACACCTGGAGAAAGATGGTTTCATTTTAGTTACCAGATAATGATGTAAGTATTTTGTCATAACAATTGTATTTAAACTGTTTTAAAAAAAAATTTAGGTAATAAAAATCAGTTTTTCAAGTCTACTTGAAATTTTATTACAAAATTGTCATTAATTTCTTGTTCAAATTTATTCTCTAATGAAATATAATTCTAAAAGAATTATTGTATTTGTAAATAGACTGATCCCCCCAATTTAGGATTTGAAATAAAACAGGCATCACATTAATTTCTAATTTAATTATTACAACAAATAGACTTAATATTGACAATTTGGATATTTATTTACATATTTATTTACATTTTAATTGGGAAAATATGACTTTGTTTAGATTGTTTGTTCAAAATGTATTCATCAGATTGTTTTGGTTAGCCACCACATTCTGATAATTATCTGCATACATGTGATCATAATATTTCAGAATTAATGATGTGATCATAATATTTCAGAATTAATGATGTGATCATAATAAACAGTCTTCATAATACTGATTAAAAGATAAAATGAAAATGGTTAATGAATTACAGGCAAAAAGAGCAAAGACACAGAAAATTGCGCCATTGACACAGATCTGGATAAGAAGCTTAAAGGAATGTCCAAGTTTCAGTCGAGATGGCAGATGAGTAGCAACTCCATGGAAGATGTTTACTTAGATCTTCAACCAAGTCCGAGGCTTTGCCATGTAAGCAATCAAGCAGCAAGGATAGCAGCTGGAATGAAGATTAATTATTACATTGATCTTCAAACAAGTCTGAGGCTTTGTCATGAAAGAAATAATGCAAGTATATTCAAGCCAATTAATTCTGTACATTATCAGGGAAAATGTGATAAAATCTATATTAGGATTACATATAAGGCAACACACATTTTTGTTAATTTGCACATTTAAAACAAACAAAAATAGATGTTTATTAGTTTGATAAATGTTTTTCCGGTAGACGAATAAAATTTTATATCATTAAAAGTAAATCCTGATAGAACTTTTCACTTCAAGGGAGACTAGTACAATAAACAGCAAGAATGTTTCTTTCAGTGGGAGATAACTCACTATTACGCAATCAGAATACAGAATAGATTAATAAAAATTTAGGCTGGCATTTTAACAAATTTGTAAAATATATAATTTGTGTCAATTTTAATTCCTTTTTAGGTTATAAAACAGTGCCAATGTTTTCATGAAGGGGAGTAAGACTTGTGGTATAAGATATCTTAAATACAAGTAAGTATATAATTCCTCTATTTAAACAAATTTTATCATCATAAAACAAGTTTAAAGGATAAAAACGTGCACTAGGCTTAAAGTTGAAAGAGGTCAAATGGTTTTTGGTTGTTGACTAAAGGTTCTAAAATTTAAAATTGATCACACTGAATTCATTGTAAAGATTTGTATGCAGGCTTTGGCTAAACCACAAAATGAAGTACCAACAAAATAACAATTGTTCACCAAATGAGACGCTGAAAATGGCTCCGTTGATGTAGGTCAAGATATGAAGCTTGAAGGATCATTTATATTAACCAACAGAAGTCTTATAAATATAATTTAATTGATAATTTTAGTTTTTGCTCAAGAAGCCGGCCAGTCCAAGTTTCAGTCCAGATGGCAGATTAGTAGCAACTCCATGGAAGATGTTTACTTAAATCTTCAACCAAGTCGGAGGCTTTGCCATGTAAGCAATCAAGCAGCAAGGATAGCAGCTGGAATGAAGATTAATAAATACATTAATCTTCAAACAAGTCTGAGGCTTTGTCATGAAAGAAATAATGCAAGTATATTTAAGCCAATTAATTCTGTACATTATCAGGAAAAATGTGATAAAGTCTATAAGGATTATCTGTAAGGCAGCACATATTTTTGTTATTTTGCACGTTTACAACACACAAAAATAGATATTTATCAGTTTGATAAATGTTTTTCTGGTACAGGAATAAAATTTTATACCATGAAAAGTAAATCCTAATAGAATTTTTACTTCAAGGGAGACTAGTACAATAAACAGCAAGAATGTTTCTTTCATGTGGAGATAACTCACCTCACTATTACACAATCAGAATACAGAATAGATTAATAAAAATTTAGGCTGGTAATTTAACAAATTTGTAAAATATATAATTTGTGTCAATTTTAATTCCTTTTTAGGTTATAAAACAGTGCCAATGTTTTCATGAAGGGGAGTAAGACTTGTGGTATAAGATATCTTAAATACAAGTACGTATATAATTCCTCTATTTAAACAAATTTTATCATCATAAAACAAGTTTACAGGATAAAAACGTGCACTAGGCTTAAAGTTGAAAGAGGTCATATGGTTTTTTGTTGTTGACTAAAGGTTCTAAAATTTTAAATTGATCACACTGATGTTATCAAATTGTTAAGACTTGTATGCAGGCTTTAACTAAACCACGGAATGAAGTACCAACAAAATTACAATTGTTCACCAAATAAGACGCTGAAAATGGCCCCGTTGATGTAAGTCAGGATATAAAGCTTGAAGGAATATATGTCTTTTTCATTTATATTAACCAACAGAAGTCTTATAAATATAATTTAATTGATAATTTTAGTTTTTGTTCAAGAAGCCGGCCTGTCCAAGTTTCAGTCCAGATGGCAGATGAGTAGCAACTCCATGGAAGATGTTTACTTAAATCTTCAACCAAGTCTGAGGCTTTGCCATGTAAGCAATCAAGCAGCAAGGATAGCAGCTGGAATGAAGATTAATAATTACATTGATCTTCAAACAAGTCTGAGGCTTTGTCATGAAAGAAATGATGCAAGTATATTTAAACCAATTAATTCTGTACATTATCAGGAAAAATGTGATAAAGTCTATAAGGAATATCTGTAAGGCAACACACAATTTTGTTATTTTGCACATTTACAACACACAAAAATAGATATTTATCAGTTTGATAAATGTTTTTCTGGTACAGGAATAAAATTTTATACCATGAAAAGTAAATCCAAATAGAATTTTTACTTCAAGGGAGACTAGTACAATAAACAGCAAGAATGTTTCTTTCATGTGGAGATAACTCACCTCACTATTACACAATCAGAATACAGAATAGATTAATAAAAATTTAGGCTGGCAGTTTAACAAATTTGTAAAATATATAATTTGTGTCAATTTTAATTCCTTTTTAGGTTATAAAACAGTGCCAATGTTTTCATGAAGGGGAGTAAGACTTGTGGTATAAGATATCTTAAATACAAGTACGTATATAATTCCTCTATTTAAACAAATTTTATCATCATAAAACAAGTTTACAGGATAAAAACGTGCACTAGGCTTAAAGTTGAAAGAGGTCATATGGTTTTTTGTTGTTGACTAAAGGTTCTAAAATTTTAAATTGATCACACTGATGTTATTGTAAAGACTTGTATGCAGGCTTAAACTAAACCACGGAATGAAGTTCCAACAAAATTACAATTGTTCACCAAATAAGACGCTGAAAATGGCCCCGTTGATGTAGGTCAAGAATTTATGAAGCTTGAAGGAATATATGTCTATTTCATTTATATTAACCAACAGAAGTCTTATAAATATAATTTAATTGATAATTTTAGTTTTTGTTCAAGAAGCCGGCCAGTCCAAGTTTCAGTCCAGATGGCAGATGAGTAGCAACTCCATGGAAGATGTTTACTTAAATCTTCAACCAAGTCTGAGGCTTTGCCATGTAAGCAATCAAGCAGCAAGGATAGCAGCTGGAATGAAGATTAATAATTACATTGATCTTCAAACAAGTCTGAGGCTTTGTCATGAAAGAAATAATGCAAGTATATTTAAGCCAATTAATTCTGTACATTATCAGGGAAAATGTGAAAAGTCTATAAGGAATATCTGTAAGGCAACACATATTTTTGTTATTTTGCACATTTACAACACACAAAAATAGATATTTATCAGTTTGATAAATGTTTTTCTGGTACAGGAATAAAATTTTATACCATGAAAAGTAAATCCAAACAGAATTTTTACTTCAAGGAGACTAGTACAATAAACAGCAAGAATGTTTCTTTCATCGGGAGATAACTCATTATTACACAATCAGAATACAGAATAGATTAATAAAAATTTAGGCTGGCAATTTAACAAGTTTGTAAAATATATAATTTGTGTTAATTTTAATTCCTTTTTAGGTTATAAAACAGTGCCAATGTTTTCATGAAGGGTAGTAAGACTTGTGGTATAAGATATCTTAAATACAAGTAAGTATATAATTCCTCTATTTAAACAAATTTTATCATACTGTCAATAAAAAGAAACCGTCAGCTATCACTGGGCTTGAAAACTTTTGGTCAGTAGCTTTAATGTTTAATTTATTAGTACCAGTAATTGCAAATCATTTTTGCTATGTCAACTCCAACTAGATAGAGATCTTTGTCTGGTTTTATTGGTATTTTCATAGGCGGATCCAAAGGGAATCACTGAAGCTTGACTGGAACGCCCCCCCTTTAGGTCAGTCAGCGGGGCCCCCTTCCCCCTTTATGAAAAGTTCTGGATCCGCCACTGGTTTTGTAGATAAGTTAGTGTACAGGTCAGATATTTAACTTCAAAATGTCATTCACGCAAAATCTCCCCCTAAGGTGTCAAGGCTGACAGGGATTCTCACTCTTTGAGGTTTCAGATGTTGGAAAGTATTTCATATTTGTTGGTGTTGTTGGGATGTTGTCACATTGTGTTCTTTGCATCTTCTTTTACCTTAAGGAAGCTTGCTTGTCATTTTTTGGAATTTTGGTCAGATTTTCAGAATCCTCTAGTTTTATCCATTTGAGGATGCATTAACAAATTAAGCCTGGTGACCCCCATTTTTCTTTTTATAATTCATTTACATGTATGATAAGCTGTCTGTTAAAATCTTATAAAATTTTAATTACTTTTAAATAGTTTTTGAGGACTTGTAAATGATAAAAAGTCAAGAGAGAACATTTTCCCGCCAAAATTTCAATGGCTAATATCTCGAAAACAAGCAAGATGACCTATATATTTTTTTGCTCTTTTGATTCCTTTATTAATCCCCTATCAATATATATGCTAGTGTTTTGAAAAGTTAATTATTTTGAAACTGAGAAGCCAACTCCCTTAAAATGTTGTATATCTATTTTTATATATAATGTACATATAAATTAGTATACCAACAGTGATTCATTTTTTACTATTTTCAATGACTAAGCATTTTATTTTTCAGTTTAGCATTCCATCTTGTACTAACAGATTGATGTTGGAAATGGCTATTAGAGTTGACTTTAAAAAGTAAGAAAGAACTATTTTATAGATTTATAAAATTTTCTATTTAAGATCTTGTAAATTCCCATGTGATTTGTATAATCTTTTTACAATTTAATATTTTCTGGAATGACCTGTCAAGTTTTAGGAAGGGAAAAATTATTATTATGAAAAAGTCTCTGCTTTAATTGTTATTCCCAGTTTGCTATTTTTTGCCTATTTCAGTTTCTTAAAATACAGAAAATTGAAAAGTGTATTTCTTTTTCAGATAACTATTACTGTGGCTGAAGGATATAATTGTGTGATTAATTCTCCATACTCCTTAGAGATGTTGTGAAGGTTCTTAACATGTTGACAGCTGAGGACTCTCTTCACAAGACATCAGTTTTAACATCCCCATTCTGACACTGGACATGGCTTCCAATTTGTACTACCAAACAGATGCCTTACTTTTGCAAGGATTTTACTGCCAGTCTGAAGAAGACCAAGAGTGACCATATTTCCCTTAAGGGTCTTTCTAACTCTACTGAACAGTTTCCAATATGAACGGTTCATATAAATCTTGCATAAACAAGAGAAAGAATGTAGTTGATAAATTCTAAAATAATAAATGTAAAGATTCTCCATTTTCAACAACGGTGGAAGTTTTAATTAAGGTTAATGTATTGTGTTTTGAATTTTCACTCAACTTTCTTTTTCTCTCTACCATTAAATGCAATCGATTTTTATTATTGTGGCTCAACAGATAAAATGTTTCTTAAGTTAATATTTACATTGGTTAAGAATGGAGAATCTAAAAATAACAAAAATATTGAAAATAATTTAAGTATGGCAATGGTTTTATATGGAAATCAAAAATATTATTGTCAAAATTGGTTTAATGATACCATATAAGAGATTACATGTATCAATATGTAAGTTATCCTTATTTACTACCAGTCAGACATTTCTTGACTAAATATCAAGCCTATTGCTACAGGTACTCGACTCTATTGTAATTGATCATAAGTTTAACATTTTCAAGGGGAGGTAATGCACCTGTTTAATGCCTCATACTAGAAGTTTCTTTAGTGCACAGTTTACCAATATAACTAAGACATTCTCTTCTGTGATTTGAGCAGTACCAGAGTACTGGAACTGTTTTACAAAGCAACGGCCATTAAACTTTTCATGCATTGAGTTATGCTAAGCATCTTTGGCCGAATTTTTGACAAATCAAAAAAACAGGAGAATATTGATGAAACACCTTACTTTCAGGGAATGTAAAATAATATAGTTTCTGTAAAACAATAATTTGTGTACTATATGTACTTAAAGCTAGGTTCACACTGCTGATCAGATCAACTCGATCAAGCCCGATCAAGACAAATTACGTGATCGAGAGACTGGTCTGACTCCATCGACAAGAATGTTCGGGATAGTCTACCCTACTCGTCATTTATCTGACCATCTACCCGAGAGTTTTTGACATGTCAAAAACACTCAAGTAAGGAACGAGAAGCAAGTCCCTCGAGAAGAGATCGAGAATTCGTCGAGTAGTGGTCCAATTGAAAGGATCGTGTAGAGATAGAGATTGGTCGGAATACAACAAGATTTCTGATCAGTACTCGATTAGTCAAGCAAAGGTCGAAAAGGTCGAGTACTGATCGGAAATTTTGTTGTATTCCGACCAATCTCGATCTCTAAACAATCCTTTCCCAATCAATTCGACCACTACTCGACGAATTCTCAATCTCTTCTCGAGTGACTTGCTTCTCGGTCCTTACTCGATTGTTTTTGACATGTCAAAAACTCTCGGGTAGATGGTCAGATCGATGATGAGTAGGGTAGACTATCCCAAACATCCTTGTAGATGGAGTCAGACCAGTCTCCTGATCACGTAATTTGTCTTGATCGGGCTTGATTGAGTTGATCTGGTAGGCAGTGTGAACCTAGCTAAATGTAATGTAAAATTTTGTATATTATTGAATTACAAACCACCTTAACTTATTATTGTCCATATTTTGAGTTAGAGCCGATAGACTTTTCTATAATTTTGATATAATTTGTCCCATAAGTAGTGCACTACACCTTAAAAAATATCAAAACAAGTGTTATTTTTTTTTTATTTGTGTTTATTGTCTAAAAGAAATGCACTTTGAAATAACTGTTGGGCTTAAGAGAAGAGTTCAGTAAATGTAGATTCTACAATTTCCCTGATTAAGAGCTATGTACATAAAAGTTGAATTGGTTGAATTCCATTTTAAAGAGTTCACTTAGTCTGTAAAATATTCACTTTTATATGTAAATATGTGTTAGTCTAAATTGACCCCAACTTATTTTTAGTCTTTCATGCCCTAGGACCATGTTATAACTGTGTGGTGTGCTATTTGTAACTTTTCATTCCAGTTAAAGCGCATTAAATATTTAAGAAAGAATTATTTAGGCAAAATTGCTTCACAAATTTTAATTCGGTTGAAGAAAATCACAATTTTTTTATAAGCAACCCACCCCCCATCCCCAATTTTCATAAGTAATTTAGTTGCTGTTTTCCAGATTCCCTACAACATTATATATTTCACTTTCTATTCTTTGACTAATATTATATCATAACACAT
This sequence comes from Mytilus edulis, assembly GCF_963676685.1. Classification (NCBI taxonomy): domain Eukaryota; kingdom Metazoa; phylum Mollusca; class Bivalvia; order Mytilida; family Mytilidae; genus Mytilus; species Mytilus edulis. Next base: position 38,093,668 of record NC_092347.1, read on the forward strand.
TATTGTCATATTCTCTGACTCTCCTCCCTTTCTTGAAGACAAAACTGAACAGAGTATTTGATTTCTATTTTGTTGACCATCAGAACTTTTCTTTTTATTATCCTTGCAAAAATACGATGCTTTTCAATTAAAGATGACGTAAATTTGCACTTTTATTGACGATTATCCAGTGACTGGAATTCACATGAACTAATTTTAGCAAATGCAAACACTGATTTATGATTTTTTGCATCTTGTTTACATGTTTGTACTAGAATTATAGTATGCAGCTTAGATATATCTGTAAACTTTTTAATTGAGAACAATTTTCACAAAACAAAAGCGAATTGTTTTACACCATGTACACTTTTTATTTGCTCATTGTTAAAGGCTGAACATTGACCTATAGTTGTTAATTTCTGTGTCATTTGGTCTCTTGTGGAGTGATGTCTCAAAATCATAGATCATCATAGCACATCGTCTTTTATTATATATTAAGTGAAAATACTTCTGGATCTTGAAGGTGCCTATAGCATAAAATCCACTAAAAAATATCCGCAAAAAGATAAGATTGATCTTTTAAAAGCACAATTATGCCATGTGAATAAATTTATCAGTTTTCACGAGCAAACTTGACAACATGTCATCCTTATATGTTAAAAGCAAGTAATTTAGAATGACTGGTGCCACATATTTTTAAATCCAAGATAATAGGTAGAAATAAATTTATTTTCTGCTGCCCTGTAAGTCAGAAATAGCGAGAACACTGGAAGAAACTCTCGGTGATGAGCAAAATTATTCTGTGTTCTAAATGTGTTTTGCAGTTTTATTTACACCCACAAGTTTTAAAAATTAAGAATTTGACAGATATTTCAAGAAATTTTTTATAGTGAAAACGCAGAACCCAAAAAGGCTATCATTGTTGCCTATGTAAATAATTACTTCATTTAAACCTAAAGCGAAATAACATCACTATATTTTTCGAGATATATTAGAATTAGGATAGGTAAATTAAAAAGCTACTAGGTAGTAAGCTGCATCAGAAGAAAATTGCTGATCATCATGAACAAATACCGGTGGTCTATATCAAATTTTTACTGTTTTTTGTCGAGCCTTTTAATTGAGAACGGCAGCGGCGGCAGCGTCCACAAATATTCACTCTGTGGTTAAAGTTTTTGAAATTTTAATAACTTTCTTAAACTATACTGAATTTCTACCAAACTTAGACAGAAGCTTGTTTATGATCATAAGAAAGTATCCAGAAGTAAATTTTGTAAAAATAAAATGCCATTTTTTCCGTATTTTACTTATAAATGGACTTAGTTTTTCTGCGAGGAAACATTACATTCACTCTGTGGTTAAATTTTTAAAAATTTTAATAACTTTCATAAACTATCCTTTATTTGTACCAAACTTGAACAGAAGCTTGTTTATGATCATAAGATAGTATCAAGAAGAAAATTTTGTAAAAATAAATTTCCACTTTTCCGTATTTTACTTATAAATGGACTTAGTTTTTTTGCCAGAAACAAAACATTCACTCTGTGGTTTAAGTTTTTAAAATTTTTATAATGTTCTTAAACTACCCTGGATTTCTACCAAACTAAGACAAAAGCTTGTTTCTGATCATAAGATATTATTCAGAAGTAAATTTTGTAAAAAAAAATCACTTTTTCTGTATTTTACTTATAAATGGACTTAGTTTTTCTTCCAGTTAACATTACATACAGTCTGCAGTTAAAGTTTATAAAACATTTATTAGATTCATAAACTATCCTGGATTTTTTACCAAACTTGGAAGCTTCTGTCAATCAAAAAACAGTATCGAGAGGGCAAATTTTATTGATGTTTTTCCTCATTTTTGTTGAGTCTGCGATTAACAACAAAAGTAGGCGAGACACTGGGTTCCGTGGAACCCTTACAAATTTTTTATTCTTATTTTCAAGGGGTAGGATTCTCTGTAAGAATCAGTATTCTGTCAAGGACCTTGTCTTTAGGCATTTCTCTTTGCATGCATTAAGGCATAAAAAAGGGGGGATTATTTCTAATTAAGTGACATTTGTGTATTTCTTATTGCATTATGTTGGCAAAATCTCCATAAAATTTTTAAATTAGGTAAAAATTAAGAGGCTATAAATTTTCTTAGTAACGTCAAATTAAATTTTCTGTACACTGTTCACATAAAACACATAACAGCTATGATAAAATCTTAATTTCAGCTTTTTCATATTTCATATAATTTTTATTTCCTCATACATCGGTGACAAACATATATAAATGAGACTTATCAAATCATCAGCTTCAGTCTTTAAATAGACCTAAATCAAACTTGATTTATCAAACACCTTGTTTTAAACTAAGCAGAACAGTTGAAATATGCTGGTCAATGCCCCATGTCCTCTGCAAATGGGATAACTGTTAAGAAAGTAATTAAATGATGAAGAATTATTCTTTGATCCAAAGAATTGAATATAAAAAGTAGGGGTATACAGTAATCAACTAATGCAAAGGTTATCTGATTTTATTTCAGAAAAAGTTTTTCATTTTATGATTGAAAAAATAAGGGGGTATAAAGGGGAGATAATTTTGACATAGAAGAAATTAGAATCCTGACTGTAAAAGTAGTTTGATATGAAAATTTCCATATTATTTTCCAAAACAGCATATGCTAGGGTTCTTTTGAATGGAAAATTTACAAAATAGGGTAAATTTCGAAAGTTATTGTTAATTGAAGAATAAATGAGAGGTTTCCTGATGTTGATGTTAACTTGATCTTTTGAGGAATATTTTTTATGCATTTGGTTCTTGCATAACCTCAATAAGTAAATTCATAGTTTCAAATTTCTGTTGAAATTGATAGCATATAAGATGGACAAGTTTTGGTTCCTACGGCACCCTCATCAGTATTAAAACTACAGAAGAGTACACAATTCCCAAATGGTAATGTGCACTTCACAATTTGTCACCATAAGAAGAAATTATAAATAGAGAGTGAAAGTAGGTATGAAAGTAAACTGGATCAAGAATGTTAAATAAAATATGTTTTTGCAAATTTGGACGACAATTAATTGCAATTATGTACCATTTCAACAATAGAAGTAGTATAGACTTGCAAATCCGTACCATTACATCACAGGAAGTAGTATGTTTGTCTGAGCGAAGCCAATTGGAAGTATGTACCTCTTAGTGAAGCTAATTGGGAGCATACCCTCTGTCTTGTTGCGAAGCCGATTGGAAGCAGTACATATATACCTCTGTCTGCAAAAGCTAATTAGAAGCAGTACCCCTGGCAGAGCGGTCCCAATTAGAGGCATGTAACTCTGAGGGAAGCCAATTGGAAGCATGTACCTCTGCAAAATTTGATTAAGCATTATTCAACAAATTTTATTTAACATTCTTTTTAAAGTTTGATTTCATACCAACTCTCATTTTCTATTTATAATTACTCCACTTGTTGACATTGTGACGTGCAAATTATCACTTCACCATTTTGTACTCGCCTGTGGTTTTTTATCCTGATGAAGATGCACTAGAAACAGAAACACGTAGATCTTTTTAAATTGCTACCGCACACCCGCAAGTATTGTTATAATTAAGGGCCAAATTTTTTAAAGTCAAAGGTGCATAATTTTAGTTTATGCACCTTTAAATGATAACTTAACTTACTGTAACTTTTTGACAGCCAAGGTTCCTCAAGATCTATAGGGAGGCTGATGTCAAGGGCATATGATACAGTAACAGGGGAGGTAATGACGTCGCTAATGTCAAATGTTACTTTTAACCATGTCAAATAGTTATACATTCAGACTGATTTAACTTGAAAATGAGTTCATGCACCCCTCTTTTTTAAAATGACATTAGGCTTGAAAATGTATCAAAATGATTTGTGCCAATTTGAAGAAATCACCAATGAAATTTTTTTAAATAAGATAAATATACAGCCAAAAATGATGTGGTTTATTTTTGTTTTTTTTTTACTAAAATCCGGTATAAAGATCATTTGTGCCAATTTGAAGAAATCACCAATGATATATTTAAATTAGATAATATAAACATCCAAAAATGACGTTTTTATTTTACTAAAATAATGAAATAGCTTGTAAGCACAGTAATATAAAACTTGGTTTTTTTTATTATCATTTTTTTTTTATTTAAATGTAAAATACAATAAATTAATTTAAAACCCCCACCTACGTAGTAGAGGGGCATTATGTTTTCTGGTCTGTGCGTCCGTTAACCTGTTTGTATGTTTTTTCGTTCGTCTGTTCGTCTGTCTGTCCCGCTTTAGGTTTAAGTTTTTGGTCAAGGTAGTTTTTGATGAAGTTGAAGTCCAATAAACTTAAAACTTAGTATCCCTAGTCCCAAATGATATGATCTTTCTAATTTTAATGCCAAATTAAAGTTTTGACCCCAATTTCACCCCCTACTGAACATAGAAAATGAAAGTGTAAAGTTCAGGTTAAAGTTTTTGGTCAAGGTAGTTTTTGATGAAGTTAAAGTCCATTCAACTTGAAACTTAGTACACATGCTCCCCATGATATGATCTTTCTAATTTTAATGCCAAATTAAACTTTTGATCCTAATTTCACGGTCCACTGAACATGGAAAATTATATTGTGAGTATTGATCCGTGTACTATGGACACATTCTTGTTTTAGTTAAATTGTCAGAGGATGGGGTAGAATCATTGGTTCTTAAGTTAATGAATTCATAAGAACTGACTTTGTAATCATATCAGTTTGTTAATTAATATTTGTGGTCTTGAAAAATAATGATATCTTTGAAATAAAATAATTACTTGTGGCACCAAATAGATTTTACTAGAAATTATTTTGTTATGAAGTAGTTTAAGTGAAAAAGGAAACCCTTTTTATTTCTTTGAACAGTTTTGAATTATGAACCTCATATATACTTTAAACATTTGATTTTAATAAATGAAGAAAAAAGTTGTGATAATTTTCAGTTTAAATTCAAATTGTAGATTTGAGATGATCAATTACGAAATTTGTTATTTTTCTCCCTAGTAAGCTTTAGATTAGAAAATCTTGAAAAAGAAAAAGAAAATAAAGTGTACTGGCAGTGAAAGGATTAATCATTTTAGAATGAATTCAAAAGTTTTCCAATGTTTATAGCTGCATACTAGGAATTGGTATTTGTTTACTTGACAAAAAGAGGATTTTTATTTTCAGTCTTCGGGTCATGTATTAAAAAATCGATTTCCAGAAAGTTGGCTTTTGAGGCTTGAACTTCTTTTCTTCACACTATTGAACACCAACCAAAAAGATAAACTAGTTTTCTCTGCCAATTAAAAGTGGTATGTTTACAAACAACTCGAAAAGATTTGCTATTTCAGTTATTGTTTGGAAATAGAATACTCTTTTACTTTGATAGAAACAGAAATCATCACTAATTCAATATCTCAAAACGGACATCATAAGGACTCCCCTGTGAGAATGTGGGAGCCTTATAGCTACAGTTTTCACTTTGTTGGCCGATCTACAATTTTTGTAAATGCAAAATCTCCAAAAATATCAATAGGTATATTTTTCACAGTTATTTTAATGTACATCATATGTCAATGTGCATATTATTTTTTGGTGGGAAAAAAAATCACACATTTTGAGAAACATTTTTTTTAAAATAAATTGCCAGTGTGAAAGGATTAGGTTCCATAAGTGCCCTTAATGACCCTAAAGATGAAAAGTGTTTCTAGTTGATGCTTATGTGCCAGAAAGTAAAATATTATCAAAACTTGGCCAGTAGCATCCTAATTATGTTGAAATTGTTTTTGTTTCTGTGAAAGTTAATTTCAACCACAATGAGGCCAAGGAAATAAAGAGATTAGGGTTCCACAAACTATATTCAAGTCTATAATTCATTTGTTAAAACAAACACAATGTATAGAAGTATGTTTTGTTGATGCATTGAAACCCTTTTAAATGTATAGCTATGTTTGTATTGTATCAGAATTATTTATTTGCTTATGTGACATGTGCCACACAAATGTGCTTGCCCAGTCTGAAATTGTCATTTTCTAGCTTTAATCCAAAAACCAGACTGATCGAGTGCTGGTATGCAGCAAATAAGAATGAATCAACAATACTGCAATGTATTTTGTACAACTAGTATATTCCTAATGATACCTTAGTGACCTTATCCTTCATGTAATTAAATCCTTTTCTTCCTTTTAATTGTAAGACGATATACTACAGTGACAAAAAAAAAAAACTACAGTGGCAAAAAATGTAGTTGCAATTTGATATTTTTTGATATAGTGAAAGCAGATAAGTTGTTATTTAGGCATTTTGTAGCATGATTTTGAAAAACTTCACTTTCTACCCAGAGTGTAAAGTTTCTTTTTATATACGCTAAATTATATATTTTAACATGATCGTGTATTTTGTTTTGATTAGTTTTCCTTTTTTTTATACTGTCCAAAGTATACCTCCTGACACAGTTCTTCCAAGCAATTAGTTTCAAAGCAGGTTTCCAACATTTTTTCACTACATATTCATTTTTTTTCAGCCTTTCGCAGTATAGCGAAAAAATACTGTCTTAAAGTTTCTCTCATATTTTATATGTGTCAATGATGTATGATTTGATCGGTCAGGTGACCTAATGTTTTGTTATGCTAATTTGTTTTTCGTGGGTTCGTGAAAAAATTGTCTAGGTGGTCATTCTAGCCGTAGACATCATACAGTTAAAACTTCCTTTTATGTATAAAAATTTGTCTTTTTATATAATTATAATCATGATGGAGTACGGCATCATTACCCAGAAACAGTTCTTGCATTGCTCCGTGACGCAGGTTTCCAAACTATTTGGTTTTTCCTGGGCGGCGAGTGTCTGTTTATGACGGGTATTCAAAATATGATATTTAACATTTGGAATGTTCTTGGATGTTAATAGATTTATTACTATTGTTGCCTGATGTATATTTTTTTTGTTCACCAAGTTGTGTGTATTAAAACTACTAAAATTAGTATATATATACTATTACTGTGTTATATGATGTTTGCATATATGTATATAAGATTATTGTATTGTATTGTATTGCATTACAAATTAAATGCTGGCTCTAGTCTGTCTGCACGTCAAAATGCATTTTTGAGTTGAGTCTAATTTAGTTGCCCAAAATTATTGTGTAGTTAGGACCATTAATTATCATTATAATGATTTTCTTTATGTGTATATATTTATGCTTATGAGTTGTTTTCATGTATATTGTATGTATAATAATTCCCTAGGCATAAAAGTATAACAGGAATTGATTGTCTTCTTGCGTATGTTTAATACATGTACATGTTGGCGTAGGAATTTTAACACCAAAAAATTTGGATTGTAAAGTGACATCTTAATGTATTTAGTTCTAGCCTGAACTTTCAACATTGTATTCTTTTAGGAATGTTTAAAGAACAAAGATTTTAATTTTGCATTTGGATATTAAATTAATTTTTATGTAGGAAAATAATGTCTATACAAACGATATTGTATTTTGACTTTTGTACCAAATATTTTATAGCCATAGTCCTAATCAAGGATTTGTATAGTAGCATCATACTATACAAATCCTTGTCCTAATGATAAGATTTCTTTTTTACTTACACATTTACAAATAAAATTATGTTTTCTTTTTCTCATTTCCCTAGTGAGGTCCAACACTAGAGTTTCGCTCGCATTAACAAATATAGTTTGTATAGTTATTCAAATGCATAAGGTTCACATGAGAGATTATTTTTCTAGTACCGGGACAAGTTGTTGAATTCATATTGTATAGTGTATGTTTATATTGATAATTTGTCATAAGTTTGTGTTGTGTTTTTCTTTGAGGAGTTAAAGGTTAAATGTATTTAGTGGTAAAGATCCTATGTTCTTCAAGCTGTCTGAGTTGTTGATAAAAATAAGATGTGGTATGATTGCCATTTAGACTCAACTCTCAACAAGAGACCAAATGACACTGAAATTAGCAACTATAGGTCACAGTATAGCCTTCAATAATAAGCAAAACCTATACCGCATAGTCAGCTATAAAAGGCCTTGAAATGACAAATGTAAAACAATTCAAACATTTATTTTGTTAATATGAAAGATGTGTTATGATTGCCAATGAGACAAATCTCCATAAGAGACCAAAATGACAGAAATTAACAACTATAGGTCACCATACAGCCTTCAACAATGAACAAAGCCCATACCACATAGTCAGCCTATATATTTGAGGGAAAGAAGTTAAGGTTATATGTATATTTATCAAAGGTACCAGGGTTATAATTTAATACGCCAGATGTGAGTTTATGTATACCATCTTTTCCGCAAGTTTATTGTTTTCTGTTTTCTGTTTGATTAAATTGATAATTTACATCCATTTTATTACATCTAGTGAGCTGTTTATTTGGCAATTGCAAATGGCAGTCAGCAGGGTTTAAGAACATGCCTTGTTCAACCTGCTAGTCAAATGCATTATGTTAAAATATATTTTTTCACTTTTTTGGTCTTTTAAAAATCCTGTTTGTGCTGTTTTTGGACCCCTCTGCCGACCCCAGTACCAGCTAGGATGCCCCATCCACACTTTCTTTTTCTATGTTCAGTTGAATGTAAAAATAAGATAAAATCTCTAATTTTGCATTAAAATTAGAAAGATCATATCATAGGGAACATGTTTACTAAGTTTCAAGTTGATTGGACTTCAACTCAATCAAAAACAACCTGGACCAAAAACTTTAACCTGAACGGACAGACGAACGGACACAAAGACCAGAAAACATAATGCTCATAAGTGGGGCATAAAAATAATTCATGAAAGTGTTAACGGAGGTTTACAGAATAGAGAATAATAAGCCAAAAAAAAGTATAAAGAATTGATGAAAAAGGCCTAAAAATTGAAAGACTACAGAATCGATTGACTCCCCATACAGACTCATTCATGTCGTATGAAAAAATATTTTTCAATTGAATATTTGTGTTTTTGTTCAATTTTCATTTTGTATCATAGAAGATAACTGGAGCTATACATATCTTGTATGTAGACACACATTGACTGACTGGAAAACTGAGAGAGAAACTGGAACATTATCAATCATTCAAGGAAAACAACCTAAAATATTAATAACAAGAATGTGTCCTCAGTACACGAATGCCCCACTCGCACTATCATTTTCCATGTTCAGTGGACCGTGAAATTGGGGTAAAAACTCTAATTTGGCATTAAAATTAAAAAGATCATATCATAGAGAACATGTGTACAAAGTTTGAAGTCGATTGGACTTCAACTTCACCAAAAACTACCTTGACCAAAAACTTTAACCTGGAGCGGGACAGACGGACGGACGGACGGACGAACGGACGCACAGACCAGAAAACATAATGCCCCTCTACTATCGTAGGTGGGGCATAAAAATGTGGAGCAGGATCTGCCATTACCAATCGGGCGCACCGGAGATCACCCCGGCATTTGGTGGGGTTGATGTTGCTCAGTCTCTGTTTTTTTCTGTTGTTCAGTCTTTTGATTGTTTTTAGTTTTTAGCCATGGCATTGTCATTTCAACTACTGGTTCAATATGAGTACCAACAAAACAAATTTAGTCCATGCTCTCCTTTGAGGGGGAATAGGACCTTTATCGGGATTCTGGGATCGGGTGTTTTTAAGCTCGAGCTTTCGGGATCCGGGAATTCTTTTGTCGAATCTCAGGATGTAGGGATTTACATTTATTTAAAATCGGAACTTGGGATTTCGTGTTTTTAAGCCTGGGATTTCGGGATCAGGACCCCTCTCCTTTGATAAGTACCCTAATCGAATACAATCTACCAAAGCTTATCCATCAATTAAGGTTTTGTACTTTTGAAATGACATCTTTAAATTGGGGTGGACTATAACGACCTTGACTATCCAGGAGGGTCTTGCACGGTCGGTAGCTAAAAGTGAAGTATAATACTGACTCATATCACATAAAGGAACATATTCTGCAGCATGATAAAACTTTATTTCAAAATGGCCCCATCATTTATTAAATAAAATTGAGAAAGGAAAAGGGGGAATGTGTCAAAGGGACAACAACCCGACCATAGAGCAGACAACAGCCGAAGGCCACCAATCACGGCTGGTAATCTACACACGCAGAACATTTGGTTCTGCAATGAAAACCGTGAGAGGATTTTCCGGTTGTGCTTGAATGGAGCAATTGTCACCGCTTCGAAAGGTATATACATTTCTAAATCGCAATTTTCTTATTCGACTGATCAAAATATTGAAAATCGGAGAATGCTATGCTGTGGTGAATAGTTAAACAAAAAGATACATGTATCATTTACTGTTGTACGTGGAGTTGAACTCCTACAAAATCAGTTGCCACACGAGAACTTGCCTAAAAAAGTGACATTAAAATTTTAAAATGGTTCTAATTACAGACCCTCAAGTTCAAATTTACTTTTTATGCGGTCAATGGGTATGAATGTCGTTTTGGGCGGCGTGTACGCTGTCCGGTGTTGATCGACATCTTAATAAATCTAAAAACTTCATAATTTCATTATGACATGCGTGAGGGGATCGGTTCTGATTGAGGACATCGTGAATGCGTGAGGGGACGTGAAATCAAAATATTATATCCAAACTATGAGTATTTGAAAGTTGCCTAAATGTGGTCAGGTTGTTCATGAAAAAACACATTTGTGTGCATAAACAAAATTAATGAGATAGAATTTTGAAAATACATTGTGGGAAGATAGGTTTTACGAACAATAAAAGGAAAAATTTTGTCAACGATTTGTTTCTAGCTACAAATAAAAGTTGAAAAATTTCATATCAGCCCAGTATATATTTTTTACGAAAACAGTTAACTCCCCTTGTATTGCGTATTTTAAAAAAAATGAATCGCGAAAACACAAATTTTGATATTTAGTTGAATATTTTGATTTATACAATACATCATAAAGTTTTCTGTATTTGAATAAACAGTCTTACCAATCAATTACAAATGTCTCCAATAAAGGCAACAGTAGTAAACCGTTGTCGAAATTCATAATAATAAATTGATTGAGAAAAAACAAATTCGGACTACAAACTAAAACTGAGGGAAACACATTAAATATAAGAGGAAAACTACGACACAACAGCAACACAAAATTAAACTTTAACACACACAGAAACGAATTACAATTTAACAATGGCCATTTTCCGGACTTGGCACAGGAAATTTTAAGAAAAAATGGTGGGATGAACCCGGTTTTGTGGCATGCCAAACCCCCCGCTTCTACGGCAATGGTAAATATATCAGTTAAAGACAACATTACATGACATGACTACAATACAAATAAATGATAGAACATATAGGAGAGAGAAACACTCCAGTTATAGCTAACAAAAGGTACCAGGTTTAAAAAACACTTATACGTCAGACGCGTCTTTCGTCAACATACAAGGCTTACCAGTGAAGCTCAGATGAAAACAGTTCGAAAGCCAAGACAAGTACATTGAAGACCAAAAGTTCCAAAAAGTTGTGTCTAATACGGCTAGGGTTTCTGCCTGGAATAAGAACATCCTTGTTATTTCGAATAATTCATAATTTTACAACCAGTGATGTTTTATAAAATGACTATATAATAGATATACATGATAAAATCGAATTGGTGACTAACTACACAATAAAAACGGATACATAAAATTACCTAAACCAGCACATAAAAATCCACAGCCGAGTTAGCCAAAACCATAAACGCACAAAGTGACGTAATATATGAATTTCTTAAACAATATCCCAAAAATAGGATAGACAGAATTCAGGATTAGATTTGCAATACTGATATAACATTTATCAATAACAATGAAAATTGCAATATTAATTAATATCAAATTGTGGTAGTAAACTATACCGATTATTTGCCCAAATCCACGAATTTGGACACATATTTGAAATTTATTGGTTAGACTTTTATTCATAAAAAGAAAACATGGTCATTTATTGTTATTTCAAAATTCTATCTCATAATTTTTATTTATGCACACAAATTTGTTTTTTCATAAACAATCTAACAATATTAAGGCAACTTTCAACGACTGATAGCTTGTATATAAAGATATGATTTCATGTCCCCTCACGCATTCACGATGTCCTCAATCAGAACCGATCCCCTCACGCATGACACAATGAAAATATGAGGTTTTTAGATTTATTAAGATGTTGATCAACACCGGACAGCGTACACTCCGCCCAAAACGACATTCATACCCATTGACCGAATAAAAAGTAAATTTGAACTTGTAGGTCCGTTACTAGAACCATTTCAAAATCGAAATGTCACTTTTTTAGGCAAATTCTCGTGGGGCAACTGATTTTGTAGGAGTTCAACTCCACGTACAACAGTAAATGATACATGTATCTCTTCGTTAAAGTATTCACCACAGCATAGCATTCTCCGATTTTCAATATTTTGATCAGTCGAATAAGAAAATTGCGATTTAGAAATGTACATACCTTTTGAAGCGGTGACAATTACTCCACTCAAGCACAACCAGAAAATCCTCTCACGGTTTTCATTGCAGAACCAAATGTTCTGCGTGTGTAGATTACCAGCCGTGCCAATGGGTAATACTTTATTAAAAATATTTTCTAGCAAACAGACCCGGTATGGATGAATCACAGGCACTTATCTCAGAAATTTGTTTTCCTATATATAATATATATAGGTATATAGGAATTTTTTTTCTGAGACAAGTGCCTGTGGTATGAAGGTGCGTCTTAGAAAAGTACATCTTTCCACATCTGTGTATATTTTGATTAGACTGCATGCAAGGAACCAATTAAAATGATTTTTACTCTTCTTCTTTTTTTGGACAATAAAAGAATTGAGCTACATAAATGGTCAATGCATAGTCTGTTCACAAGCCAACACCTAAAGTTAACTTGGTTGTTCACCTTTTTTTCAAAATCCAGGATCCGCAACTGAACAAATTTTTTGGATCTACATTTTGTATTTCAACTTATTTGTTAAATGCTGTTATTAGAATTTCATTGGAAAAAATCTGTTTCTCTATTTGCAGCAATTAATAGATAGATATAGGAAGATGCGGTATGAGTGCCAATGAGACAACTCTTCATCCAAGTCACAATTTATAAAAGTAAACCATAATACTGTGGATTCATTATTTTTCATTGGATACCAATGTTCGTGGGTTTCATGGGGACAGTTGAACCACGAATTGAAATGTTCAACGAATAACATATTTTCAGTAGACATTGCATACAGAGATTGGCAAAACCAGGAAATCAAATATCCACGAATATGCAAGTTTTCGGCAATCTACGAAAATTGATACCCATGAAAATAAATGAATCCACAGTAGGTCAAGATACGGTCTTCAACAAGGAGCCTAGGCTCCCACCGAACAGAAAGCTATAAAGGGCCCAAAAAATTACTAGTGTAAAACCATTCAAACGGGAAAACCAACAATATAATCTATATTAAAAACAAGAAACACTTATGAACCACTATTTGCAGCAATGCATGGAACTAGACAGTAATCTGGGTGACAGTTGGAATAGAAAAAGGAAAAATATAGTAATTTCTTGTTCATTTTAACATTGGCCACGAATTACCCTGGTAATTTTTTTTGTCTTTCAGGGGAAAGATCGGCAATTAAAAACAACTCCCTTATGACGTCATTTTCCAGATAGAAGGCACACCTGTATTCTGGCCTTATAAAAGTTTCAGGCATCTTCAGAAGAGTCTAGAAATTATTTATATTCTGTAGGTTGGTATTCTCAATACCAGTTTCATTCCATTTATAAGATATTTCAACTGATTTAATTTTTATTTCCCAAAATATTTGAAATATTTCTTGCAGCATAGCATAAACCCATTCACCAACCAACTGTTGTAAGTGACAATGCCTAAATTATAGTCACTAAGTGATTAAAGTGACTGGTCAGATATAACTGACATCCCTTTCAGTATTTCGGAACTGGTGTATTAATTAATAATTGTAGCTAAAAAAATATCTAGGGGCATAAAGCAACAAAAAAGTTGAAAATCTAGAAATTTATTTTCTAACTAATATATATCAAAATAAACATTTATATATATATATCAGTACAGTACAGTATACATATACATATATATATGATATATGGTATGTAGTTAAAAATAGAATCTTAAAAAAAAACATGATTATAATGAGTATAGACAATGAGGTGGACAATACCTTTGAAAGGTTAATGAAAAAATATTTCCAATAAATGTAATGAAGAAATATCTTATAAATGTAATGTAAAATATTTGACAAATGTAATGAAAAGATATCAAGTAAATGTAATGAAAAAAATCTAATAAATGTAATGAAAAATATCTAATAAAAGTAATGAAAAAATATCAAAATGTGATGAAAAATATCTAATAAATGTAATGAAAAATTATCTAATAAATTTATATAAAGGTTTCAAAAAGATATTTAGTGTAATATCAATTCTGGTAATTTATATTTATCCTGATTTAGAGTAATTTCTCGCAATTTGATTGGCTGATATTGTCCTAATAAATTTCAGTACAATTTTTTATCACGTCAATTGGAATTATCTCCCTTATTTATTACGTCAATTGGAATCATCTCCCTTATTTATTACGTCAATTGGAATTATCTCCCTTATACCATTGACCCAATAAAAAAAAACAAAAAACAATTGAGTTGCTTTGTAGTCGTAATATTTTTGATTTTTCACATTTTTTTATTTAATATCTAAAATATATTTATTGATATTGTCCTAACATTGAATTTGAATATAATAATATGTAATATAACAAAATCAGGATAAATTAATGACACAGTGTTCAATTGTCCTAATACGGAATTTATCGGGTCAATAAAATTCATATCGGGTTTGGCTTCGCCTCACCCGATATGAATTTTATTGACCCGATAAATTCTCGTATTAGGACAATTGTACACTGTGTAACTTATAGTGTTCAGTAATTAAATATGAAATAAAAACTATGGAGAATATAAACAGATATTTTTTCAGCCAAATTACCCAAATTCATAAAATAAAGGAGTATAATAGTATCACAATAGTCTTCGAAATAATGCCTTTAATGAAGGTTCCATTTATTTGAAACCAGTTTAATGTTAAAAAATAATTACAAAAATTTTGTTTATGAAGAAAGTATTTTTCTGTATAACAGAAATAAAATTACATAATTACAAATTTAGTCTCATTGTGTCATTTATTAAATAAAAAGTATGGTGGTCAAAACTACTGTGAATGCAACTCTTAACTATATATAACAGTTTACAAAAACTTTATTAATATACTACAAATAAAGTCATTGGTTTATAGCTTAATGATTGATTGATTGATAGATGCTTAACATCCAGTGGCAAATATTTCATATATCTTGAGGACAATTACAGCCTTTCAATCATGATTAATAGAATAGACCATACTCGTCTTGAACATGTATGAAATATTTCTGACTTGACATTAAGACTACTGGTAATAGGAATAAAACTTAACTATTAAGAAATGGGAAATTCTAAATTTTACAATCTTTGTTACAAACTTTAACAAACATCAACAAAGCATGAAAAGAGGTTTACAACTAATCATTCAGTCTGGATACTAACTTCCTCAAGACACATGTAAGTTTACATGATTCAATGTCAGTTTATACTGCAAATAGTTATGTTTATTTCCTAAATATAGTAACATAAGGTCTTTGCATCGTAACTAAACACATTTATTCTAAAAACAGTTGTTGGCATGACACCGTGGTTATGTTCTTCTCATATATGATATGATGGTATGATACTAAACCCCTAACGGGAAGGATTGTGCCTGATGTACATATGATGAAATCATAATCTTTCAGTCAGTTTAATTGAAGTCTGGAGCTGGCATGTCAGTTAACTGCTAGTAGTCTGTTGTTATTTATGTATTACTAGTATTGTCATTTTGTTTATTTTCTTTGGTTACATCTTCTGACATCAGACTCGGACTTCTCTTGGACTGAATTTTAATGTGCGTATTGTTATGCGTTTACTTTTCTACATTGGTTAGAGGTATAGGGGGAGGGTTGAGATCTCACAAACATGTTTAACCCCGCCGCATTTTTGCGCCTGTCCCAAGTCAGGAGCCTCTGGCCTTTGTTAGTCTTGTATTATTTTAATTTTAGTTTCTTGTGTACAATTTGGAAATTAGTATGGCGTTCATTATCACTGGACTAGTATATATTTGTTTAGGGGCCAGCTGAAGGACGCCTCCGGGTGCGGGAATTTCTCGCTTCATTGAAGACCTGTTGGTGACCCTCTGCTGTTGTTTTTTATTTGGTCGGGTTGTTGTCTCTTTGACACATTCCCCATTTCCATTCTCAATTTTATTTTTTACAGAGTTTGTCTTTAGTGCCGCGTGGAGGCAGTAGAGTGCCTCCCGTGCTTCAGGTTTATGCTCTTATAATATACTATAGATTATGGAGTGTGTGTCCGAGCGAGAACTGCTCTAGTTCATTACTTTAGGAATATTTATCAAAAAGTAGTATTTCAATATTCAGCCCCATTAGTCAGCCATCAGTCCTACCCTGATATACCCCATCTTTTTCGGGTAATTAATACTGATAGCGTTTGACATTTTAGCCGAACAAAATTATCCATTTTATATAACTTAAATTATTGTATGCTGGTTCATATTCTGGACGCCAATCTTTGTTCCTTTATTATATAATTCAATAACAAAACAATTATGAAGCTTGTAACATGAATCTTCTTTTTTCCTTTGATCTTTTTATGGAATAACACAGAGACGACAAGCATGTACCAAAATGTATGCTCTAAATTGAAGCAACCAAATAATATTGCATGAAAGGTCACATGGGCCTATATAGCTCAATGGGAAAACTGCCATGAAATAACCAACAACACTTTAACCAATATTGCATGAGTAAGCTCCGCCTCCTTATGAAAAGATTACGCCTACAAAAAAAGCACACACACAAATTGAATTCTTATAATAAAATACAAATCTTTAAATATGTGTAGGTTTTCTCCGCCAGACAGACCACCCAAAAAATGTAACGTCTACGCATCAATTTCAAGATAGAACCGAAAAAAAATACAAATTTTCCTTGTACTTTTGAACAAAAAAAATTGAACATAACATATTGAAATGAAATTTGTTCAAATGCAGAGCTTAAAGTAAATCTCCTATGTCAAATGTTTCCAAGTGGTAATAATCCACAGCTTGAGAAACACTCATGTTATAAAATGGTTCCATATTTGGATGAATTTGCGACAGTCTAATATTCTCCTCTATTGTTGACGACGCATTGGCTAACGACATGTCTTCCTCGACTTCTTAAAGAACCTGCAAAACAGTAAAAAATCGTTTTAAGAGAATAAAATAATTATATTTCCAAAAATAAAGGTCCAATATAATAGGCATATAAATGACATCACATCACAGTAAAAATTTAGATTCCCGATTAATGCATTTTGAACATGGACCCCCCTTTTTGAAGCCCAAGGTAAAAACAAATATTTTCGCTTGGGGATCGTGTAGATAGTAGAAAAGGTATTGTTATCGACTGGTTATGATTTTTTAAGACTTGGTTGTAGTAAATTGTACATATGGAAAAATTAAAACATTTCTTTTTAACATTTTGGCAAAAAAGGGGGGTCCGTGCCTCAACAATTACATGACAATAAGCGTAAATCATTCTATTTCAATTTAAACAAAATAATACACACCTGAGAGAGAACCAAAATTGTGAAATCATCGCTATGTTCATGTTCAATTTCAAGCAAATCTGGTAGAGACTCTATGGGTAGAGAGAATGCGTCTCCCATCATCGCTTCCTTCAGAATCATGCGGTTTGTTAAATTTTCTCTCCAAACGTGATTTTTTTTTTCTGCACGGACTGTCATGGGCGTGTCATTCATGTCACAAATCATTTATAGCAACGCCTTCCTCGTTAGCCAAATAAACTTCTCACGCTACGCAATTTTAGGGAAAGAAAAGTCTATATTTAGAATCGTGGTTGAAACTGAAACTACACATGTATGATATAAAGCGGACGAAATAGAAGACACCCCTTTATTTTCTACACCTGTCAGGATAAAGGTTGAAAAAAGATACTTGAAAGATGTAACATTTTTTTTATTCAGATGAATATGAAAGTGCATACATGTGTGTATTGTCTTGTGGACTGAATAGGATGTTTTTTTTCTTCTTCTTGTGTTTGTTCCATGACATGTTAATAATGATGCACTGGTGGTTGATTATCCCCCCTCCGTATCTTCTTACTTTTTACATGAATATAAATCATGTAATAAAATATTCAATTGCACTTCAAAAATATATGCCAGAAATTTTAAAATTATAAATTATTCATAACCTACAATGTATTTAACATTACTACGTATATTACATGTAATTACTGAGCCCATATTTTATTAAAAACTACATGTATGGTTTTAAAAAAATGTATTGTGGAGTCCATTCAGTTTTGATTTTAATCAATTTTTGTACGAAGATCTACAAACAGAAGCATTGTATACTTGTCCATGGTTTATTTATCTATTTAGTTAACATTTTATTGTCAGAGGCTTGGATGAAATTTGAAAAAAGGCAAGACACGCATTTGAGCAAACAAAAACAGCAACAGTACTAATAATTTGGCATAACAAGCAGATTATAATCCATGTAAACAATTTCAGGATAAACTAAAGAAAATTGCAGGTCCCTAAACATGCTAAAGAATGAAAAATTAAAATTCAGGACAATAATGTCAGATGAGGGAGGGTAGGTAGAAGTGGTCCTGATCCCGAAATCCCGGGCTAAAAACACGAAATCCCGAGTTTAAATAAATTTAAATCCCGCTATTCCGAAGTTCGAAAAAAGAATTCCCTTATCCCGAAATCCCGAGCTTAAAAAAAAAATCCTGGTGCAATTCCCTCCCCTCCCCCTTTCCAATGATTAAAAAAATGCAGGACAACATTTTTAATTCTACCCCTCCCCCCATAAAATCAAATGGTATCATCCTTAGACTTTTGACTGTTTCCCTATACTTTTCTAACGTCCTGGTTTTCTTTTGATAATTTTTTTCACTCTGAAATTTCCCTTTTATGTCTCTTAGAAGATTCATTTATTGAAAATAGTAACTTTAAATGGATTAAAAGATTAAATGAATAACAAAAGGTGTACAGCTGCTCTTAGCAATAATTTAAACATTCTGATCATGATCTTTTAAAAGCTAGCATATTGCAGATGATTTTAAAACGTAGCAATGAATCGGACTATGAGTAAGAGTTATCTTATCTTAGGTGTTCTGTACCCCCTTAATTAACACTTAAAAGTGTTTAAAAACTGTCTGGTATGTGTTTCAAAAGTGTTTTATTTTGAAACACTTGTTTTTACAGTGTAAACATGGTTTGAAATGGGATTTTAAATTCTGCCTCGAACAGAAAAGTAGAAGACAAAATTACCATTTTTGTTGTCTTAACTTGATAAAAAGTGTTTTCCTGCGAATGATGGAGTATATTGTCTATTGGTGTGTGCACAAATGAACGTGTCTAAAATCCGGTAGAAACAGATAAAAGAAAGTTGCTTTCTATTCTATTTAACTAATTTCAATACTCACGAATGGCCATGATGTCTACTGGTCTTCTGTATATTGGTTTTCCGTTTAACATTGAAGATGAGACCAGTATCATCTTGTAACATCTTTACACCCGATGTTCAGATAGTTCTCCTCTCATATCAAACTGTCTGGTATTTGCCATTGTTATCACTCCAAATTTCGATTTAATTAGAGTAATCTATTGTCTTTTTTTTTAAACATAAGTTTGAGCTCAGTGCTATATTCAGGGCGATATACGCACGTCGTTCATATATAGATCAATACCAGTTTTGGTAGACTCAACTGCATATCAGCTGTCACAAAAAAATATATTACAAACTTCTTTTCACCAAAAGGGGGTTTACAGTTCAGACAATTTCAAAAGCCTTTTTGTGACATACTGTGGCGATGATATTATTATTATTTAAACGTCACCGCGTTTCAAACTTTATGAAAATATATATAGTTATTATCAGTCCTCTTTATCAGTGACATTAAAGCCATGATTGGCTGTCGGTTGAGTTTAATCAAATTTGATTTTGAAAATTTGCTTTCTTTCAGCTGAGAAGTTATCCAGTGTAAATATAACTTGGTTCATCTGTCGTAGCTTACAATGCAAAATATCAAAAGCAACAAACAATATTTTCTTATCGAATGTTTGCAATTTATATCGTTCTAAATAATGACAATACAATAAAATTCTAAACAATGTCACTTTTAATGTTGAAAAACTCATAATTTATGATGAATTTCATGATGATATTGTCAAAGTTGAACGTAAGGACATTCATCATATCAATCGAGTCGAGTTTCATGCTTAGTTAGGTCTGGGGTTTTTTTTTCTTCATATTTATCAATTTTTATGTATAAAACGGAGCACGAACAAATGACTCTTTTGCTTGTTATGTCGTGAAAAATGTATTTGCAATACTAACACACACCACACACACATAAACACAAATTAACAGTGACATACAAATGTATCCAAAAAATGTTCCAACGAAGAACAACAACGAAAGCACCTGTTATTCTTGTACATTTTTTCATAGTATGTACTTTCATGTATATCTCATACAAACGCTTAATTTTACAATGCATCCTTAATCTATTTTAAGCTTTATCAGCAATCTGGATGTGTATACTAAACTGTAAACAAAGAGTTTTGTATTGATGTATCTGGAATTAAATTTCGTTTATGACTTTTTAGAGAATAACAGCCTGAAAACTATCAACACAAGTACTGTAAGCTGTGCGCACATGACTATGTTTTATTTTGTTCAACGAGGTTTACTTTATTAAAAGCTAGTTTGCATAAGAAACGCATCTTTAACGAAACCATTTGGCCGTTTTCTCAAGAGAACACGAGGTTTTATTAAATTTACTCTTAAGATTTGCAAATTGTGTTGCTGAATTTCGACTTCAGATAGTTTTTCATGCCTTTACGGCTTGTTCTATTAATCTCTGAAATAAAAGGGAACACTGTCCGAAGTTTTCGGGTCACATTTACAATTTAATTCGCACTTTGAAAGTTTAGGGGAGATTTTTTTTTTATTGTAAGGAGACACATATCCATAAAAAAACTACAAGTCACCGTATGACATCATTCAACAATGAGCAAAACCTTTTCTGTATAGCATGCTATAAAAGATGTTTATATCTGTATGTGTTTTCCTAATTAAGTCTCCTAAACACGAGATAATGAAATATTAAAACATGTATC
Organism: Mytilus edulis; assembly: GCF_963676685.1. Lineage (NCBI taxonomy): Eukaryota > Metazoa > Mollusca > Bivalvia > Mytilida > Mytilidae > Mytilus > Mytilus edulis. The sequence goes on from NC_092347.1 coordinate 38,114,962, forward strand.
GCTATTTTACGAGTTTTCCTTTGATCTTGCTGACTGATAATTTCCTTTCTCAGCGGAGTTAAGTGATATGAAAACGGAGTCGTGTGATATGAAAACGGAGTCGAGTGATATGAAAATTATCGATAGAAACTAAAGGAACACGTGCTGTTGTCAAGGAAATACTCATTATTACTTTGGTTACTGATAACGCGAACTTTTTGAGACATAAACCTGAACCACTCGAAATTCGTATAAAATCACAATTCAATGGATGACTTACTATTTATTACTTTTTTCAATTTTTCATTGTTCTCTTTGTAATATTTCCAATTTCTTCTCGTACTTTCCATGTCAATACACAAGTATTTTACCGTAAGCTGTTATAAAATCCATAGTAAACAAAAATAAATAAACAAAACGAAAGACAAACTGTATGACAGATATTGAAAAAAAGTGTAATAAACAGGTTTCAAAATTGAATAAACAAAACAACGCGAGCCAAACTATGTACTTGACCGACAAATATTGAAAAAAGTGCAATATATCGGTTTTAAACATAGAACTTATAGAAGTATACAACTATACTGCAGAGTACAGTTAAGTGTCACCTGTAATATTAAAAACAGATTTTAGTTCCTTCATACGAGAGTTGTACCTTGTAATAAAATTGAAGTTATGCCAATCTCTAATGGTAGAGTCTGTTATAAATGACGTACATGCGAGATCGAGGGTTGAGGTACAAGTTCTGTAATGGTGCACAATGGCATCTTCCGAATCAATCTCATATGAAGTATAATTTTTACTATCTGGCCACGCCCTACTGACATGATGGATTCCTACTTCAAATATCTTATAAGGTTCAACTATCAATTTACTACGAATTTTACTGGTACCCTCGGTTCTATAATTATGTTCGAGCACATCAAATGTTGTATTGCCTTTTGCTTCAGGATTTCTGATAAAGAATGCAGTACGGAATCTAAATGCTGCAATTCGGCTGTCTGTAGACTTTTTCTGTTCTATCAATTTTCGCAAAGAATATCCTGAATTGTGGGAAACTATATATTCGTCTAAGTCCGAAAAGGCTAGGTATTTGAAGTAAAACATTCCTCGATATAAGCAATCGTTGATGGCAACTGATTGGCCATAATACCAAACGTGATTGCTTTCAACCGGAAGTACCCACGGGATTATTGTAATTGTACTACGGTCCTCTAGATATTCTAATATGGAATTCAAATTTGAAGAAATATTGTACACATAAAATATCAAATGGTCTATGCCGAGTGCATTTGTTAGAGATACGAATTTAAGAAACTGAGTTGGTTGTATATCGCCATAAAGTGGCGGAATACAAAGTCCAAACTTTCCATTGTCCTCCTTTTCTTTTTCTCTTCTAAACGAACTCGTCTTTAACAATGGAATCATAGTGGATAGATGATTTCCATGTGAAATATCATTATCTTTAATAACAAAACTACAAGGAATGGTCTCCAATTCATTCATTGGTATTTTGCATGATAATATCCATCCACCATGAGTAAAATGGTGGTTTTCACACATTTCATAGATAATCACCGGTTCGGAATAATACTTGTCTTTATTAGCACCATACGCAAAATTACATGAAAGGTTAAGGTTTTGTTTCAAATCTCGACCATTGATCATTGATATCATTCGTACATGTGGTATTCCAGTGCGGTTATCGAAGAAAGCCGAGTAAACATATACACTGTTTATTGTATGGTATGGTCGCAGTAGAAGTGTTTCGTAATCTTGATTTTGCATACAATTGTCAAATAATGGATGACCGATTCGAAGTTGTTCTGGTCTCCTATGGCTTTTCATGTGGCGAATCACTTGGTCTGGTCGTATATTAAAATTGCTATCTTGTGTAGTATGCATATTATGCAGTAAATAAAATGCAATCATTATTGAAATCAAATATGCACAAAATACCAGTATCGCAATTGTTTTCAGTCGTGGACACCTCATTATATTTATATTAACATATCATCTATTGTTAGTAACCACAGAGGAAAGTAATGTAACTTAGTTCCATTATTATTTATTTATTCCATGTTGAAATCTTTAAAAGCAAATCACACATATTTTCTGTACAGATTTTCAAGTCCATACACTCCATGCACTCAACCGTTTAAGCTCTTTAAAATAAATAACAGTTAGTTTTGAATTTGATTTCTAAATTATACAAGTAACTTAATACTTGATAATCAATAACACTTCCATAAGCTTGTTCCAGTTGTCTTTCTTTGCTGTGGATATAAAATCTATAATTATATAATTAGCGACTTAAAACACCATGCAATATCCAGTCAAAGACCTGACAATAATTTAATAATGATATATTTTTAACTCATTGTTTAAAGCCGTACGGTGGTCTTTAGATGCGAAAATCTAATAATTGTATTGATTTGGTCATTGTTGAAGGCCGTATTGTGGTCTAAAGCAGGTACTAACATCCACGTCAATAGGTTTCTGGTGTATATGTCTCATTGACAATCGCACCACATCTTGTTTTGATAAAAACTTATAAAACTGCATGCATTATTCCTTATGTAGAGAAAGTCAAAAGAAACTGATAATTTGTTTCGTTGAGATCATGGTGAGGTCATTCATGCTTATACTCAGTATCAACACTTAAGTATTTACCTTCGACTTTACCAAAATGCCAAACTCAAATAGTCAGTCTTTGGTTCCTCTTCAAGTTTCAGTAGTCATTCAACGTGTCTAAAGATTAGGATCTAAATATTTTTGCGACTTAGTTGTAAGCCGACGTGCTGCTTTGTTCTTATCATACATTCTTTTTCATACAATAGCTTCTTGAAAATAAATTAACCTATTTAGTAACTTTATTTTTTTAACTGTCAAATTACGTTCCGCTATATAAATGATGTCTTTCACCGAATATTTCATTTTTTTTAAATGACCTAGTTCGTCACATCTTTGACTTTGAACATAAAATAAAAGATACCACAAAGTTAAAACTGATTCATATCTTGGCTTATAACTAGAAATTGACAATTAGGGTAGTTTTAAAAAACTAATCTAGACGATATAAGATATAATTTCAATTGCACTATTGTTAACGACCCATTTTGTATATAAAAAAAAGATGTGGTATGATTGTCTTCGATACAACTCTTCAAAAGTGACAAAATGACACAGAAATGAACAACAATATGTCACTGTGTGGTCTTCAACAACGAGCGAAGCCCATACCACACAGTCAGTTATAAAAGGCATCGAAATGAAAGATGTAATTAATCAAACGAAAAAACTAACGGCCCGGCTAATTTATGTTCAGACAAATGAAAGAAAACAAATATGATACAAAGCAACAAACGACAACCACTGAATTGTATGCAGGCTCCTGACTAAAGACAGGCACATGCATACATAATGAGGCGGGGTTTAACATGTTAGCGGTATCCCAACTCTCCCGAACTGGGTTATTTTCGCTTATTTTGAAGGATAAAAGGAAAAGTTGCGAAATTAAATTCCGCGAAAATTTATGCATACGTATACAATTGTATGTGTAAAAATTCCCCATTGTTATCCTCGATCGTGACATGACCATGTACCTTACAAAGACTAACACGACGAGTGCCAACAGTTGTACAAGAACTTTTACTTTTAAGTGCACTCGGGTTTATCTATGGATTTTCTTGGTTTTAGTTTGTTATTTTGCTGTTTCTGTACTATTCGATTTTTCATCGCCAGAGTTGGCTGAAAATAATATAGAACAGAAACAGCAAAAAATAACACAAACAACACAAACCCCATAACCTAGAAGTGAATTAGTCTTGTTTTTGTTTTATTTAAACAGTCGAATTCGATCACGTAAAAGGGTATACTAAGATGTTCCAATATATACCTTTATGTAATTCTACTGATCGAAACTACCGAAACTAAAACGATAAAGGATCGAGATCTTCAAGAACTAATGTAACTCCAAGGCGTTTGTATACACATATTACAAATAGGTGGTCGTTTTCTGTAATTAATGGAATCTAGTGTTGATTTCAGTACTTTTATATACCTTCTTTGTTAAACTTATTTAAGACATTTCTTGACCCAAGCGATTTAACGCTTAAGTATTTGTAAAACACATTTCTTGTGTCATGTTGGAACTGTTATTTTGTCAGTAGATGCATGTTGATTGTTTTTGTTAATTAGGATTGCTGTCTTATTGAGACATTTCAAGTCATATACATATGTTTGGGATGGATTTCGATTAACGGTTTACTCAAGCAGCAAACGAGAAAATTTGCATTTTTTCAGAATTGTTCTGAAATGCACGAATGATATGGAAAAAATAATATATTTTTGAGGAGATGTCTGGCTTAACAGGCAAGACCTTTGTCTATTTAAACACCTATACTTTTTATCATATAGTGTTACTGTATAGAGAGTTTAAGTTGCTGAACGATTTTCACTATAGTTTTGTATTCTATTGTATTTTGATATGTTTGATAGTTAATTGTCAATTTTCTGAAGTTCTATCACTTGATATCGGCAGTGCTTTTTTGGTTTTATAATTGCAAATCGTCATGCTCTGTAGTTCTATCGTTGAAAATCGTCAATGATTTATATCGAAGACATACTTTGACCTATAATGGATTACTTTTGTAAATTGTGACTAAGTTGGAGAGTTTTCTCATTGGCACTCATATCTTCTTATATCTATCTATAGTTTTATCTTTTAAAATCGTCAATGCTCTGTAGTTTTATCATTGAAAATCGTCAATGATCTGTTGTTTATCTCCTTAGTACAACAGAACAAGGATATGAACAACTAATTTAAAATGCCACCGTGCGGCGTTTAAAAACGAGCCAAACATATACAGAATCAGCTAGTATTAAAAGACCAAAGATGGAAACAAAGGAAACAATTTCATAAAAGAACCAACCGTTTGATTTGCGATAAATATATATATATATATAAAGGACAAGCAATAATCAAATAAAGACAAGATAACATGCATTTGACTGCGGAGAGGCACATAGAGAACATACTAACTGCACAATGGTTGTATTAGTTTCTGAAATTTCAAATATCAAATATTTTGAGACATTGATTGACTAAATACGCACTTAGTACAGTAAATTACGTATCAGGTACCGTTAGTGTTATTAAACAAGAGGTTGTACTCATTAGATCTGTACTAAGGAAAATAACATTGATACAAGGAAAAAGACTCAAACAAAAATATAACAAATGAAGTTTCTATTAATGCAAATAATATTGAAGATGTCTAATCAATTGCCACCTTAAATATTATTGAATTGGACATAGAAACAAGATTACCACGACCTCACAAATGTGTAGTTAGTCAATGTGAAAAAGATCTAAAAAGAGGTTGACACTGGCTGTTCGAGATGTGTAAATACACAGCCACGTCCGTTCGAAATTCATGCCAACGATAAAAGCCACGAGCAGGAATTGTGGCTGATAGAAAATCTGTTTAGTTTTCAGAATCATTTAAGACAAAAACAAAGAATGTATTTTAAACATATAGTTACACTTACACAACATACACGTTAGTCAAAATGCAATAAAACATCATTATTAGTTACATTTTATACATTATTCAACATTAACTAAGAAACAGAAGAGAGATTGATTAGAAAATTAATAAGATATTAATTTTGTCTTCAGAATAAAGCAACCCTTATTTTCCTTTTTCTATTTTCATCTAATGGAAACAACTATTTTTTATAAAACATAAATTTGCATGTACCAATTTGGTCTTAAATGTTTGGCATTGTAATAGTTTTGTAACATTGTTTTTGCAACCTAACTACCTAAATATTAAAAACTATAACTCCTTTTGTGGAAATTTTAAAACTAGGTGTATCTTTCATATATTTGAATAAAATCTCGTCCAGAGAACAACTATGTTATCAAGCTTAAATTGGTGCTTTTAACGAATATTTTTTCAAATTATCTTCTGGTTCGCTAACGCTAACATATTTCTCTTTTTTCTAAAAATGGAAACTAAATAATTCTAATACTGCATGTACTATAATGTAAACTACTCTGAATTATGAGTACATGTAGTGAAACGATTTTATCGTAATAAGAGATGAATGGTCTATTCCATTTGTATTTGTTTACCTAATCGAGTGATAAAATAAAAAAAAAAGGGGGTTTATACAGTTTTTTTCAATTATAGTTCGGTATCATTATGATCCGGGGGAAGTAATGGGGACTTTGGTGTTTCCTGAATTATTGGTTCTGGGTGTGATCTCATTGCTGCTCGGCGAGCCTCTTCTGAATTTGCTGACGATTCCTCAAGCCATCTCATGAAACGATTGTCAAAATGATGGTTACTGTTCACATGTTTCATTCTTGCGTCAGGACATGATGTTAGTGAATTGTGTACATCTAGATTATGCGAACTAAGAGAAGACTGATAAATTTCCTTAGGTTTAGGTTTGCCTTGTTCTACAAAATAAGTGTTTACAACATTTGCTATCGTTTCCGGTTCCTGTGTTTCTTCCTCCTGAAAGAAGATCATCTCATTATTATGCAAATTTTCGTGCAATCGAGGTCGCAAAAGATGACCTTCATTCGGATAGCGATCCGGACTACTTTGTGGTCTAGCTTTCAAAAATGTCTTTTGTGCGTTTAAACAAGGTGTAAATGAACTTTTAGGTCTTTGAGTAGTATTAACGGTTAATCTCGGTTCAATGACTGGTTTTGGTGCCGAGGCAGCACGTGGTACCGCCACATTTGCGTTCAGACTATTTTTCATGGGGACTCGTCTTATGATATAATCATTATCATGGTTTGTGTTTACAGATGGTGTTAAATATGTTGGGTCATGATTTAATTTCAATCGTCTTTTAAACAATTGAAGTGATGTATGAATTGTTGCCTGCCGTTTTGCTGCCTCAGTTCGCCGATGCCGCAGACTTGGTTTGCTCATTCTACCGGGTTTTTCATTGGATTGAATAGCACTACCGCGCACTTCACAACTTAATTGAGCATGTTCTCTTTCCCTAGGTTCATAGTCCTCTTGCATTTTGCTCTTTTTGTGTTCCTCTTGTATATGAAATCTCACGTTTTTAATTTTTGTTTCTTGTTTTAGGTCTCCCGGCAGACTCCAGTGACGTTTATCTGGATCCTCAATATCTACATTGTATACGTGACTAGGATCTTTTGATTCCCCATGCAAGACATAATTTTCAATTGATGGAAATTCCTTACTCCTACTGCTGTTTGCTTCTCTTATGAACTTGAGATGAGATCGTTTAACTCTCTCTAATTGTCGTTCATTTTTATCACTAGGTTTTAACATAGTTCCTGTATTACCTTTCCGTTTTATTTGGTATATCAATGGATTTTGATTTTTCAAAGGCTTATCATTTTCCTTGCCTGGTTCTTCTTGGATCATGCCTACTATTTGTTTACGTATTACTTCCGCATTTGGTGATTTAGGCGTGCGTGGTGTATGTAGAGGCTCATGTGCCGAGTTGCACACCCGCAACATCTTTGGCACAACTAAAATCCTAAAATAAAGAAAACATAATCATTCAGTTATTAAAAAAAACGATAGAATAAGTATCGGAAAAGTTGTGGTACAAGGATACATCGTGACTTTGCAAACTATTAAGGTACCTACTTATGCCAATATATTTCGACATTCAAAGATCTGACAGTTTTGGCAAAAGTATACTTGTATGAAATTAGTACACGCAATAAATGTTTCAGAAACAACGATGAGATACACTTTTTGTTGGAATATTTTAACAAAATATACGGTTTCATAAAAGGAAACTAGAGAATACACTACTAACTAGTATATAATCAATTGTAATATAATAAAAGATGACGACGGATATGTTCCAATCTTCTTAAAAACAATCTTGTCATCTTTTTCTCCGAATATGACCTACCGATTAAGACTAATCAGGTTTGTAAGTACATGAGCAACACTACGGGTGCTACGTGTGGAGCAGGATCGGCCTAATACCCATAGCACATTAGATCACCAACGGGTTTTTTAGGCTTTGTGTTACTCAGTCCTAAGTTTTCTATGTTGTGTTTTGTATACTGTTGTTGGTATTTTTTTTTTCTGCTTTGCCATGGCGTTGTCAGTTCAATTTCGACTTATGAGTTTGGATGTCCCTTTGGTATCTTCGCCTCTTTTTTTGTGACCATAGGGTAATTCGTATTTTTATTCTTATTTCTATATTTGTTGTTGGGAAACAACCCTTTTATAATGTGATCAATGTTCCTGTAGGCATTTATTCGTTTTTATATGAGATTGGACCAGTATGTGGCGAATCACTAACTTCTCTGGTAATTTCACCAACCTACATCTAATAAACAAATAAAATAACTGTGTTAAAAATGTTCAGATTTTGATTGATGAGAATACGAATTCTAAATACTTGAAGGAGATCAAAATGCCTCAGATGAATGTAATGTCGCAGCAGATCGTTGTTTAGGAACAAACTCCCTTTTTTAAGTAATAATATTTTATAAGCACTAGTGATCATGACTACCACATGACAGTTGAAGTATATACTCTTTTACTACTAAGAACCAAGTACGCCGTATTCCATAAAATAGAATAAGCAATTCTACGGTAAAAACTTTTTTCACATTTTATCAAATGCATAACAACTTGGTGAGAGGGATGGGACTATAAATTCTATAAAACTTATAGCACAAATCGAATAAATTTGATTGCTTCTTTTTATTTGTCAGTCAAAAAAAGTCTAAACGATGAAATGTATTTAAGACAGTGGGATCCCAAATTAATCGAAGTCGATGCCTTTTTCCGTAACTACACTGAAAGCAAGTAATGAAAAGAATTGATTCTACATATAATTCAGTTAAGATTCCATTTTACTACAATATCAGAAGAATCCTAGTAGGTGTAAATCTTAAAGAAAAATACTTTTCTAATTCTAAAATAATGGTTAAATTTTAGAAACAAACCTGTCACCGTCACGGAACTGGTACAGCTTTAACATTAAGTCCGCCATATTCCAGATGTTAGTTAGAAAAGAACTTTTCAACTGCTGACAATTTCACAATATATGATATAACATTTAAAAGTTTAATTGCCAGTTTATAAATAAACATTTATAGAACTTTATGAAAGGCGTTCGGTTTATAATGACAACCATTCAACCCTACTGTAAAGAATTAATTTCAAGTGGTAATTATCTATATATATAATAGGTTAAATGAATTTGATACGTAAAATCGTACATGTATATAGATAGTTGGCATACATGAGAATGTCGAGGCCATACTCGTAAATAAAAGATAAGAATGTGTAATAAGTGCGAAAACCCACAAATTGTGATACCTTTTGTTTTAATACGCACAAAACATATACATGTATGTGTTCAGTTTAATTTCAATTACAAACTAATAGTAAGCGTGACTGTACGTCATTTAGTAAAACAACAAAAGGGTAGAAGAGAACACATGGTGACCCTGCTTTGCAGATTTAATCGAGAGACGCAAGATGCTAAAGGTACATCCAAACTTACAATTTGGAGTTTAGTATGGCGTTCATTATCACTGAACCAGTATATATTTGTTTAGGGGCCAGCTGAAGGACGCTTCCGGGTGCGGGAATTTCTCGTTGCATTGAAGACCTGTTGGTGACCTTCTGCTGTTGTCTGCTCTATGGTACAAAAACCAACAAGGTAATATGTTGAAAAATTTGCGAAGAAAAAACCCAAAGAAATTCTACCAGAAATTCAAAAGACCAAAGACCGAAAACGGACATAAAATAACTTTGGAACAATTTCAGAAACATTTTAAAAACTTAATGTCAAATACCTCAGAGACTGACAAGGCAACGAATACAGAAACTTTACCAAACGTACACGAGGAACTAGACATTCCATTTACAGATATCGAATTAGAAAAATGCTTGAAGAAATTGAAATATGATAAAGCTACGGGGTTCGACAACATCATGAACGAATATCTTATTGCTGGAAAAACTGTACTTATTCCAATATTGTGCAAACTTTTTAATAATATTCTTAATTCCGGAAATTTCCCTGAAATATGGGTTAACAGTATTATTGTACCTGTTTTTAAAAAAGGAGACGTGAATGACCCTAAAAATTACCGTGGAATATCTTTAGTATCGCATGTTGGGAAATTCTTCACCTCGCTGCTGAATACAAGGTTGCTACAATGGAGTGAAAAGAACAATGTGTTGACAGACGCACAATTTGGTTTCCGTCCTGGATTTGGAACAGTCGATGCCGTCTTTGCCCTTTATTCCCTTATCACTAATTCTTTGAGTAAAGGTAAACAACACTGGACACTTTTAATTTGCAAAACACTCATTTGCAAATCCGCCGCCGCCTCAAACAAGAGCTACAATATCATGTATATAACCAAAATGTGCGGAATTACATGGGATTCAATAATTTCATTGGTTTTATACTGTTACTTTCATATTTATTTTGCAATTTGAATTATAAAAACATGGGATTTTCAATATCCCATGGGACAGGGCAAAATCCCATGGGATTTACCATTATCCCATGGGATTTTGGTTAAATCCCATGGGATTTTTTTTGGTCCCATGGGATTATTGTAGTCCCATGGGATATTTGTTGTCCCATGGGACAAAAAAAATCCCATGGGACTATAATTATCCCATGGGATTTTTAATATCCCATGGGACAAAATAAAATCCTATGGGATTAAAATTATATATATATATATATAAATATAAAGTTATGTGTATGTTACAATGAATGCTGTTTGGTAGTAAAATGTTTTAAATGTATACGAGTTTTTTTTATATTTTTTATATATACATATATATAATTTTTTTTAAATTTTGTCACAAACATGTTTTTTATTTGTTTATATGACAATAAATATTATTCTTATTTTGGAATGTATAATAATAATATTTTACAGTCAAAGAATAAAGTCCTTTCACTGAAACAAAATGATGAAATTTCTAAATAAATGAAAAAATATTGTTTTGAAATCTTTGTCTTGTTTATTCTATTATGAAAAATAGAACTGAAAAAATATTTCATATTCTGACTGAATAGTTCACTCTTTTCATGAGGTAAGATTTTCTTTGTTATAGGTTCATTGCAATACTTGTATAGGCAAACAATTTGAATTATATATAACTTTGTGGTGTACATAATAGTATGCTTATAATTGCAAATTTATAATATAAACACTTTTTGTTAAAGTTTTTGCTTTCTTTATTCACAGCTTGCTATGTACAATTATTCAGTCCACTATATAAGAGTGAAGTCAATAAATAATTTCATTCACTAGAATATTCCTGCAATTCTTAGACAAAACATTTTTTCAATCTGTTCTTTAAAGATCTTCCTCTGTACATCTTTATTGAATGGAGAGATTCAAATGAGAAGACAAAGCAAGTTTATTTGGACAACAACATTCTAATATCTTGTTCATTCGTTCCATCTTTCAATTGATAATTACATTGTTGTATTTATATGATCAAGTTCTTGTGCATCAATGATCGTGATGATATGACTCCTTTTTGTTTATAGTCATCATGTTGAAATTTCCTCTTTCAAATAAATGTAGGAAAAAACATGTTCCATTTCAAATTAATAAAAAAGTCGCACTATGGAGAAAAATATCAGCTTTAAGTTTTCCGTTCAGTATTGATCTGTGAATGATGACCATGAAAATCCAGATTTCTGACCTACAAATACACAAACTCAAAAATTATCAGTGAAGAGATCAATAAAATGGCTATTTTATCATGTTTATGATTAATATGATAAACTTTCATTTAAATATTCAAGTACTAAATTACAGAAATCGCTTAAATTTTATAATAGTTTAGTTAAAGTACAGCTTATTTAAACTTATAATAAAAAAATATAGGCCACCGATGAGTTAAATAAGATATTACATTTTTAATGCCAAAAAATGGCTTTTTTGCACCAAAGGGAGATAATTTGGAGCTTTTTCAATGATATATGCATCTTAAAAGTCATCTGGGGCCAAACCGAATTGATTGTTTTGAATGCTTTGGTGTACCATATGATAAAGATATAAATAAATTGAGTTATGAAAAAAAAATATTAAAATTTTTTTCTGAAATTGTTATACCCTAGAGCCTCCTTAAATGTCATTTGATCTCTATTGGAGAAATGTCTCATTGGAAATCAGACTGCTAAGTGTTTCTTATTTTTATATCAACCCAGCCATATTATACCTGTCTAATATCAGGAGCTTGTACATAGTTCAGTGGTTGATGTTGGTTCATACCCGTCATTTTTATTTTTCATAATTTTTTGTTTTTATAAATTAGTCTGGTATATTTGACGTTTGAATTGATGCTCTGTTTCAAATTTGGTTAGTGTTGACTTTTATAGATTACTATAACATGTATAGGGTATGGGTTTTCTCATTACTTACAGGTCATCAATGGCCTCTAATAAGTAATTACAATGCTTACATCCACTAAATTGAACTCTGATGGATAGTTTTCTCTTTCATCATACCACATCTTATTTTAATAAATATTTAATTATTATTCAAGGACAAAATTTTTTATAACAGTGGACTTACCATTTAGGCTTTGGTGACCTCTGTAAATCTTATTTTGTTGATAATTTCTTCTGTTTATAGTTTCCCCTTTATCTTTCATGTTCTTGCCCTACACATAAAAGGGTAAACATCATTTAATGACAAAAATAACTACTACATGTATTACATAATTAGTAGGCAACTGAAAATTTTGTCTTATTTGTATATAACATCAACTTACTCATCATTCTTGCTGTTCAATATCATGAATATTATCATTATTCTATGAATATGAGGTCACAGTAAAATTAACCTTGGCAGGCAGACATCTTTTTTTATATGATACCTTGTAGTCATTCCATACAACAAGTAGACCTATGCTTAAAAAATCTAAGGCCAAAATTAAAATAATGTTTATTTCCCCTCCCCCCACACGGGTCAAAAATAAGCGCCCGGGTCAAAAAATCATTTTCCACAAAAAAATCGAAATTATTTTTGTTCCTGAAAATAATTTGTTTCCATTTTTGGAAAGTGCTTGAAAGCACTTGAAAGCAGAAGGATTGATAATCTAAATAAATACACTCAAATTGAGCACAAACAACTGATAAGTGGCCTGGACTGGACAAGTCAAACCATTCATGTGACCATGCTATGACAATCACATCCAGTTAAAAAAAACTAGAGGCTCTCAAGAGCCTGTGTCGCTCACCTGTTAATGTGTTTACTGATGTCGGCCATCTTCGTTGGTAGGCGGGGTCATTAGACACTTTTTTTTTAAATAGATACCCTAGTATTATGATTGTGGCCAAGTTTGGTTAAATTTGGCCAAGTAGTTTTAGAAATGATTTTTATACAAGTTACAAAAATGACGAAAAGTTGTTCAATATTGACTATAAAGGGCAATAACTCCTTAAGGGGTCCTCTAACAATTTTGATCATGCTGACTTATTTGTAGATCTTACTTTGCTGAACATTATTGCTGTCTACAGTTTATCTCTATCTATAATAGTATTCAAGATAATAACCAAAAACTGCAAAATTTCCTTAAAATAACCATTTCACAGGCAGCAACCCATCAACAGGTTGTCCGATTCGTCTGAAAATTTCAGGGCAGATAGATCTTGACCTGATCAACAATTTTACCCCATGTCAGATTTGCTCTAAATGCTTTGGCTTTTGAGTTATAAGCCAAAAACTGCATTTTACCCCTATGTTCTATTTTTAGCCATGGCGGCCATCTTGGTTGGTTTGACAGGTCACGCCACACATTTTTAAACTAGATACCCCAAGGATGATTGTGGCCAAGTTTGGTAGAATTTGGCCAAGTAGTTTCAGAGGAGAAGATTTTTGTAAAAGTTTACAGACGACGGACGCAGGACGACAGACGACGAACGCCAAGTGATGAGAAAAGCTCACTTGACCTTTCAGGTCAGGTGAGCTAAAAAAACCTGCCTTCCTGGTCTGTTTACAAAGGGTAGACCCGGGGAGGGGAAACAGACATTCTTTTAAATGTGGCCTGATAAAATGACAAAACCAAGAAAACTTATCATTGACCAAAGAACAATAAAATGCGGTCATGGTTTATATATGAATCTGCCATTCAGACATGCACACCTTACAATTGTTTCATATCTACCAAATATAATCTACCTGTAACTTTAAACATATGATAAACTGACAAAACAATGCAGTGTTTCATTGACCAATGAACCATGCATGAAAATGAGGTCAAGTTCATATAAAATATGACAGACAGCTAAGTGCATCTTACAATTATTTCATTCACTAAATAAAGGGGCCTTATTGCTTACAGTATCCGGAAAATTGACCAAACCACAAAAACTAAATATTTTCAAAGTTCCTTATACCCTGCCAATTTGTTATGGTTGTGCCTGTTCCAAGTCAGGATCCGATAATTCAGTGATTGTCGTTTGTTTATGTGTAACATATCTGTTTTTCAATTTTTTTGTACATAAATTAGGTTGTTAGTTTTCAACTTTCAACTTGGCTATCATGTGTAAAATCATACAAGTGTTGGGAAAACAGGAAGTTGTCGAGTGATGAATCTGAAAATGCATCACACGGTATAGCTGACTTATTTAACCCCGAAACCAAATTTCAGAAATCCTTCTATTGTAGTTCCTAAGGAAAATGAGACGAAAAATATTCATCGGACGGACTGACTGATGCAAGGATGGATGGACAGACAGGGGTAAAACAGTATACCCCCCCCTTTTTTTAAAGTGGGGGCATAATTTTAATACGGGGCTATAAAAACCCATGCAAGATGTCAAAACAAAAAGAAGTAACCTAATTCTTACTTGTTAGGGGCTATTTATTTATTGTTGGTTATACATATAACAATACAACATATTAAAGGTCTGTAGAGCTTTTATCCGACATACATATATATGACAAGCACAATACATTTGTACATGAAACATAAAGCTCATCACTGAGATAGTAGTCTCAGATAGAGGGAGGCGGGATCAACCAAACTCCCCTATTCAATCTGAATGCAGGACAGAAAGTCACAGTCAAAAAGTCACACACTGTCACAGGACAAAAAGTCACAATTTAGTTTTGAGATTATTTTTCTTTGAACAAGAAAACACTCTTTTTGTATTTTTCTTGAAGTTTTATGCATGAACATGATGTAGCAACTATAAATTAAAATTTATTAAAAACAAATAAATCAGTGCATTAGGTTTGCGCACATTACCAATACATTTGCGCACAAAAATCATTACGTTTGTGTGCAGCTTTTGATTACATTTGCACGCATTTTTTAACATGTAAATATAAAAAAAAAGATATAGTATGATTGCCTTTTACAGCTGACTATGCGGTATGGGCTTTACCTCGGGCTTTGCTCATTGTTGAAGGCTGTTTGGTGACCTATGGTTGTTAATGTCTGTGTCATTTTGGTCTCTTGTGGACAGTTGTCTCATTGGCAATCATACCATACCTTCTTTATATTGGCTTATGGTTGAAGGCCGTAAAGACCTCTAGTTGTTAATGTCTGTGTCATTTTGGTCTCTTGTGGACAGTTGTCTCATTGGCAATCATACCACATCTTCTTTTTATATTATGAACAATTTCCTAAAATTAAAAATGAATATATGTAATAAAAAGAAGATATTTCAAAATCTTTTTTTCATTTATATTCAATCAATTGTCAACAAATTGTTTGTGACTTTTTGTCCTATTAACTTTGTTACTTTATGCCTGAGTTTGACATTTGTTTGACTTTTTGTCCTGTGACTTTTTGTCGGAATGTCCTGTGACTTTCTGTTTTTGCAGAAGTCCAGGGAGTGTTAAAAAATCACATGTGCAAGTAAGTAAGTAAGTAAGTAAGTAAATTTTATTTAGAGTCGGCATATATATACATTATAACAGAGAAAACATGAGCTCTGGTGAGCTCTTTAACCGACTAAAGTTGAGAGTCAACACTTACACAGGGACTACACAATACTTTTTCAGAATGTCAGCAAAAAAGAATCACTGGTGACAGGGGAGTGTAACCGATGAATTGATCCTGAATCAGATAAGATTTTCCCGGTACGTCTAAACACCGCTCAGGAGGACCTCCTGGGTGCACACATGCAGGGCATACAAAGTGCACTCATGGCAGACCCTATATAGTCGCCGTCGTATCTGCACACATGATGGATGTATATATTCGTTATGGATCGTCATACACTTCTCATTTTAGAGTTAAGGGGGCTCCTGGGTATAAATAATTTTTTTTTTCTAATATAGGATTTCGCTATATTTTTTCATGAATGAACTTTATCATATACTTAAAAGAAAAATGAAATAAAAAAGTGGGGTCACCGTTCATTTAAGCTAAAATCTGCCTCTGGAAGAAGCATACATTTTTGTTAATGTCCTTTTTTTCTGTTGAACTAATAGGAGAAAAAGAGGAAATATCGAAATAAAAAAATAACCTAATATAAGAAATCGCTTAAATTTTACAATTATTTAGTTTATGTACAGCTTATTTGAAAACAATAATAAAAAATATAGGTCACCGATGAGTTAAAAAAGATATTTCAAATTTAAGGCCAAAAAATGGCATTTTTGCACCAAAGGGAGATAATTTGGAGCTTTTTCAATTTTTAAAGTCATCTGGGGCCAAACCAAATCATTTTTTTGGGTTATTTTTTGTACCATATCATAAAGTAACAACTAATAGTGTAATAAATAAAATTTGTAATGAAAAAATAGAGGTTTAATTTTTTGCTAAAATTTTTGTACCCACGAGCCACCTTAAATTTGCAAGCAACCTCTTAAGATTCTAAAATAATAATGCTACTAAAAATATATTATTTCCCCCAATTTTCGCAATTTTTTCGCCATATAAAATATTTAGGCGACTGTGCTTTTAGTGAATATAAACGATGAAGAGGCCTCACGAATAAATATAAATATGAAATATACTGGAACATCGATTAGCATAGATCGAGCAGCAGAGTAAACTTCCACATAAATCTCTAAGTTATTTACGCCGGATAATATAGACTGTGCTCCTGAATAAAGTTGTCAAATACATTAATTTGTGTTTTTTACTTCTACAAGAAATTTGATTCAAATGCTAATTACGCACCATTTGCTGAGCAGAGAATCATTCTAAGCCAGGAACCGTCTATAGATACTAACTGATAACAGTAAGAATAGAAAGTCTCTGTAAAAAGGCAGTCAATACTAACAGAACTGTATTAACTTAATGATACATGTACATCAAGTTCCAGCACCTCACCAAGCACCCTTGCCTTGCATACTGAGATGGCAAACTGATGTGTGTCAGTATTTTAATATAAAACTGCGTAGGTTCATATCGTTTGATTCAACGTTTGTTTGGTTATTTTTTAAGGATCGTTGTAAAATTATATCTAAATCTTTGTTAAAATACGATTTTAAATTGTTCAATTCTTTCTATTTCATAATTTTGTCAAAGTCTACTTTTTAAAGTTTTAAATTTTACAGAAAAAATGAATATTCCAATTTGATTTGAAGAAAATCTTTTTGAACTGTCATGACATGGTGTTGCAAAGCTGATTACAGGTAACTATAACATACAGTAATTTTCCATTACGACAGTGCGTGTATTCTCGGGTGTGTATAACGTATAGTTTTCTAGAGAACATCCTGTCTACGTGTAATACAGATTGATGACATTATACAACATTTCTTTGGTTAAATGTGATAAGGTATCTGTGTCCATTCCCTATTTCAACACCACTAATTTTTCGAAGAAAAAAAATCAAAAAATAATTATATGAAATTAAGAAGAAAAGTAGCAAATATAAACTTCAGTAATTGCGCATTGAGTAAACATAATTCCAATATTGCATGAACAAATCCGTGAGAAAACGATTATATATATGTATGAATAAAGATGTGTTTTAAAAGACCTATTGGCATTATTTCACACTAGGACCTAAGATAACTAGAACTAAGCAATGGTTGATCCAGAAATTTTCATAAGTGGGGACTCATTGACTGCCTTAGAGGGGTCACGTCCAGTCATGCTTCCGTGATTCCCTATATAATCTACCATTTGTTTCCCAAGATTTAGGAGGGGGGCTGGTACACACATATATATATAAATATACCTCTGCGGCGGAGCCAGCCATTTGAAAAGAAGGGGGTCTCAACCCAGGACAAAAGGGGGAGGGGGTGGTTCCAACCATATGTCCCCATTCAAATACATTGATCGTTCAAAAAAAGGGGTGGTTCCAACCCCCGAAACCCTCCCCCTGGATCCGCCACTGATACCTAGTATGCATATAATTAAGAACAGCTTTGAATATATGCATATAAAATAATGGTACGTTTAAAAACCGTTCAGGATCTCCTGGTTGCACACAGGACATTAAGTAACTTAGGACATGTATATATAATAGTAAGAGTTCAGGGTATACATTCGATAACTAACATATTTTATAATTTTGTAATTTTTGTTTTGATAAAATCAGAGACATATAATACATGTATTGAGACATATATAATACATGTGTCTCTGAAAAAATCAAACCATCTTTAAAGAAGTTATTTCAGTTTGAATCGACTGTCTTTTGCATTAGAATTCCAAAACGTTAATGTTATTTACAAATGCCAAAACCTGCAAGAAAGAAACATTTATATTCGGTGATTTTTACACTAAACGTTTTCGTAATTTGTTTTAAAAATATTAAAAAGTACATGTACATCGTTTTTTCAAGATTTGTATAGTAACTGGTTTAATTAAGTCCCCTTGATGAAATTTAAATTGCGAGACGCTAATTAATAAACTATGATCTATCTATCGGCATGCGTCGTTATTTGGGATACGTCACGGATGACCGATGGTCATATTCAATACGATATACCAATCATCATTTGAATTTGGGCAATTGATCTTTAATAATTAGGACTAATTGGTGATGGCAGAGAATAAGTCGCTGGTGATGGTTAAAAACATATAGAAGTAAACTTTGCAAAAAAAAAGGTTTCCTCGGAAAAAATTATGAAAATATATGAATATGCTAAATAATTTTTTTTTCCGAAATAATAATTAAAGACGTTTAGAAATAACAAATTTTCACAGTTGGGAAATTTTCAATTCAAGTTATTTCATTTTGAAAACGTTGAAAAATATAGATCTTAGTACTATTATATGTTAAATGTGGGCCGCTTGGAGATCAACTTGTGAAACCCTGCATAATTAGGGTTTGTCTACTTTCGTCTTTTTATATTACCAAACATTCTATAATCAAGGATTTGTACAAGGCCTTGTTATAATGAATATTATCGCCAATATCACCATAATTAAATAAAGAACAGATACAATATTCGCCTAAAGAGTTTGCCATCTAACAATTCAAAATGAAATGTTGAGTCGAAACTGAGGTACCAAATCTATAAAAAGAATCACTATTTTAGTCGAAATTAAACTGTATATAATATTCTTTTTTTCAAAACTCCTGAAATAATTTAACATTAAGAGAGCTTACATATGCAAATCTGTTTAAAAGTATGTGAGCGTAAATAAAATTCCCCCCCCCCTTTTTCCTTCTATAAAATTTAATTGTAAACGATTTTCGTTCTTAATTTGTGTTTGCTCATTAACTGGGGTTCATGCTGTCAAAAAAAAAATGTCTCCTTGTGTAAAAGTTATTGATAAGAAAAAATTGAAGCTTCCAGAAGAATAACGGTACGTCTAAACACCGCTTGAAGGACCTCCTGATTGCACTCATGACATACGAAGTGCACTCAGGACCCTTTATAGTCATCGCACACAGGATGGATGCATATATTCTTTATACGCTTCTTATTTTAGAGTTAAATTTGGTAGAATTTGTAATTCTTAGAAAATAATAAGGGCACGTGTCACTGATTACACAACTACTGAGCCATGAATTATCCAATCAACAAAATTAATTGGATTATCTTTATTGTTGTTTTATACATTGTGTTGTTAGTACAGTGTGACCATGCGGGAAGTAATATTGTGACGTCTAGAATGAATATCACGATGTTTTAAGATTTCCGTCTTTTATTAAAATTTCGTTCCATAAATTTTTAAGTTTTATTCTTAATTTTATTATCATGTCCTGGACCAGTAATTAATTCTTTGCACGAGTTTGAAAAGGGAAATAATTATAAATGTTCATACTTTAAAAGAATTTATATTAATTAAAGTTTTGTATATGGAATCCGTTCTAAACGGTAAAAGCCGTACTTTTCAAACAATCAAACTCATATACATGTAGTTAGATGTTATTTCTCTTTTTTATCGAACTTGTCCAGGAATTTTATTTTTGAGTTATACGAATATTTTAAGAAATCCGTTTTTATTAAGTTTTTTTTCTCTAATTAAAGTCGTTTTGTCCAGTTTCACAAGCCTGAAACGAATTTCAATGCGAAAATAAATTCTGAAAATGAACTTGTCTCCGTTTTCGTCTCCGTTTTTTGAAAATTATGATATTTTGGGTATAATTATTTCTAAAAAATATGTAAGTTAGATTGTAGTAGCGAGAAATTTTAAAAAAGAAGATGTGGTATGATTGATAATGAGACAACTATCCACAAAAGACCAAAATGACACAAACATTAACAAAGAAAGACTATTTCGAAGACAGTTTATTGACACGAAATCCGTTCAAACCACGACTAAGTCTTCGTGCACAGATTTCCGTTAAGGTTAAACTGAATATTGTACATAATTGTCTTCTCTTGTATAATGGTTTGTTGAGAATAAAGATATACAAATGTAATAAAATTTGATATTCAGTCAACATTGTGTTTGTTTAAAAACTTGATTTAGAGAGAGAGATAGAGAAAAGAATCACACTGAAAAACAAAAATCGAACTTGTTACAGAAAAAAAACGCAACTATAAAATAATTTTCTTTATTCGTGAACTGCAAAACACAACAAATTAATTTACCCGTCATCATGAAAAATAAACTGAAAAAGCACATCGAATGAGATATATGTTTTATTTTTTCTATATGCAAATTCATGTTAAAGGTAAAACTGAACTAAACAATACAATTCCTAAAAAACAATAAAGATAATCCAATCAATTTTGTTGATTGGATAATTCATGGCTCAGTAGTTGTGTAAACAGTGACACGTGCCCTCATTATTTTATAAGAATTAACATATCTATCTAAGTTCGATTCAGGCGCGGATCCAGAGGGGGGAGGGGGGTTCCGGGGGGGGGGGGGGGGGGGGTTTGGAACCCCCCTTTTTTTGGCCGATCAATGCATTTGAATGGGGACATGTAGTTGAACCCCCCCCCCCTTTTTTTGCCCTGGGTTAGGACCCCCCCTTTTTAAAATGGCTGGATCCGCCCCTGCGATTTCAACTTCTACCAAAATTTAACTCTAAAATAAGAAGCGTATAACGAATATTAACATCCATCATGTGTGCAGATATGATTACGGTAATGGGTCCTGAGTGCACTTTGTATGTCCTGAGTGCACTCAGGAGGTCCTGAGCGGTTGTTTAGACGTACCCGAAGAATAAATCATTTCCTGAACCTAAAATACATTTATCTGTAATTAAAGAAAATTCGCCTAAAACATTCTCACATATATTTAAACAATTAATTGTAAAATAATTAATTCAACGTCGGACTTTCTGTCTGTTTACTAATACTTTTCTTGTTCAGTTTAGTTTATACCCATAATAGATGAACGGAAATAAGTACTTTTTTTTGGAAAATTTACAATTAGATGAACGGAATTAAGTACTTTTTAGGAAAATACTCAAATTTTCAAAAACAAAATTCTACACTTTTTACCTGGATGTTTTTCTCTGTCTCGAAGCCGCAACCTTTGACCCCGTATCAAACGTAGCGACCAACACCTCACATGACGTATTCTCGATGTTGAGGTATTGACAATATACAATCACATTTATCAATATACAGCAAGTAAGTAATTTGGTGTTGAATGCCAGTAGATCAGAATTTGTTAATTGAACTTTACCTGTTTAAGGGGCACTAGCTGCCAAATTCATGTTCTTCATCGATTTTAATAAAATTCACATAACGTGTATATATAGTGTTGAATTGTTTATTAAAATGTTGCGCACAATCTTGGCTGATATGCATAAAACCATTATATTTCATGACACTGCATGAAAAAGAAATTGACTTATCGCATAATACCAGAACCAGAGACATATATATTGTATCTAATATCTCTGCCAGAACTAAAAAATAAACTACAGTAAGTCCACATACACATAAGAGGGTATGGATGTTAATTAACAGAATAGAGAACAAAGGACAAAGAAAAAAAAGGAATAAAGAATAGTGAAAGAAAGAGAATAATGGAAAAAAGTGTAAGTTATTAAAAATATAACTAAAACAAGAATGTGTCCCCAGTACACGGATGCCCCACTCGCACTATCATTTTCTATGTTCAGTGGACCGTGAAATTGGGGTAAGAACTCTAATTTGACATTAAAATTAGAAAGATCATACCATAAGGAACATATATACTAAGTTTCAGGTTGATTGGACTTCAACTTCATCAAAAACTACCTCGACCAAAAACTTTAACCTGAAACAGGACGAACGAACAGACCAGAAAACATAATGCCCCTCTACTATCGTAGGTGGGGCATAAAAAGAAGACAGAAAAAAAGACACCCCTCCGAGACGAGCCTTACATGCACTGTTATTACCCAAGGTTAATTTTACGGCGGCTCATTTTATTTTGGCTTAGAAATAAACATAATTGACAAGTTTCCTTCCCCTGCATTCTCGATCCCACATGTAAATAGCACGGTGATTTCAAAAAGAAATTGATACATCATTACAACACTTGCCGTCAGTATTTGAATATATTGATAAAGAAGGTATAGAAGATTAATGCACGCACACTATTATCCACCACTGGCCTAAATAGTTAGTCCGCAAACAACGAGGGTCATAAAAACCCAGCACTTTGAACACAGCCACCGGCATGGTGTGAATCTGAAAGCTTCCCACTATCCATTTCTACCCATAGAAAACTTTTGCCTTTCATTTATCAAAAATGAAATATGTTGATATTAATGGTATAAGAATTATTGGGGAATTCAAACCATTCCTATTGTAAGTGATAAAACTAAATTTATATCAGGGTGATTGAAATGAGGAAAAAAAAGGGGGAATCAGGAGTTCAGGGCCCCCTGTTTGGGAAAAGAATTGGTTGATTATATATGGAATCACTGAGTCATGGCAGGAGCAGACCCCTCTTAGGCAGTCGGTGGGCCCCACTTATGAAAAATTCTGGATCCACCACTGTGGTCAGGGTGGTCTTCAGTTGTATTATCTTTTTAAAAAAAAATTACACCTGTATAGTGTATATTCTTTAGTGTAAATCAAGGGAAAATACTGTGAACTATCTGTGCATTGGGGCTTATTAAAAGGTATTTCGGGGGGAAGAAAGAAGGGAGGGTGAGTCCATGGGAGGTAATCCCCACCCCTTTCAATTTGAGAATATGCTATTATCTTGTAAACGGTCCAGATCCCCATCCCTAAACCATATATATTCTTGAATGGGACGATAAAACAAATCAAATGAAATTAAAAGGAGGTCTTTGGGGGTTACCCCACTCTGTTCAATTTGAGAATGTGCTATTATCTTGTGAACGATCCAGACCCCCACCCCTAAACCATATATATTCTTGTCGGGGACAATAAAATTAATAATGAAATAAAATAAAAGTCCCACCCCCTCTAGTTTGAAAACTTGTAAACGGTCAAGATCCCCACCCCTAAACCATATTTATATATTCTTGTATAGAACAATAAAACAAATCAAAGGAAATATAGGGAGAGTCCATGGGGTTCACCCCCACCCCCACATGTTTGAGAAACTTTTAAATGGTTGAGATCCCCTGTCATCCAGTGGTTAGGTGAAAAAATTTCAGGATCCCTGATCCCCACCGTCAAACCATATATATTCTTGTATGAGACAATAAAACAAATCAAATGAATATAGGATCATCCCCTTTGTCTTGGGTTGGGAACCCCCCTTTTTAAAATGGCTGGATCCGCCCCGGCATACCATCTAGCTAGCTATAAAGGCTTTAAAAATATGAAATCAAACAAGGAAATTAACAGTGTAGGCAACTGTTTTGAATTTAAAAAAAAGTCTTTTACATATATATAACAATGTTAAATTTTTTGTGCATTTATTTTTGCTTATCGTATTTTCAATAATAGACAAAATTGCATGATTGAATATTGTTATTTGAGAAAAATCAGCACACATGATATAAAATGGGAAGTGGAAACTGGGAATTTGACAAAGAGACAACAACCCAATCAAAGAGCAGACAACGGCCGAAGGTCACCTATGGGTCTTCAATGCAGTGAGAAAAATTCGGCACTGGTCTTCAGCTCATAAATATGTATCAGAAATGAAAACGAGATACAGCTTTCAGTTGTATTAATAAAAACCTCACAATAAGTTCTGAATATCAGAATATACAGTATTGCAAGATTCTCTGAAAATGTACACATAGAGCTGAAAAACTGTCAGTGACTGTAAAATTAATCATGCTTACATTAAAGTCCATGGAATCCATCTTAATATGCATACTCTCGTAAAAATATATTTGATTTGATTTTCGTACAAAGGAATATAAGTATGCAATAGACATCAAGTTTTCAAAAATAAGAGTATCTATGCCATTAATTTACGACAAGATCTTAATCAAGTAATAATTTCGGTTTGTTTAAATATTTCGGAGGTTAGTATGACCTCCTCTTTGGTGATGATGTTTTCGTTTTAAAGTTGGGAAAATTGTTTGTACATGTACCAACAAAAATAAAACACAAAATCAATCTAGAATTATGTTTTTATCATTTTTTTATGTTTAGGTTGTCAGCAAGATGAAAAGGACAAGTATGCAGTTCAAAATTCAAAATGTGGATAAGTTGAGGTTCTAGGTCTTACCTTTGCAGATTTTCATATTTTGCATGAATGAATTCAAAGGTTATATGATGGACAGCAGAGAAAGAAAAAAACAACTTTTCAATTATCCTGCTCCTGGATAAATGTAAAACATCTTGTTTTTCGGTAAGTTTTATGCTCTGTTTTGATAGTGTTAGTGCATTCATCTTTCCAGTCTTTCCTCTAAATTGTAAGTTTTTGGTGAGTGTTCACCATGAATTTCAGTAAGTAACTTGTGGATTTACATGTATATACTCAAAATTTAGTACTAATATTAATGGGATTTTAGCATGACATCCTGCCAAATGCTTGTTAATCATGTTTATGTTCCAGAACAAACAAGTATTTGGACTGTACGCATACAGTCTGCCCAATTTTAAGAAGTTGGTCAAGTTTATTACAAACAAATGTACAGTACAGATCAACATAACTGAAATCTTTAATAGATTAATACAAAAAGTTTAATTGCAGTTAAAATAAAAACACAGGTTTGGTTGAGCTGGTACCAGACAGTACAAGTATACTTAAATGGTCTGACTGTACACATATGGTGGGACTGTAAGTTCTGGACCATAAAAGTAAGATCCGAATACTGATATGGTCTGGAACATTTATACATGTCTTAAAATTAATATCAAACACATTGGTGTTTTTGAACTTGGTAATAAGTTATGTGATAGAACTATAATGTTTTGGGATATCAAAATCAAAAATATCCCATTTTTACTTTTAATAAAGAAGAAGATTATTGATGTATGTTTAAATGTATATTAAAATGAGACAGCAAGCCAACAACACAAAAAAAAAAGGATAAAACATACATATTTTGTTTGTATCAATGTTATAATTTCCAATATGTTCAAGGTATTTTTTCATTGAAATAAAACACAAATTGAAATCTGTCTGAACTTCAAAAGCTTAAAGAAATATTGTTTCTGTTGTCTGCATTTTGTATAATATATTGCAAATTCTTGTGAATAATGGAAAGTTATTATAGTTGTCTAAAGTTTTAACTTTTAACATTGATCTTTATACTGTAAAATTCATAAATTATTGCGTGCATTTATTATTGCGATTCTGTCATTTTATGCGATTTTAAATTTTACGATTTTGAAAAATCCTGTTTAATCCATATAAAATATTTCATAATACGAGTTTAAATTATTGAGTTTACAACTCTTTTGCATTTTTCGCAATAAAAAAAAACTTGCATTAATTCTGAATTTACAGTATATATATATATTATGTATATAACTTGGGAAAATACCCAAATTTTATAAAGAAGAATAAATTAATTGATTGTTATATGGTATTAGAATAGGAAGATGTGGTATATTGCTAATTTGACAACCCTCCATCAGAGACCAAAGGATGTAGGCCGTTAGCAACTGATGACACTGGACAACCTTTAACAATCAGTAAAATCCATACCGCATAGCTATTTTTATTGAAAATCATATTATTGCTACATGTATGAAAACAATTTTGTATAATCCATTACTTTAGATTTTATTGGTTCTTTTTCAGAAGGATTGAAATTCACCACCTAAAATAAATGGAGAAAACATAGAAACAAGACCAGAATAAATTCAAAGAAAAAAGTTGGATCAGTTATTATTTTCATCACTCAGTCAATGATTTGAAGTTCTTTTAAATTCAAAAAAATATTGAAACCACAATAATGTCAAAGTTCTGTGCTGAATGTCCAAAAAGTGGACTATACCATCAAACAATGCTGGATGATAAGAAACTATTAATGTTTTGTGTTGAGGGATATTGTGAAAAAAATAGATTTACTTAAATAGCTACTAGTATGTTAAGCCTAACAATAGAGTTTTTATTGATTTCAAATGGCAAATAATTGTGTTTCAAGAAAGTATTCTATAATTCATGAATAAACATATATTGATACTTACATTATCTGCTTTGTTGTTTAAAAGTTTAGTTTTGAACAGTTAAAGAACAATATGCTAAATTAACATTTCCCAAGAAAAAAAGATATTCAATTAAAAAGATTCATCTTATAATAATTTACTACCAAATAGAATACATTGTAACATACACATTACTGTTTATTCATATCTATATATTTACAATTAGAATCCCATAGGATTTTAATTTGTCCCATGGGATATTAAAAATCCCATGGGATAATAAAAATCCCATGGGATTTTTTTTGTCCCATGGGACAACAAATATCCCATGGGACTACAATAATCCCATGGGATAAAAAAAAATCCCATGGGATTTAACCAAAATCCCATGGGATAATGGTAAATCCCATGGGATTTTGCCCTGTCCCATGGGATATTGAAAATCCCATGTTTTTATAATTCAAATTGCAAAATAAATATGAAAGTAACTGTAGAAAACCAATGAAATTATTGAATCCCATGTAATTCTGCACATTTTGGTTATATACATGATATTGTAGCTCTTGTTTGAGGCGGCGGCGGATTTGCAAATGAGTGTTTTGCAAATTAAAAGTGTCCAGTGTTAAACGTTTATACTGTTGCTTTGTAGATTACACTAGAGCTTTTGATAGTGTCACACATTACAAATTGTGGCAAAGATTAGTCAGATGTGGAGTAACTGGTAGACTTTTAAATGTCATTAAATCTATGTATAGCAAATTAAAAACCTGTGTAAAACTTAATGGAAAATTTTCTGAATTTTTTGAATGTACAGTTGGTCTAATGCAAGGGGAATCCTTATCTCCTCTGTTGTACTCATTATATGTCAATGATATGGAGATAGAACTTATTACACAAAATTGTAAATCATATGAACTTAAAATGTTAAATTTGTATTTGTTAATGTACGCTGACGATATGGTTTTATTTAGTGAAAGTATTACTGATCTACAAAAGATGATCGATGCTGTAAATGTTTATTCAAATAAGTATGATTTGTACATAAATTTTTCAAAAACCAAAATTGTAATTTTTAGAAACAGAGGGAAAATTAGACCAGAAGAGCAATGGTATATTAATGGAAAGGCTATTGATGTATGTAACGAGTTCATGTATTTGGGAATTTTATTTTATTATACTGGTAACTTTGCAAATACTCAAAAGAAACTATCAGAACAGGGTAAAAAGGCTGTGTTTAGTATATTCAATAAAATACATGATGATTATTATAATCCTGAAACTTTGTTGTCATTATTTGATACTTATGTAGCAAGTATACTGAATTATTGCTCGGAAATATGGGGATTTCATATGGCACCAAATATTGAAAAAGTTCATTTGTATTTTTTAAAACGTATTCTTAAAGTCAAAATGAGTGCTGTAACTAATATGGTTTATTGTGAATTAGGTAGATTGCCAATGTACATTGAAAGGCAGTATAGAATGGTCAAATATTGGATTAAGATTTTGAGTACAGAAAATTGTATATTAAAGAATAGCTATGATGAGATGTATGACATAAGTTTTATTAAAAAGAACGATAAACACAACTGGTGTTGTAAAATTAGAGATATTTTGTTAAGATATGGATTTAATTATGTTTGGTTGAACCAAAGTGTAGATTGTAAAGATATTTTTCTATCGCAATTAAAAGAAAGAATGCTTGGTGCATTCATTAGTGAAGCAACTATGTTTTTTGAGAATTCAAATAAATGTCATTTGTATAGATACATGTATTGTACACACACATTGCAATTTTATTTAGATAGACCTGTAAATTATATATACAAACCATACATTTGTAAATATCGTATATCAGCTCATATATTAAGTATAGAAACAGGTAGATATTATAATGTTGATAAAAATAATAGACTATGTACAAATTGTAATACTAGCTCTATTGAAGATGAATACCATTTTATACTTGAATGTAAAAAATATAGTCAGATTCGAGAAAAGTATATAAAAAAGTATTATTGGAGAAATCCTTCTACATTCAAACTTATCCAGTTGTTATCTGTCAGAAATATTAAAGAATTGAATAACTTAGGTATATTTCTAAAATCTGCTGAAAAACTTAGAATTTAATTGCAGTAAATAATATTTTTGTTCTCACTTTATTTAAGTATCATATCATTCTCCGCTCGTATTTTGTATTTTGTATTATGTATTATGTATTATATGTTCTTTCATGCACACCTTATATTTATATTTACTATATATCTCTTGTGAAATTCTTATATTGGTGTAAAATTGTGTATATGTATCCTATAAGCTGTATTGCTTTCGGAATAAAGTATTATTATTATGGTCGGGTTGTTGTCTCTTTGGCACATTCCCCATTTCCATTCTCAATTTTATTATAAGTTAAAAAATAAACTGAAAACGCAATGGCAAAAAAAAAAAAAAAAAGACCAAAAAGACAAACATCAGTATACAAACCACAACATAGAAAACTAAGAATGAGGAACATTAACAGCGTCAGAAAGTGGGGGCGTTCTCACCCCCCCCCCCCCCCCCCGAGTTCTCATGTGCTCTGGAAAGGTGAAAATGTTGCTTATGCTAGCAACAATTTAAACCCGTTGACAAGTCCAATTCGGTAGGTTGGCTTTTATTTTTTGTCCAAGTTAGTGGTCGTCGTGTTTGCAGCTGTGTTATGCGGGTTCTATATGTTATATGGTCTGTATTGTCTCATATGATAATGTGGCATAAATCAAACGGTAAATCAATCAATGATATTTATGGACATATGGTCTTTATAAAAAAAATAAAAACAGGAGATTTTTGAGAAAGTAAAACTGGTTGTAAAATTTTTTATGATTGTATTTAACTGTTTTTACTGTCGTTGTTTGAACGTCTGTTCATCACATCCGAGGAGTCAGTTGTGGGTAGGTGACTGGTTTCGTCTGCTTTTTAGTAATTTCTGATATCATTAATAGGTATCACCAGCCCAGTAGACATGAATATCAATAATGTGGTCATTTTTATAAATTTCCTGTTTACAAAACTTTGAATTTTTCGAAAAACTAAGGATTTTCTTATCCCAGGCATAGATTACCTTAGCCGTATTTGGCACAACTTTTAGGAATTTTGGATGCTCAATGCTCTTCATCTTTGTTCTTGTTTGGCTTTATAAATATTTTGATATGAGCGTCACTGATGAGTCTTATGTAGACGAAACGCGCGTATGGCGTACTAAACTATAATCCTGGTACCTTTGATAACTAATTATATACATTGGGCGTTTCACACGTCAAAAATTGAAAGTGTGTATGTTCAGAGCGCATGTCTCTAGTTGTACCAGGTATGCATAAAACTAAGAAATTCACAAACTTTTGAAATCATGAAATGGCATGTATCTATTCATGATAGGTACATAAGAAACTGGAAAATTGATTAATTATAACTAGACATTTCTTCGTCATGTGACGACAAATTTCAAAAAGGTCATTAACTACATGTACATGCAGAATGTTTGAAATCACTCGTTTTTTTTTTTAAAGTACCTCATCAATTTATGAATATTTTTACCATATACATTGAAAGAAATTGAATTTTACATAAAAATATATTTTCTCTTTTTCATTATTCTATTAATGTATTTGTTCATCCTAAGTTTTTTGTTGACAGTTTGCCGAAACGTGTACAATAAGTGCATTTAATTACCCAAATGTATTTACACAGTGTATTTAATTTAGTACTCTTAATATTTAAACGGTAGGTGGCAATACTCAATGGAAATGAATCATTTTAAAGGGCAAACTTTCAATTCGCTTAGTCCTTAATTGATATCTCATAAAAGCAAAATTGTTTAGTGCATAAACATTTATTTTCAGTTCTATGCCGCGATAATGACTATCATTTTCTTTTATAAGTTCAAAGATATATTGAAGTTTATTAATTATCACTAGTGAATAAAATTGCGGCACAGGACTTTCGTGAATACATGTACATGGTGAAAAAATCATACCTGAATTTTCTCAAATATATTGATTTTATTATTTTTTGCTTAAAGGGGGAATGGCTAGGAGATACAAAATAAATAAAATATATTATTTTTATCAATCATTACTGAAGGTGAAATAGTGAAATAAAAATTCGGTTTTAAAAGCAAGTAGGTTCAATTATGTAAAGATTAGATACGAAATATCGCTGGTGAATTATTCACTTGGAAGTGACGTGAATAATTTGCCCTTATTGAATCCGTATTCATATAAACTTATATTAAACCCCTTAGTTAGAGATGGGCTACGCATGAATTATTCGTAATCAGTTATTAAAATGAAAAAAAGGTCAACATTGAAATGAAACAATATAATATTTAATATGAAATCAAACAGACCTAGAAAAATCCTATTGCACGAGCTCGCTACTTATCTATTTATTTCTATATTTATGTTTATATCCAGCGATATGACCGCCGGCAGTATTCAGGGGTCACGACGGTTCGAGACACCAAATGTTGATACTTATTATCGATCCTATGCATTGTAAATTGTTTATTTTAGACTTTTTATCAATTTGATATACGTTTTAATATGTTATAAATCATATATAAAAATTTGAGTCAATTCTGTGAACATGAGTTGACAGCAAGTGTCCCTTTAATATCCGGTTGCAATATTTTAATCGCTTACAGAACGATGTATTCATAGAAAAATAAGATATTTCCTAATATCCATCAATTTGGCGATGACATTTTTAAGTGTGTCTTTTTTATTGGTGATAAACGTCCAGTACATTTTCATCACAATGTATCATGATTAATTCTGCAGTTTACATATACACATTTGGCTATGAGATTTTTTCGACTGTTACAAATAGAACAACCAAATTTTCAACAAAAGGATTGCTGTAAAGCACCCTTTCCCTTTACTGAATCTTATAGCACATAATATTTATATCAAAAACTAGAAGATTTGTAGCATCGAATGAAAAGCAACAAAACAGCTGTGCATACATGTAATTAATCACTGAAGAGTAAGTTTTAGATCAACCAAAAATGCTGCCAAAAAATGATAAAAATATCGTTTAATTCATAGAATTTAAGTACCTACAACACACGACTTTCTACTAGTGCTATACAGATTTGACAATAAATTATAAAAATGTGCAATGTAATCCATTTTCAGTAGATAGCATATACATGTTTATCAATTATAATTTTAAATATCTGTATATACTGTAGCTTTCCAAAGGTATGAAAACTGAAATACAGTAACTAATAAATTACAGTTAAGACATGAAAATCTTATCCAAATATTTAATCAACTATACCTTGTCGTACTTGTTACATGAAGGTTGTAGAACTATAACATTGAATCAATATAAGTCAAATATAGAAATAACCAAAACTTCACATTTGGAAGAAAAAAATGACTAAGGCCAAATATACACGATTTTATTTTCCTGGTGACCTCGACCTATATCTTTAAAATATTAATTCAATTAAAAATGTCATCATCACAAATGTTTATCATTCCAAGTTAAATATGTTTATGTTTCTTATTTATTTAAATTCGGTTTTTAAAATTTATTCTAGATCTAGTTTTGTTATCTATAACGGGTTCGAAACGAAACAACCCAGAGATCTATCAAGTAAATAGATAAAGCCAAAGAAAAAAATGTTGGCATATCCTAAGAAGTTATTGATTTGCTTGTTAAATATGCATGTACATATTTATTAATTCATCAAATATTCCTTGTAATGTTTTCTTTTCGTGATTAATGTTGAGCGTTTTCTAGGTGTATGATCATGACTATAGTTACTAATTACCAAGAAATTCTCAGGCATATTCACAAAGGCGTAACTGCTGCTAGATATATACATTTGATTGTTAGAGAGATTCACATATCAAATGTAACTACAAATGAGAACAAGACCAATACCGGGTCCGGACCTGCTTTATTGCATGCAAATCATGTATACTGGAGCATGTAAAAAAATCACAAAAATTCTGAACTCAAAAGCCCAACACATCAAAGAAATGTGGTCGTTCCTTTCATTGAAGCCAAACGAACTTTGACAAAAATGTTCCATGTACAATAAGTGATGTAAAATTCCAAACTATCGGCAAGCTTGAAGTGGACGCTCGGCAGAGGTTACATTTGTCTACACGATACAACTAAACATTATAAAGCTAGACCATTTATACAATCATTCCCTTCCATATATAGAAGGCAAGAAAAGTTTGACGAATCAAATTTTTCGTTCCAAAGTCTGACGGACGGGCGAAGGGAGTCAAGATGCTTCTAGAACAGTTTGGTGTGGTAAATTTAAAGAGCTAGATATAGAATGATACAGATTGATAGTACTACATTTATAAGTGCAATCAAACTTACATGTAAAGCAAGGTTATATATCCTCGATATCATCAGAACAGAAGTTAATTAACTAGTACTTCTTCGGTACTGGCATGATTTAAATGGTATTTGTATTAAAACTAAGATTGTAACTACCTAAAACATAGTTGACACTATTAGACGATGTTAACTGTTCTCTAATTGAAGGTTCTGTTGTGTTGGTTTTGATGCATCTTAAGCACCACAAGATATTTTTTCTTTCCGAACATGTTTTATTTCTAAAGCAGTGTATTTGATAAGGGACAACTTTTGTAAATTTATGAATGCAATATCTTTTATAGTATTTAAAATAAAACTTACTACCCCATTTTGATTACATATAGAACACATCTTTCGTAATACCTATAGAATTATGATTTGATTGACCGATACTGCCCAACGTCTGACGCCAAAAAATACACAGTCAGAAATAAGTATAAGATTGACACAAGTGCAAGTAATACATTCGAATTAGTCATGTAAACAAGAGGCTGTCACAACGACAGCAAACCGGATTTATTAACATTTATTTGTGTCCTGGAAATATCACAAGAACCATTACTGATGAATGGTGAAAGTGAAAATCGTCATTATTGAACTTGACCTCTATTTTGTCATCAGTAACAACATATAAAATTTTAAAAGCTTTGGTTAAATAGTTCATGAGAAAATGCACGGACACGACTGGAAACACCATTTTTCAATCTTTCAAGAACCATAACTCCTGAACGGTAAAAGTCAAAATCGTCATTATTGAACTTGACCTCTATTTTGTCATCAGTAACAACATATTAAAATTAGTGAAGCTTTGGTAGAACAGTCCATGCGTAAATGCACGAACACGACTGGAAACTCCATTTTTCAATCTTTCAAGAACCATAACTCCTGAACGATCGTCATTATTGAACTTGACCTCCATTTTGTCATCAGTAACAACATATTAAAATTTGGGAAGCTTTGGTAGAACAGTTCATGAGTAAATTCAAGGACACGACTGGAAACTCCATTTTTCAATCTTTCAAGAACCATAACTCCTGAACGGTAAAAGTCAAAATCGCCATTATTGAACTTGACCTTCATTTAGTTGTCAGTAACAACATATTAAAATTTTAAAAGCTTTGGTTGAACGGTTCATGTGTTAATGCACGGACAACATTTGATTGCCGCCCGCCCGCCCGCCCGCCGTACATCCCCAATTCAATAACCGACATTTTTGTCACAAAAATCCGGTTAAAAACAAAATTGAAATATTGATTTACAAATGATACTTCCAAACTGAAGCGAGTTTTAAACATTTACAAATGTATATAACCAATTTTGATCAAGGAACCAGTGTCTTAGTATTTGCATTCATTCATTTATATAACAAATGTTGACCCAGGAACCAGTGGTAGTATTTGAATTAGATTGAACTTATTGATGCATTTTGACTGTAAAATTAATTTTCAGATTATGTAATGCATTAACCATAAGATTGCAACTATTCCAAGCAACAAATAATGACATCAAAAGTAATCACATGCTCCCCTGTTTAGGTAAATTTGGTTTTGCTGCGCACGAAAGTTTTGTGTATTGAGCCCCTCCCCTACTTTCTCATGCATAATTAAAACATATCAAATGTACGGGAACCAATATTATGTGCTTGATTATTAAAAAGAAAAGAAATGAACAAGCTTACCACAGATTTCTAGAATGACTCCATGCAGTTCAATCAAATAAATCCAATATGAGCCGGAGAAAATAAATGATGTCCAGTTGGTTTAGAATTCTTAAAACAACTAACTACGACCTTCTAGCTTTAGACTCGAACGACATTAAGTCGTTTGATCAATTGCATGATATTAATCCATGTAACCGTCAATTTTAATACATATAAGACGAAGACATGTATTCTATTTAGCAAAAAAACACAAGACATAGAAAAGATATGTAAAATCAGAACAATAAAGAGTATTTAAAGTTTAAGAATGGTCATGTGCTGTGTCATTTTAAAGTTAGATAGTATCACAACTTCTATTCATGCTTATCAAAAGAGGATCAGGTCTTTTGTGATTTGATTCCAATTGAAGAACTATATGTACCTTGTGTTTACTCGGATTGCGATATTTGATATAATATACAAGGCATATTGAACAATATTATATCTTCTTTATTAAAAATCTGCAAATTTGGACATCTAATATTTCATACGTTTTGATCCATTTTCTCATTCTTGTCATGATTTTAATTAGGTTATTGAGTTACTGGGAAAATATGCCATTATTTCTCCTTGTCAAATCTGTTTAATGCAAATAATGAAAAAAAGAAGATGAGGGTTACAAATCTTCGAGGTATCATCATCACGATAGAACAAACTTGATGATGCAACGCTACGATTATCTTTTATTCTTTTTGTTTGTATTTGTTATGCTTTGAAAAATCGGCAAAGACTGATTTAATTACAAAGTTCACTTTTTGGAGATATGGTTAATGAATTTCAACTTTGATATTATAAATATCACAGAGACCACAACTTGGTTCTTCAATGGGTCCATTTCATTTAAAATCCCTAATGTTTGGTATACACATATCTTTATGATTGTAAATTATAGGCTCCAAAGTCAGCACATGTTGGGGAATTTGTAGAAATACAATGACTTTGTTCTTATTTTTTAATAGTAAAAGCTTTAAAAAAAAATATTAGCTGCAAACTACGATCTAACATGGAGGTACCAATGTTTAGAATTCAGAGAAACATAAAAAAAACCAAAACACTCTGGATTAGGGATGGCGACCAGAGCTAATTATGCTAAAATCTGTCCTAAATTTAAGAAAAAAATGGACCAAAACTGTCTTCACAAAACAACTAGTACAAGTAAAGGGGTCATAACTTGATAATGTATAAGAAAAATTAAGTCTATAAAAATTTTGTTATATCACAGCTATAATATCTATGTGACATTGAAGCAATGCGTAAACTGTTAGCATGACTTTTGTTCCTATCCATGACTGATAAAATGCAAGAAAGAAAAACGCAGCGTACATGTAAGTGTTGTCCCTTTTAGATATTGGTATTTTATGAATTTTGTCTCATTAACATTAATTTATATCCTTCCTTTGAATAAAGCCTTATATCCTCAAAAATGGAAGACCGTCTTTAGATGAGATTGTATTTTGATTTTTGGTGTTTTAACGCCACTTTTAAGCACCGCATTTAGCCGGGCTATTTCGTGGCGGCCAGTTTTTATTTGTGAAGGAAGCAGGAGTGCCCAGAGAAAATCACCGACCTTCGAAAGGAAAACTGACAGTCGTAGTCAATTAAGATCGGAGTCGAGTGCACCCACACGAAAAGCAACGACGGAAATTTGCATGCAAAATGAAAATAAATAAATGATTAATTAATTATTGTCGCTTTATTTTGGTGACCTTCATCAAGAAAGTTCATACCCGGAAGAAGCCTGTATAAGTGCCTGAATATAAATGAGAAGCTATCTTACTACAAAGGGTCTCATGAAAAGGCAAAATTCATTTTAGTCAAGTCAGCCTTATCTGATGAAAATTTTAAGGTTTATGTACCCTTCTGTAGCCATTTTTGTACGAACTTTTCAAACTTTAATTGTATCAAAACTACAGATATTATGAATAATAGAGATATGCCATTTTGTACATATTCCAAGGGGAAACATGATGCAAAGCATTATTTTTTACTGTTCCATTGCATTTAATAGAAAAAGAGGACTTTGTGGCAAATAAATCAAGATTTTTATAGAAAATCCACAGCTTTTATCCTTGTACTCTCATATTTGGCAATTTGATGACTGATAGATATAGCATTATTGCATGCAGTGCTAGCATAGATTTCCTTAAAACAAGTTTATAAATGTAGTTATTGGTTAAGACAAGTATAAATATGGCCAAAATCAAGTACACCTTTTAGGGTGCGCTCGACTTTAGTGACTCAGCACGAGGTGTTTTGGAATTTACAGGTTACTTAGAACTTTTTGTAAAAAATAAACACTATCACATCATAGAAAATCAAGTGAGTAATTTATGTTTCAAATTTTATAACAAAAATCTCTGTATTAAAGGCTGTGGATTTTCGATAAAAATCTTGATTTATTTGCCACAAAGTCCTCTTTTTCTATCAAATGCAATGAAACAGTAAAAAATAATGCTTTGGATCAAGTTTCCCCTTGGAACATGTACTAAATGGCCTATCTCTATTATTTATTATATCTTTAGTTTTGATACAATTGAGGTTTGAAAAATTCGTACAAAAATGGCTACAGAAGGGTACATAAACCTTAATATATTTTTAAGTTATCTAGAAGATAAGCATGCCTTACATGTAAATAGTTACGTTCAAAAATATGGTGTGACTCTAATGAGACGAAAACCTTATCAAACAGACATGTTTAATTTGGGACAACAATGATCAAATTATATATTTTTATTGTTCTTGGTTTGTCTCCATTAGCTTCTTTTTATATTCAGTCGGAATACCAAATGATAAATAGAAATTAAACATGTCTTGGCACAGTCTAACAAGAATTCTTCTTGTTCAATTTAATTTCGATTCAATAACATGTAGAGACTTTATAATTAGGTGTCAAACAATCAAAACACCAAATAAATTAGAAAGAATAAACATGTAATCTCAAATAAATTGTATATTTTATGAAGTATTTGAATTTAAAGTCCATGATTAAGAGGTCTTTAACGAAGAAAATCAAATACATGTACCATATGACGCCCTTTTACATATACAACTTATAAAAATGCTTATTTTTCGGTGGTACTTGTGATAGAAATAATGGCACTTGCTTGCCCCATGATTTGGAATATCCAAATTATAATATTTTTGCTCGAATAAGTAAAGGCAACAGTAGTATACTGCTGTTTGAAAGTCATAAATCGATTGAGAGAAAACAAATCCGGGTTACAAACTAAAACCGCGGGAAAACATCAATTATAAGAGGAAAACAACGGAACAACAGAAACACTGAAGTGCAAAAAAAAAAAAAAAAACGACAATGCAACACACACAGAAATGAACTTTAAGATAATGTAATAACTGCCCTTTTCCTGACTTGGTACAGAACATTAAAAAAAATAGTGGGTTGAACTTTTTTATGGCCAGGCAAACCTCGCGCTTGTATAACAATGTTAAATATAACTTGAACTAAAATGACAATATTACATGACGGGACTACAGTACAAAAAATGCTAAACATTCAGGATAGAGAAATACACAAATAAACCATATATTATAATAGTTCATTTCGACATGCTAATAGTTATCAAAGATACCAGGTTAGTAAAAGAACGGTGTTTGCCAGATAGATGCAGTGATTTTTAATTTCCTTACAAATTGTCATCAATCTCTTCTCTAATAAGAAATACATTTTTTTAACTTGATTAATTTTGATATCTGGTCATTGATATATGTTACAGTATCTCAATATTAAAAAATGCCTAATCAAAAAGGATATTTTGTCACAATATTAAATGATACGCAAGTTTTCTTTTGAAATAAACTTTATTAAATTATGAAAATGAATAATAAAAGTTACGCAATTCCATGCAGTTTGCTAATCCATAATCGTCTTAAACAAGCACGACATATTCGCCACTGGACGTAAAGTAAACAACTATCAATTAATCAAAACAAATCTCTTCAAGTAACTTCATGTTTGCATTAAAGTAGTGTTCATGTAGTTTCTAAGTTATAATGTCTTTTTTGGAGTTTTGACACTTGAAGCCTAAAATATGATGTTAGCATAATTTTTTTATATGATTGAGCAGATTCAGACATGCATCAAGATAGGGCCCCAAAAGCAGACAAAAACTATCGAGGGTAAACTCTACGGAAATAGGTACTAAAATTGTTTAAATTCTGTACATATGTAAGAAATCGTGCTTCAACATCTTGCAAATGTCGAGTAAGAATATACTGAACCAATGACAGTTAATCAGCATTAGATTGTACTTATGTAATCTTAGCATTGCAACACATATTTAACATATCAAATTGTATCTTAGCTCTAATGCATCAACCTCCATTTCCCCGGCTTATAAATCAAAGCAATATTTTCTATCAAATAAAAATTGAGCTAAATTTTAAACTCACCTTCTAATAATTTTCTGAACAATCCGTTAATATTTTGTAGCAATTTATACTATGAACTCCACAACTAGTCCGAGACATTCCACTACGTTATCTATTTTAGATTAAATACATATTGGCATGCGCTCAGAATGATCCTTTTTGATAATTTATTATGTTCATGGCATATATAAATTGTATTTTTAAAACAAGTACATCAATACACAATATGTACTATGGTACACAATTATTTCATTCATTAGCTCCTATTGTGTTTTACCAAACTTCACTATGGGATTTAAATAAATCTTTTTTTTTCAATTGTTGTGTAACGGCATTTAATTGCACACCCATTTAACGGCTTTATTTATCAGAAGTCTTTTGTATACTTTGAAAAATAAAATGTAAGATATTGACTTAAACTTGAATAATAAATACTAATAAAAAAAATAACACCCCGATTAAGCAAACCAATATTTTTCTTCTTTGAGGGATAAGCAGTTTAAGGAGAACGGTGTCACCTCGACACATTACTAATTGGAGTATAGTTTGTATATTTTAATGATTGCTGTATGTCGTCATGATTGCTACCCTTTAATTTTTAGTTTCGTTCTAAACTTTGACTTCCACATTCGTTAGTATTATGCTTCAAAATAAAACAGGCGAACGTAACAAGGCCTAGTAATTAGTGTCTTTTTGTTGTCATGGACTAGGGATAGATAGATACCCTGACACGTCCGGTATTTGTGTTTTGTTGGAAGTTTTTTGTTTTGTTTTGTATAGATCTGAAGCATTAGCCCTTTTTAAACTGATTTTTACAGTTTTTCGTTATGTTGTGCTGTTACACCACTGTACAATGGAAGGTAAGGGTATAGAGGACTCCGGCAAAATCATGTTTAACCCGCCACATTTATAACCGACTTTACTGTATGGGTTTTCTCTTTGTTGTAGGCCACACAGTTACCCATAATTGCTTGCATCAACTTCATTTGAACACAAATGGAGAGTTGTCTCATTGATAATAATACCACATCTTCTTATTTTTATGAGCATTGCTTGTCCAAAAACTCTAGTCATTTATACAATACCCAATCAGAGAGAGTATGGCAAATCTAATTGTATTAAGTATAATTTGTGTACAAATTTATTCTTTATATTACATATCAAAATCTACACACAATATATATTAGAAGATGTATATATAATTTGATAAG
Organism: Mytilus edulis; assembly: GCF_963676685.1. Classification (NCBI taxonomy): domain Eukaryota; kingdom Metazoa; phylum Mollusca; class Bivalvia; order Mytilida; family Mytilidae; genus Mytilus; species Mytilus edulis. The sequence continues at coordinate 38,155,496 of NC_092347.1, forward strand.
TACACGTTGGGTTATTCTCTCAGCTTACCTTACCGTCTGCGTTCGTCGGTAGATATAGCTAACAATGTTCAAAGTGTATTGTCATCAACACATAGGATTTCTGCCTTTAGTTGACAGGCACTTGGTTCTGAATAAAATTACATGTACCCATATACATTAACATTATTTTTTTTAGAGATAATGGCATGTGCTTAGTCCTCTTTGAATTTTGTATAGTCGGTAATGTTTCAAGACGAAACATATTCTTATATTCGATAGTTTAAAGAAGAAAACAACAAAATATGTACTGTTATATTTTTCGATGCTTGTGTGTTCTTATCCACCTAAACCGAATTAAATTTATTTTGCATGACATATATCTCTTATTTACACAGCGCATTAATTTAAATCACAATAAAAGTCGTTTCCTTGTTAGTTTATCAAGTGTTTCACGACAATGTATTGATTCCATGTTTTAAAAGGTTTACATTTCAAATTTATATCATTTTAACTGAAACGGATTTTCGGTGCATACAAATACAAGTAATTGGTTTGCTCAATGGTTTGTGTTTGAATTAGTCTATGAATAGACATAACGAATTTCGTAAATTGTTAGCGGTACTGTAATAGTTAATAGAATTATTACTTCTGATTATCACAATTATTAACAGTGGTAAGGGTGAGATCTGGTGGTTTTTATGGGATGTGCAAGTACGCAGCCAAGTACAGTCAGAATGGGGACGCATCATTCATTGACTCAAGTAGCCATAGGGAGTGTGTCAAGCTTTCTTAGCATTGAATAACCCTCGCAAAACCTTTAAGGGGTCCGTAGATTGGCTATTCAAACAAGGCAACACGTCTGCCCCTGTGCAACACACCATACACAATTACAAGAATGCCATATTCACAGCACATTTTCCTAATCGACATAATTTGAAGATTCTACCAATCGTTTATTGGGTTTTTTTTCTCCTGAATATAATGCATGAAATATTTGTCACAGAGCGTTAATAAGAAAACATTATAAATCAAATGATTGTAATTTTTCATCATAAAATAATTCACTGTTTAGAAGGTTTATCCAAAGTTGCTATTCATTATAATAAGTAACTTGTAAAACACCATAGAGTCCAAGACAGAACACCACTGTAACACTTTGACTTTTACGAATTAGCAAACACTATTTCAGCAATGCAATGTCAGGAAGACAACAACCAACTAAAGTATTTCGTGAAGCATATCTATAGTATAAGGCATAGCTAAAAATGTGCAACTGAGCTCTCTCTTCTCATAAAAGAAGAAAAACATAGAAAGAAAATTAGACACAAGATAGAAAACTTAAAATCGGTTAACCCGAAAGAATACTGGAAAATTTTGAACGGTGGTAAAAGGGGAAACAACCCATGTGTACCTATTAATATTTTGTTTGATTATTTTAAGAATTTAAATTTAGGAAATTCTGAAGATGATGAGATTGTTTTAGAAAATCAGAACAATGTCAAAAATTTAAATGTTATATTAAACTCACCAATTACAGAAGAGGAAATTGAAAAATCTTTGAGAAAGATAAAAAATAATAAATCCTCTGGTGATGATATGATTGTAAATGTATATTTAAAACACTCTTTTAGTGTTATGTCACAGGTGTTTGTGAAACTTTTTAATATTATATTTGACAGTGGAACTATTCCTGATAATTGGCTTTCCGGTAATATAATACTTTTATTCAAGAATAAAGGTAACAAACACGATCCTAGCAATTTTAGACCTATAACAGTTATAAGCTGCTTTGGGAAATTATTTACTTCTATTTTGAATTCACGTTTGAATAAATTTTCTGATGATTTTTGTTTACTATGTCAGAATCAAGCTTGTTTCAGAGAAGGTTATTCTACTACAGATAATTTATTTGTTATCTACATGCTTATAAGTATCATGAAAAATAAGAAAAAGAAACTATTCTGTGTATTCGTAGATTTTGCTAAAGCCTTTGACACTGTTTGGAGAAAGGGTCTTTGGCATAAATTACTTGTGAATGATATTAACGGTAAAATGTATAATGTAATTTTTAATATGTACACTGGTATTAAATCTCGTATTGTGTATAATGGTGAAATGTCGGAATACTTTTCATGCAATATCGGTGTAAGACAGGGTGAAAATATGTCTCCTTTTTTTATTTTCATTGTATTTGAACGATCTTCAACAGTTTATTGAAGAAAAAAATGTATGTGGTTTAAATTGTATTACTGATGAAATAGAGAAAGAGTTTGATATCTACTTAAAACTGTTTGTGTTATTGTACGCAGATGATACAGTGTTATTTTCGGATAATGCATCCGATCTACAGTTGCAATTAGATATATTCTTTGAATATTGCAGTACCTGGAAACTAAAAGTTAACACAAGTAAAACTAAGATTATAATTTTTTCTGGTGGTAGATTACCCAAAAATATCAACTTTATATATGACGGAAATGCATTGGAGATAGTCAATGAATTGACATATCTTGGGTTGAATTTTTCAAGAACAGGTAGCTTTATGAGTGCTAAGAAAACTTTAGTTAGAAAAGCATATAAAGCAATGTATGAAGTATTGAAAAAGGGGAGGTTGCACAACTTGTCAGTGAAATCACAATATGATCTTTTTGATAAAATTGTGAAGCCAATTCTCCTGTATGGGTGTGAGATTTGGGGTTTCAGTAATACTGATATTATAGAAAAAGTGCACTTAAAATTTTGTAAACTATTATTAAACCTTAAGAAGTCGACACCGAATTTTATGATTTATGGTGAACTTGGTATTTATCCCATGTCTTTATATATACAGCTTTGGTCAAAAATGGTAAATGGGGATGATAACAGGATTGCTAAAATACTATACAAATACATGTTCTTGAGAAATTCTGACAACCAATTTAGGTCAGATTGGTTGAAATACGTTAAAGATATATTAGATAAATGTGCAGGGCCGTAACTAGGGTTCGAATTCAGGGGAGGCAGGGGTTTGGGGGCCGCCGATTGAGTCCCCCTAGATCCGCCGATTTTTTTTCTCTCTCAGTAAAATGGTTAAAAACTACCTGCTTTCCTTCGATTTCCTTACTTTAAGAAACATCAGTATTGCTTGAACCTGGAAGCAATTTTATGCAAAAACAATCTAAGATTGCAGTTCGGGTTGAGCAAGGGCTACGTCTTGAATGCCGTACTTTGACCTATAATTATTAACATTAAATACAATGTGACCGCGGATATTTTTATGCCCCACCTACGATAGTAGAGGGGCATTATGTTTTCTGGTCTGTGCGCCCGTTCGTCCGTCCGTCTGTTCGTCCGTTCGTTCGTCCGTCTGTCCCGCTTCAGGTTAAAGTTTTTGGTCAAGGTAGTTTTTGATGAAGCTGAAGTCCAATCAACTTGAAACTTAGTACATATGTTCCTTATGATATGATCTTTCTAATTTTAAAGACAAATTAAACTTTTGACCCCTATTTCACGGTACTGAACATAGAAAATGAAAGTGCGAGTTTCAGGTTAAAGTTTTTGGTCAAGGTAGTTTTTGATGAAGTTGAAGTCCAATCAACTTGAAACTTAGTACAAATGTTCCCTATGATATGATCTTTTTAATTTTAATGCCTAATTATATTTTTTACCCATTTTCACGGTCCATTGAACATGGAAAATGATAGTGCGAGTGGGGCATCCGTGTACTTTGGACACATTCTTGCTCTTAATAAAATCGGTGGCCGTAAAAATAACCCGTTTTTCTTCGATTTCCTTTCTTTAAGAAACATCAGTATTGCTGGATCCTGGAAGCAATTTTTATGCAAACAATTATTAATATTTTTGTAAGAAATCGAACTGGTAAGTTAAAAAAACATATAAAGCAAGATCATAGAACGCAAGATATTTTTTTTTATTGAGGACCTTGAATTTCAATATTGTTGAAAGCTGGACAGACATGTATAAACTACAACCAGGGACTTTCTATACTAGTATATACTTAGTATAGAAAGTCCCTGCTACAACGAATGGGAGTGTTTAACTAAGTAACTAAGGCATTGACCATAATGTTCTAGTATGATCAGGAGATGTTAAAAAAATGATCCAACAGCTGATTCAGCCGGTAACGAATTTCCGATATCATAAAAGAATCACAATACAAAGTGAATTTCCTCTGCTTAATTGAGCCCCTAAATAAATGTGAATAGTTAGGTTTTATTCAAAATTGTCGAAAGCAAAGTTTCATATGTGTTCTCGTACGAATACTGAATAACAGACGGACGGCCACACGAAAAAATAAAAATAAAACAAATACTGAAACGGTTCACTATCAATCAAAAATCCAGACAATGACAGATATATTATGTATCATGATAACACTGTTCAAACTGTAAACTTGTGTTGTTTATGATATAAATTCAAGTTCTTCTTGTACATATTGTCAATATTTCATTTTATTACTTTAAAAAAAAAAATGGTGCAGAAAATTCAGGGGAGGCAGTTGCCTCCCCTGCCTCATAGGTAGTTACGGCCCTGAATTGTGGATACAGCAATATATGGTTGTCACAAGGAAATTTTAATCCAAAGTGGTTGGGTATTAGTTTTAAACAAAAGTTATTTGATCAGTTTCAACAGAAATGGAGAGCTGATATTGACTGTTCGTCAAAAGGTTTGGCCTACAAATTGTATAAACAAAATTTTGAATTTGAGGAATATCTGAATATTTTAAGTGATAAAGATAGAATAACATATTGTAGATTTCGAACGGGTAACCATAAGTTACCAATCGAAACTGGTAGATGGAATAAGATTGAGCGAAACCTTAGATATTGTAACTTATGTCATTGTAACGAGATTGGTGATGAATTTCATTACACTTTGCAGTGTAGTTCTTTGGCAAATTTTCGATCCCAATATTTGGATACTTTTTTCTTGCACAGATGTAACATATTAAAATTTGAAAAACTATTTCAGTTAAAAATTAAAAATAAGTTGAAAAAGCTGTGCAAATTTATCAGGGTTATAACTTTTCAAGTGAGTCTTCCTGGTTAATCACCACTCTTCGCTACTATACTGTTTATTTTATTTTATTTGATATTTTCATCTCATCTTGTCATGTGTGTTTGTGTTATGTTATATAACTTTTGATGAACTTCTTTGTACCATTGTAATTTTATGGTGTTTGAGAAATAAAGAATCTTGAAATCTTCTCATGTGAACAATGTTACAGCAATAAATGAATACTGAAAAATGTAAAAATTTAATGAATGGGAAACTAAAACTAGTATTTGTGACAACAGGAAATATCAAGAGAAAAGACTGGAAGGGGTCGTACAAAATAAAATTTCTCCAGTTAGGTAGATAATGTTTATCAATATAAGTTTAGCATTCAGTTCGTCACTGTTTCATTAGAATTGAATTTTCGTTGTCCCCCTTGTCAATAGTGCAGACTAGTCTACACTGAGACTCATATATGTTTATAATTTTGTATTGACAATTTCTACATGTAAGAAAAAAATTCTAGAGTTGTTTCCCATTGTATAATAAGAGTCTACAAAAGACTCATCAGTAATATCCAAATAAAAAGCTGAAAAGTTCAAATAAAGTAAGATGTTAAAAATCTTTGAGGGTGGAAGTTCTGTGTGGTTTTGTCAAAATAATACATCTAAGGTCATTCCTGTCCGGTAGCAACATTCTTGCTTACGTGTAGTGTTCGATTATATGTGCGGGATGCATGAATACATTGTCACGTCTGTTAAAAATGAGGATGATAAATTTGATGCAATATGTCAGGAGAGTGCTGTTCGGTACGTTGGAAAACCCTTTTATTGTCTTTGTAGGTTTGCAGCTGGCTTAACTCGAGCGAAAAAAATACTGTTTCTATCCAAACTATCCTGATTTCCCTGCTTTTTTTTACCCCGCACGAATTACCTCGTCAAATCTACGAAGTTATAAATCAATTGTTTTTTTGTTCTCATCCTGAACTCGCATTCAATATTTGCCACTGGAACTTTTAAGCTATAAACAACCAATTAACCAATATTCTTTTTCCAGAAAAGATTTTTTGGAGGAACGGCTAAAAATATCACATCAAAAGTGTATATGATGGCCAACAACAATCTATCAAATGTTACAATGTTTTATTACATCGACTTCCGATGGACAACTCGACATTATCGAAGGTTCCTCAATGAAATATAAACTGTTGTCCATTTTTTATTTTTTTTGATATTCTGGGCTTTAAATTTTTAAAATTCCTGATGGATTTGTCTTTGGAAGCATATTGCAGGTGCTGCATGCTTAGAACATGATTTTTTAGCGACGATAAACACGACAGTTGCAGCAGTGGAACAGAAACTGCTTCCTCGTCTAAAGCAACCGGGTTCACCACCAGTATGTTGCTCATTCTTAAGTTTTTGTGGCGTCTTTTATATGAATTGTTGTTTTTTAATTGTTTTCCATTTTGGACATGGTGCTTGTCGGAATTGATTAAACTGGGTTTTTTTTGTAGATAATCCAAAACTAATTGGACCATTAGTGTCTTCTTCCTCGTTTTACACTTTTGAGGAACCAGGACGTCAAATATGCAGCAGATTATTCGATTCCGAATTTTAATCCCTTGTTTTGGAGGGTTTGATATAAACTTTTCAAACTAATGAATTGACGTGAATGGGATAGCCACAACTTATCAAATGGCAGCCTATAATGGTAACATTGAGTCTATAATAGATGGTTATTCGTGTTGAAGATTATACTTTGACTTATAATGGTTTACTTTTATAAATTGTGACTTGTGTTGAGAGTTGTCTCATTGGCGCTCATACCACAGCTTCTTATATCTAAGTATACAATATTTCTGTCTAAATCACTGGCGAGGTTAACCTGGTTTCAGACCGGCACATGAGTTTAAGCCGGATGAAAACTTTTTTCCAAATCTCAAACTATCTGTAATGCATATTTACTTTGCATACATGACGTGCTTAGACGTTTCTGATAAAAAATATAAAACATAAACGTTTGCTCCAAAGAATAAATTGATCATTCAAAACTTTTTTAAACGAAAGCCATTAATATTGCACTGCACTTAATTATTTTCAAATGTTTGCACTGTACATGCAATTCAAATTTACATTCGTTTCCTTGTCCCGTTATCAAACTTTTCAGATATTATAAATGATTGCTATAATGATATCTAGCATAATAAATGATCGCTTAGCACGTTTTAGCGTATTAATTTGTAATTCATGTTGAATTTTCAAGTTATATTTTGAAATTTATATGTTGAAAAATATCTGGGGTTTGATCTGTTTATTTGTTTGGTCATTTTCACTGCGACAAAATTTAATGATCATTCCAGCAGATTTCATTAAATATATTTCTGGATCTACATTGGTATATGCTTGACGTGTCCTGACTCCAAGTTTCAAAGGAGGATAAAAGATGTAGTGTAATTTTTTTTTATTTGGATAAGACAATTTTGCTAAGGTGTGGTAAAATGAATTTGAATTATCTCCCATTGATATTTGTCAATTCTTTTTTATAAATGAAGAAAGGACGAATTTTTAATAGGAGGAAGATGACGTTCATAGAATTTCATGTTTTTGTAGTTGAAAATACGATGAACTTACTGATATTAAAAGTTTCCTTGGGCTCTTGTGAAATGGTCATATTCAATAATATGTTTCGCTTGTCCTCCACATTTTTCCTCAATTGAAGCATTATCGACAGAGTTTACTTCTTTTGAGCATTTCGCTGATCCACGAATTGAGTTCGATGTCAAGTGAAAGGCATGAGGACCTTGCAAAGTACGCCTATACGCCCATTTACACCGGATCACTATCCCTTGTCTCGCTTTCTGCAACAAATGTCGCACTCTCGACAAAAACATACAAGGTACATAATAAAAAATGGAACTAGCTTAAACAAAGTACTGGAAAAAAATACAATCAAAATATCTGATGAAATGAAAATACCAATGAATAAAATCCTTAATGCAATAAAAAAAAGTGCAGACAACTCAATGGGATCGGTATGATAATGTTAAATATGCACACTTCCTGAATATGCATGAAATATTTGACACTGAAAAGGCATTGCTCAACTAACAAAATGTCTATTTTTATAACCTTTTGGCCGAGTGGACACAGTTAAGACGATGTCATATGATAACGATTTCATAGAGGCAGGAGGTTCAAATCCCATTAAGGGAAGACAAATTGTTAACGCAAATTTACATATATATAACATTGTCGGACTATTTAAAAAACGAAAAAAAAGGGAAATATAATTATAGTTTAAGCCCTATATAACCATAGGTTAAACGATGAGGTTATACAACAGAGAAAGTATGTCCTGTAGTTATCCAAAAATATTCTGGACGTATATATATTTATAAAGATCACATGAATAATGTGTATACTATAGCATCTATAAAAACCATCGACCAAAACGTGTTAATTAGGTTTAAAAATAGCTTGAATGCGACAAAAATAAAATTAAAGCCTGTAAAGGTACTCTATATCCAGTGATGGATGTAAGACATGGTATAGTTTATATACGTGTTATAAGTTCCTCAAATTACAAAGATATATCATGTATTTAAAAAACACTTTAATTCAGTTAAAATCTCAAGTGTCATATAAATGAGCAAGTTTGAATTTGTTGACAAACTGTTCCATGTCATTGGTTTTAGGTTAAACCTTAATGATAATCCTCTGAACTGCGATTTTAAATCTTATCACCTTGTTTTGAAAATCACAAAAGAATGTGTTAAAACTTCTAATAGTTCGATATATACAATTATATGAAAGAGTTTAAATTCCAATTCGTTCTGAATAGATTTGTTTTCAATGGTAACGGTACCAGCGATCGATACAATGTGAAGCAAAACAATTTGTTCTCTGTAGAATGAAGGTAAGAAAATTGAATATGTATTTTCTAAAATTGAATATACCTTGTATCATGTGTCAATGTTTTGTTAATATGTTTACCCTCATATCTTACTATTTTAATCTATTTAATTCATGTTTCAAATGTTTTAAACTTTATCGAAATGTACTCGATAACTTTTGAACGTTTCAAATTGCTCGCACTCTTAAACCCAGAAGGTTTTGAGTCAAAGATATAATAGAATAATAGCTGAATATAAAATAACTTCCCAGATTGGTAAGTATTTGATAAGGAATAAAATCTTGTGTGTTAAAAACATAGGAGTACATGTTGACTCTCAATTTGTGCCAATAAGACAAGAAAATATTTTGCAAATTCTCCAAATTAGCTTTGATAATAATACTTATATCTAAATTTCACATGGGGGAGGGTGGAGAAGGACCAATTTCTGCTTTATTCTATACTCAATGAAGAACGTTCCAACAGGCCTTTGCTATCAACGACTAAAATGACCCTTTAAACTTTGAGACGCGGAAGCAGATAGTATGTTTATAACATATTGTTTCTAACTGTCAACCTTAAAAGCTTTATTTTATATTCAGAACATTTATATCATAGGTTTATTTGACATAGTTGTGTTATATACGTATATCTTAGCTAAAGTTCAAAGCAACGTATATTTAATAAAAAAAAATATTTGAGAACATTTTATGTAAACCGAGATGGTGTTTGTTCAACTAATTCTTCGGTTGTTAATTTCAGAAAACGTCATTTTAGATTATCTCGGTGCGTGAGCATCATTTCATTAAATATCAATTTTCCAATATTTTATATCACGAAATCTATATTAAGGTCTTGAATTCAATATGAATTGTTTGAATCTTGATTTTATACGTTAGCTCAGTGCATTGATCTGAGCCCACGCCAGAAAAACATCACTTATTTTCGAATTAATCAAAATATCATATTGTACAACGAAGGTTAACTTATACTATAAAACACAGGATTCTATAATTACCTAATGTTTAAAAGCCAACTAAAATATAAGGAATATTTTGTAACAAACTAAAAAATATCGGCAGTTTTGTATATGTATAAAATGGCTTCTGCACTCTAAAAAAACGTTGAACAAAACGTGGAGGTTATACGTACTCAGAAAAAAATAAGCTTCAATTGTAGGAAAATTAATACTTCCAATGCAGTTACGTAAGTGAAGCATTTTAGAAAATAAGAATTATATGTTTTCTTTTCATTTAGGCATAATAGCATTGCTTGTTCTCACAGTTAAATGTAAACATTTTTGAAATTTTCATTTACAGTACTTTAAATTCAATTGTTAATGTGAAATTGATTTTATGATTTCAATATTTCATTTCAATGTTTTATTTGATTCATGTTAGTGAAGTAGACTTTCTATGTATATTCTATTTTTTTCTACTTAAAAAAGATTCTTCGATTGATTTGTAAACCTCTCTTGACAAAAGTTGAAAAGAACATAGAAACATATTTTTCATGTATGAGGGTCCCGATGGGGGTTCTTTATTTCTGTATTCTTTAATTGTTAATGTCATTTTTCTCTACTTTTCTCTAATCCCGTTTACGGGACGTATTATGGTGTATACCGTTGACCTTCCGTCTCTCGATTCGCCCTTCTGTCAGTATGTTCGTCTGTCCTTCCGTCTGTCTGTTCGTCTGTCTTATTATGACTTATTTTAGTCAATTTTTCTGTAGATTTGTCCCATTATTCTGATTTGTTTAAATCTCATCTAGCCCCCATGTACTTGACATTTTTATACTTATTAGTAAAATATTTCCCTCGAATATTGAATGAAACATTTGATATCAAGGTCTTGGATGAAGGTCATCATTCTTTAATGATTGAGGGGTAGTCCTGGTTTGAGCATGGTGTCTTATTATCGAACGCTTAGCCTGTGTTACAATAGACACCTTGATAATTCTAACAACTATTTCTCATTCCTAGTGTAAAACATGGCTTAGTTTAAACATATTATATTTTCGAAAAAACAAAACAAAAGAGATTACACACAAATTATAGAAACATTAGAGACGCCCTCTTCCAATAAAAATATAAAGACAAAAACAAATAGTGACGAAAACATGGTAGACAAGGCCGTAACTAGGCATCTTATTTTAGTGAGGCAAAATAATTGAGCCGAGCAAAGCGAGGCGAAAATTTTTTTTGGAGGGTATGAAATGAATGGTGCAAAATCCTGCATTCTAGGCATTTTTAGAGAGTTTGATAATGTTTTGAATTTGTACACTTTTTATATAAGTTTTTCATATTTTAAGACTTTTACTAACACCAAATTTTTAACAACTTTATTTAAATTTATATGTAAGATAATCATCCAAATATCACTGATTTGAGTCTGCTGCCAGAACATAAAACAAACATCGATTCAGTAGAGTTTGCCACATTTTTCTATGGCCGGTTCAGTCAAATCGTTTCAGAATCATGATTTGGTCTGCTGATATCCTTATCGCGATGAACATGGAGCATGGCAAGACTGCACAATCTCTCGCCACTCATGTATGCTCTTTTCCAAGTTTACAATTGTTTCAGGGCAGTCTATGTTTCTAAAGGTAGCAAATTATCATCAATACAATGATCAATGTCTTCTTCCAATTCCTTCTCCATCAACAATTCGGTAGCAGCTTTTGTTTGCAAAAGGGAATTAAGCTTCTCTGTAAGCACAATCATACAGTCGCAGTTACAAAATATTAAACTCGCTTTTATGCTGACAAAGAGTAGACAAACTAGGGATAGAATGAGATAACATACATGTATATGATTCTATTTATAGAGTAAGTATATATGATATGGGTACAGGGGAATGGAGTTTTTGACGTTTACATGTAGTTCCGTAATTTCAAATTATTTCTGGAAATAGTTGGTGGTATTTTAGTTCCAGAATCTATAAATTTAGGGGTTAGGGGTTGGATGTGTCCGATTCCGAAACCCCGAATATAAAGAAACGAAATTCCGTAGTCCCGAATATGTAAAGACAAAATCCTGTGTTAAAGGTTCTACCATTCCTCAATAATATCAAATTGGAATATGGGATATTTTTTTCAATTTTTTAGGTTAAAGAAACATGGGTAAAAACTAATCCATGCATTCGTGTTTCATATTATTTATATTTTATTTATCTGTAAAGAGAAAGATTATAGTTCGTGAAATGAATACGCAGATAGGACTGCCCCCTTGCGATGCCCAGTACTTGATTTGTCAAAAGTTGGTGAAACGGAGAAACGAATACGCAGACAGGACTGCCCCCTTCCGAAGACCAGTACTTGATTTGTCAGTCTTCTTATCGTTTTTGGAGTGTTCTAATGAAGTTATATGCAATACTCAGACTCTGTTCACCAAAAAAAAACTAGTTTACTAGAATTATTCCTTCTTTACCTTCAGTGTCGCTTTTCCTTTTTCTGCAAGAGCCTGTTTTTAACTAAAGATCCATGATGATTATCGTTACTAGGTTAAAGTGTAATCGAGAAACATCACCCGTTGAGATGCTGAGTTATATCCAGAAAGAATAGTTTAAAAGGAATGATGACAAGTTATAGCAATTGAGGTTGTGACAGAAAAACAAATGACTATTATATTTATATATATGTATAAAAAAAATAATCAGTGTCGAAATTTTAGTGAGGCAATTGCCTCACTTGCCTCAAGGGTAGTTACGGCCTTGGTAGACCTGTAAGTACTTAAAAATAACAATTATTATTATATACAAAGAAAAGCGTACATTATAATATGAAATATATGGAGTAAATGATAATTCATGTTCTGAATCTTTGTGTTCTTCTAGTAAATGATTGTACATAATAAACAGAAATCCATATTTTGCTAAAATGTAAGGTCTGCTGACAGAGCTCTGGTCTCCTGTATATGTCGTGCATCCATGTATCTGACCAACTAGTGTGACTATTAATTCAAACAAAGGTTATCATGAGCAGTCCCGTTATGAACAAAAAGAAGATATTTATAAGCCATACACTTGGAACCCAGTAACTATGCACCCTGCTTCCAAATGAAACTGTTATAGGATATCAGAAACCCCCTTCATATTTGAGAATTGGTTTAACAAATATCAGGGTCATGTATATATGAGCCAAATTATTTCAATCTATAATAGTACATATTTCATATTTTTAGGATATTCTATCTTGAAAGTGTTCTTGCATACTTAACTATGTTCTGTATGTGTGTATGGAGTTTCTCATTAATTGATTGAGTGTTGGTTCATTAACGTCCAGTGGCAAATACTTCATGCAAGTTCAGGTCGATAATTTACCATATTCCTATAAGCGTTTGGAAAACTGGCATTGAAGTACTTGTAGACAAAAAGGTTTAAAATCAAATAACTGAAACTGAAAATTTGTTTAAACTACTTCTTTCAATTTGGAAGATTAAACATGACATGGTTATCAGTATGAAAATCATTAAAGGTAAAATAAAAATTAGAAATTTAATAATCTGATATAATTGTTATGCACGTCGACAATATTTTTGTAGGGAAATGTCAATCACCGTCCTAAAGGATTAAAATAATATTTAGGTTGCGTTAAAGATTTCTAAGTAGATTGTTGGCAATAATTCGGTTTGAACCCTCCTTGCCTCTGAATTTTGGTTATCCCGTCAACCAGGGGGGTTCAAATGGGTTTAATGATATGCATCATATTAAAAGATTATAACTTAAATCTGATTATTGAAATAAAGTTTTTCAATTAAGCAGGTTGTTATTGTCCAAGGACAAACAATACATCGCGTTGATCCGATATTAAGTTAAGTATTACATAAAAAATGCCAAGGGGATTGACCATCAACTTGACCAAGCACTACAAAAAACAATGTATAAATTCAACATACGTGACGTCAACATGCGGTTCCACTGATATGCATTCACACCTTCATTTTAATAAACAATTAAAAGAAAATAAGCAAGATATATGAAACAAATAAAAAATAACGAAAACGCAATACAAAATGAGAGAAAAAAAGGAAATTTATAAGAAAAGTAAAATATATCATTGCATCAATCTTCCCACATTTGGTTGTTGTTATTGTCAAAGATCTTTTATCCAAAGGGTTGGCCGGGTATAGAAATACAACATATGGTAATTTCTGGAATTCTCCCGTTTGGCGCTAAATCCCTAAATAAAGTTGGCGTCTATTAGGGATGTATAAATACGCAGCAACGTCGGTCGTAATGGGGACGTTAAACTTGATGCGCCATATAAAAGGGGTACCACGTTATCTGCAGGTGAAAGATACTTGCAACAATTTTTTGAGGAGTCCAGAGGTGGCCTGTTGCTAGAACAAATTTACTGTTATGTGTTTCTCTTCCTTAACATGCATTAACCATTTGTAACTAGACGTGACACGCCAACAATACACGTCATTTGCAAACGTCCCGATTCCAACAGGACTTGGACTGTTGTACTTGGCTTTGAACTAGTTTTCCTGCAGCTGTATAAAGACTACTTTCAAGCTGGTATCTTTTGTGTTTATGTAAGTTGTTTTATTGTGTTTCAAGTAATTTCCAACTATTTTTTACAATTGTTCCCCAGTGTCTTATTGGCAATCATACCACATCGCCTTCTTTCTATAAAGTAGGTAACCATAGGGCCTTCCATACAGCAAGATTGGTTTAATTTATAACCGATTATTTCCTTTAAATTTTATTATTTTATGAATTTACTATTTATTTATTTTTGAAAGATAACATGTTTATTTTCTTACTTCACAGGAAGAAAGAAAGACTTTGAACTAATTGAGGAAATCTACAAAGTAAAGACCGTTATCGACGCATTGGATGTGATTGTTATAACAAGTAATCGTTAGACATACGTTAACAACAAACAATCGTCGTATTTAAATAAAATCTCAATAGGGAATTACAATACAAACATTGATTATCAGCTTAGAAATGGAATTTGTTAATATGTATACAGAGAAGTTAGTCAATACAGATATAATCAAAATTGTTTGAGCCACCTGATTTGAATGACAGTGAACTTTGGTAAACTTTTACACGCGCCACTTGTCGTTACCGTGTTTCGGTGTTGAACCTACTTAGAATAGAAAGATTAAATTTGTGGGGCTATTTAAATACACTTCGTATAAAGATTTATGAAACCAAATGATTTTTAATTTGTGATCAATATTGAAAAAAGGTTGAAAGTTAAAACCGCCTGGTAATTCAATAGAGTTGATGTGAGAAAATTATTCTCCAATTACCATATAAAATAGATGTTTGGTAACATCATACAATCAATAGTATTTCCGTATAAATAGATATATTTGGATCTATTTCATTTATGCTTACAAAGAAACTGTCATTAGAAAACAATAAACAAATACTTAACTCATTCTATGTTTATATGGAATTATGGGTCCATTGAATTCATATGAATACCCAATGGACGTGTGCAGCGAAGAAGGATACGGTAATGAGACATGGCAGACTAGTTCCCGCATTTCCTGGTACTGTTCTGATGATTTCGACGAAACCAGACTCCCATCGGCATTCTCTGAGATGGGTATCGAGGAAACAGACGAAGGCAGACTTTCGCGCGCTTTACAGTCATGGATGTCGGACTATGTGATAAAAAGTATCGAGCCAATGAACAAACCTGCTTTGCAACCAATATTCTCTGGAAAATTAGGAAAAGATAGAGAGAAAATTATTTTAGATAGAACCAAGCGTGTTCCAAGTGTTATTAAACGGTCTAAAAGTGAAAGAAAGGGAACCTACATGGAAAAAGACCCAAAATTTAAACGACGTCAAAACGATTCTTTTAAACTTCGACGATCGGTGAGTGAAATGAAAGGGAAGCGTCCCTGTAAAGATCAAAAACATAAAAATGAAACTGGACGTCTAAAACGTACTCCTAGTGACGATTCTATTTCAACACACTATTCATCTCTATTTGAACTTTCGTCTCTTGAAGAAAAATCTGATGTTGTTACTTTTCAAAGTTTAAAATCAAAGAAAAGGGGGAGACATAAAAATGAAATAAAAGAACGACAATCGCCAGAACCAGTGCCAAGTAAATGGGTAGAACTTGCAAATAAGAGAAGTTTAGGCGCATTTGAAAAATTTATGAGAGCTCAAAATGTACTTCAGATTGACACGTTTGGTACAAATAAGGGTCAGTTTGAATCAGAAGCCTTTGAGTTGATGGACCCCAATGAGCGAAAAATGATATTTAATTGTGGAAAACAACGTGGAATTAGATACAACAAAGAACTTAAAAAAAGTGGAAGTACAACTACTTTAAACATAAATATTCCGTTACAACGACAACAGAAAAAGTTACGTACATTATCTGCCGGACATAAACCTCTCAGTAAGGGTCTAAATTTGGAGGAGGCTAGACAACAACTAGCAAGAGAACGTCAGTTAGCCATGGCGCGTCAAAGACAAGAAAGTAGAAGTGGAAGACCTAGAAGAAGATCTACTCATTCACGGTTAGCATCCGCGCGTTCAGAAATCAGTTCAAATGTGTCATGTGCAACGCCGTCAATACGCTCAATATCACCTGCAACTACATACGAAAAACCTGAAACTATGTGGAAAGGGGATAAGGAAATCCTGGAGATGGATTTAAGGCGTGGCCTAACTACACGTGTTCAAAAAAGAATTAAAACAACTACGTCTGCTTTGGAACGTGTTACCGGTTACGGTGAAAATAATGCATTGCAAAAAACCGTTGGACGATGCGAGGATTTCCCGCATCTTGTTGATGATGATTACGGATTTAAACCAAAAATCATCCAGAAAATGAGGATATCCCCATACCTTAGTAATGTTATTCGAACAGACATAAAGGTAAGAATGGGTCGACCCAGATATCACGAAATCAAAGTCAGAGACTTAGAATGGTGGAATCGAGGCCAATCATTAAACCGAGCACATAGAAATTTGAAAGTATTTAATTGGTTGCATAGTCTACGTGAGGATGATTTTGAACACTTATTAGATTTAGACATAATTGATAAACCACCTGAATCAAGGGACGACATTGCAAATATGCACGTGGAATCAGCAGACGAACCGGATATAAAACCTCTTTACCAAACAGATTTCTTTAAATGAATTGTGATCAATTGTGTTCTTGTATGAAATCTAGTCCATAGAATTCAATAAAATTTTCATAATTTTAATATAAGTTACAAAAATGCTTTTGTTTCCCCATTGGATATAACGGAGATAACAACTTTGAAGTAGAGCTAGGCATATTAAGATATTGTTTTGATGTACATACTCCACTATATATTTTGTTTTTATTATTTGTTACTTACCGGTTTTCATGGATTTTGTTGATAAAGGTAAAACACGAATTTTAATGTTAATAGAAGCATAAATGTTCTGAAGACTTTGGCAAAACCACGACATCCAATATTCACAATACTAGAATTATTTCCCAAACCACAACAATTGGTGCAAGGAAAATAAATGAATCCACATTATTCTATCTATTCACTGCGAGCAGTTCTCCTTCGGTCATACTTCTTTTTCCACGTGATTTTTTGAGTTGCCGCAAACCCAAATTTTATGGTTCCAACATCATCGATAGCGCTTAAACCTGAAAATCTTGTTTTTTAAATAAAAAAAAAATATATACTTTGGTCAAAAGTGCGGACGTTGATATACGTGTTTGCTTATACTTAAAGATGCGTAAAAAAAGTAGTAAAGAGCCCCAAAATACTATTAGTTGGCATAGAAAGTAAAGTTCGTTTTACAGTGATATTAGATAGGTTTTCGTTATTAATACGTATTATTATCTAAGACGTCATGATTAAATTTGAAACTTAACAACTAACGACTTTTTTGCCCTTATTTTTTGTAAAAAAGGTAAGGGAGATAGCAAAAGGCAAAAAAAATAATAAAACGAAGACAAACGGGTAGCAACCATATACAAAAGTATTTGAAGAAAAGACATAAACTCATAGAATATTCTCACAGAACTTAACATCGAGTAATTGGATCCCCAAAAAATAGAAGACACAGGTGAACCCTGGTACTACACAAGTGATATCAGTCAACTATCAGGTGATAAAACACCAACCAATAGCCGATCAGTGAATATTATTCAATTATCAGTGGATAATATTACATGCATTAATATGATGAGATAATAATATAATGTAAATATGGACACATTTTTAGCTAGTCGCCACTTTGAGTCTGTCCGTTTGTCGTCTGTTTTTTTTTTTTACATTCTTCCCAAAAATTGCTCGATGAATTGAAACCAAAGTTTCTTTCATACTTCATACAATAATTTTTTCTTTGAAATTTGCTGTTTTGTCCAGGTTGATCAACAAACATGGCCTGTGTGGCTAACAAAGAGCATAATATTTAAACTGCAATTTTATACGAATAAATCGAAAAATTCAGCAAAAAAGGAAAAGCAACAACTTAATAATGGCCGACAAAACATGCTCTTACTATCTTCCTGATATTTTTGAAAAATGTTTTGACCTTTTTTTCGAGTTACTGACCCTGAAATATTGAAGTTTTAGACGCCAGGATTAAATTTGAAACTAAACAACTTACGACTTGTTTGCCCTTATTTTTTGTTTAAAAGGTAAAGGAGACAGCAAAAGGCAAAACAAAAATCGAAGACAAACGCGTAGCAACCGTATACAAAAGTATTTGGAAAAAAACATAAATTCATAGAATATTCTCACAGACATAAACATCGAGTAACTGGATCACCAAACAAAAAGAAGATACAGGTGTGAACCCAGGTACTACACACGTATTAACAGTCAGTTTAACATGGTAAATATGGACACATTTTTAGCTAATCGTCACTGTGAGTCCAACCGTTTGTCGTCTGTTTTTTTTACATTCGTCCCAAAAATAGCTCGATGAATTGAAACCAAAGTTTCTTTGCTTCATCTACAATATTTTTTTCTTTGAAATTTGCTATTTTGTCCAGGTTGATCAACAAACATGGCCTGTGTGGCTAACATAGAGCATAGGATTAAAACTGCAATTTTAAACGAATAAATCGAAAAATACAGCAATAAAAGGAAATACAACAACTTGAAAATGGCCGACAAAACATGCTCTTGCTATCTCCCTGATATTTTTGAAAAATGTTTTGACATATTTTTCGAGTTACTGCCCCTGAAAGCTAGGTACAAGTGGACATTTTAAAAGTAAATTTCATAGCAATTCCTATCTGTTTGAAAATTTCCAGAAGAATCTTAAGATCTTTTATTGGCTGAAAGACATTTTTTGTTTGCAAATTTCATAAGTTGCATAAACTGTCAATTCTAAATAATATTTATATAATTTGTTTGTAACGTGAATTTAAGTCACTTTGTTGCAAATATAGTTAAAGCAAGTATTATGATTTAAAAAAAAAATCCTCATTCAAAATTAATGTTTGTACAAAGCGGCATAACTCAAAAACTAAAGATGCCTCTCACTGATATTTTACATATTAATTTTACTTACGTTTTTATCATTCAAACGAAGATTCGTATGCAGAAAAAATTTAATAAATAGTTGCTCCTTTTTTAGATATTTTAAACCTACATTTTGAATTGCAAATATATAATTTTGGTGGATTTTTTTTTATCTTATTGGGAATCATACCAAATCATCTTATGTTTATATCTTAGTATTTAAAAACAACATCTGGAGCATTACTGAAAAAGTGTTGAAGTCTTTACGATAATCTGTCATTTGCAGATCCCATGCAGATGACAGCTATACGCCTTCCATTCTCAATACTACTGTATAGGTTAAACATGCATGATTATTTCAATCTGATTACTTAATATATTATATCCCCGATATTTTCGCTTTTCTTTAACAGACCAGAACAGAGCGAAATATAAACACACGCGAAAAAATACGGTATTTCTTGCCGATCAATTTTTATAGATTGAGGAAGACGGAGTGCTCAGCCATAATCACTGACTTTCGATACGAGCCTGACAATTCTACTTAATTAAGGTTTGAGTCGGACACACTTGTCATGAGTGTGATTCAAACTAGCCTTAGTGTTTACAGGCTAGTTTTACAACAGTTTTACTACTAAGACCACTCGGCCATAGAGACTTCTCAGTTATTTAAAATCTCTTTGATATTAGAGTGGTTTTGTTTATGTCAAGACACATTTATGTTAGCGACTTCGGTAAAAAAAGGCAACAGTAGTATACCGCTGTTCAAAAATCATCAATCGATTGAGAGAAAACAACAAATGGAAGTTTTTAACGACATTGACTGGCTATACAGCCCTTGCACGATCGGTTTGAGAGAAAACAAATCCGGGTTACAAACTAATACCGAGGGAAACACATCAGCTATATAAAAAAACCAACGGTAAAATAAATATTGAAGTGCAACAAAAACAAACGTCAATGCAACATACATAGAAACGAATTATAAGATAACAACTGCCATTTTCCTAAATTGATAAAATGAATATACACGAGCGTTACTTATCAATGGCAATATTTAAACGCCAAACGACAGGACAAAGGATATGATCCACTTTGCGATGGGAATGCAACAATGAAATATTGGAATAATCACGTTTGAATTGGTTATGGTTTGAGGACAACAATCAATGTCAATCTGATTTGAAGCTTGGTCTCTGGTTCTTCTTTTTTTTCTTCTTCTTCTTTTGGTATACAATATTTCATCGTCATCTCATGATGATTCGTAAGTATCCTAATACATTTAAAGTTCATTAGGATATATTAGGTGCATAGTAAACCCAGTTTAAAAGAAGTCTGAGTACGATGTCAGAAAAGGTAACAAATTAAAAGAAACTTAACAAACAAAATGACAAAAGTTCATTATGATATAATAGATACATGCACTCACAAAAATGTAGATAATCTATTGATAGGGAATACCAATATATCTGAAAATCATATTCAAGAACTTGAACTCGGTCAAGCGCTTTACGAATGATACTTATATTTCTATACCTGCGTGGTTACATAATTTTTTTTAACATAAAGAGAGTTACCCGGAAGAAAAGTATTAAATGCTATTAGTTAAAGCGTATGGTAGATCCCAATCAATGTCAATCTGATTTGAAGCTTGGTCTCTGGTTCTTCTTTTATTTCTTCTTCTTTTGGTATACAAGATTTCATCGTCATCTCATGATGATTCGTAAGTATCCTAATAAATTTAAAGTTCATTAGGATATATTAGGTGCATAGTAAACCCAGTTTAAAAGAAGTCTGAGTACGATGTCAGAAAAGGTAACAAATTAAAAGAAACTTAACAAACAAAATGACAAAAGTTCATTATGATATAATAGATACATGCACTCACAAAAATGTAGATAATCCATTGACAGGGAATACCAATATATCTGAAAATCATATTCAAGAACTTGAACTCGGTCAAGCGCTTTACTAATGATACTTATATTTCTATACCTGCGTGGTTACATAATTTTTTTTTAACATAAAAAGAGTTAACCGGAAGAAAAGTATTAAATGCTATTAGTTAAAGCGTATGGTAGATCCCTTCAATAGGTTTTGTCAATCCACATATCAAAGAGTAGGTTTGCCAAGATATTTAAATTGAAATAGTGTACGATAATTATTTACCGTGACTGTGGACAGATACAATTCTGACAATTGAATCAATTTAAGCCACAACACAAATGATTCTGTGATCTGTTCGTGGTCTTTTTTCATGTGTGCGTCTTTTTATATGGAATTATAAAGATATAAGTTAAATATGTCTGGGTTTAAACACATTTATTAGGATGTATAACTGTATTTGTCAGATAGTGCCGGGCCTTTTCATGTTACTTAATTTAGTATATACTCAAGACTGTAACATTACAGTTTATGATCATTTATCAGAACAAGTGAAAATAGCTGACTGCAGTAAAAGAGGTTTTAGCGAAGTTCCACATGCACTCCCACGTGATATCACCGTTCTGGATCTTAGTGGAAACAAACTTCGTCATATCAGTAATTACTCTTTTGAAAATTACAGTTTATTGCACAATTTATCGTTGGCTAAAAACAAACTTCTCATTATTGAGGATCATGCATTTTATGGATTAAGCCGATTGAAGGTTTTGAATATGAGCGAAAATATTTTGAACCTAAGATATGTCTATACACCACAAATGCTTTTGCCGTTGCAAAATTTGATTGATCTGGACATACGACGGAATATTCCGAATCAACCAACAGTGGATTTATACCATTATCCTGATCAAGCTTTTGCAGTTTTAAAAAAGCTAGAATTCTTAGCATTAGATATGGCTCCAAATCCGATTTTCGGAATAGGATTTCAAGGGCTGAAAAATCTGAAATCGTTAACGTTTGAATTTTGTTTTTTAAAATATCTTCGCGGATATACATTCGAAAACTTTTCATCGAATCTAGACGAATTGAAACTGACTAGATGTCATTTAAATTTTTCGGAAGTTGAAAACAATGCTCTTGTCCCTTTTCCTAATATTACCAAAATACATTTTGAAGAATCCTGCATGCATCTGATAGGGGCTCTTAACATGCTGTCGCCATATAATGGCAAAACAATTGAAATATTGAATTTTCGAGGTCTTAACTGTCCTATCTTCAATAGTAAAGAATATCCGTTTGCGTTAACTATCACTAGTGACATGATGAAACATTTGAAAACAATTTGTGTAGAAGTTTTAGATTTATCAGACAACGGGATAGTTGATTTTGATAAAAACTCGCTATTGTTATTTGATCGAACAGAGTGTTTAAAACATTTATATTTCAAAGGAAACAGGTTTGCGTTTGCTTATGGAAGACATATGGACGAGTTAAAATCATTTTTTAACAAATCTGTTGCATTGAAAACATTTGACTATTCTTATATTCCAGTTCGGTTTAAGCTGAAAGAAAAAGATTTTTATCACCAAGGACAAGACTACCATGTTTCTAACAATTTAGTATATTTACCACGTTCTTTAGAAAAATTATCTATGAGTAATATAATCTGTGAAGATATTGGTAGAATATTTTATATACGCCAAGGAAGCAATTTGACGTATCTTGATATATCGTTCGGTTATTCAAATAATGCTGTCCTGTTTGAAGTAAACGCAACAAACAAAGTTGAAACTTTAGTCTTAGATGGTCATTTCCACTGGACATTGCACCAAATAGAGCTAGTTAATTTCATAAATGTAAAAACGTTATTGTGGAGAAATGCTGGGTTGGATGAGTTTATGATGCGTTATCCTCCAGATGACAATCTTAAACGATTCATAGCACTTTTACGAAAACTTAGATATCTCGAACGTTTGGATATATCAAAAAATAGTATCTTTAATTTACCAGAGAATGTATTTTTTAATAATGGACATCTTGCCGAATTATCACTGTCTAACAATTTGTTTCAGTCCATTCCAAGTCAGATTACATCTAATAATATGAAATCACTAGACCTGCACAATAACTTACTATCAACAGTGGATCATAAAACTCGTGTTTGGGCAGATTTAATGAATCAACAGCATGGTTTATATTTTCGTCTTGATGGCAATGCATTTGAATGTAATTGTGATAGTTTGGATTTCATCAAGTGGATACAAGAAACCAAAGTAAAACTTGATACCAGAGCATACAAATGTACACTTTTAAACGGTACTGTGATAACCGTACTCGAAGCATATGAACAGATGCATGATTTGTTTTCCGGCTGTAGAAATTCAATATGGCTGATGGTTTCTTCCATTTTGATAGGAACAGGTTGTATTATGACTCTGCTACTTGTAATATATAGTAGAAGATGGAACATAGCTATATTGTTTTACCGCATATTCCGAAAAATTGTTGAAAAGAAATACGGTAAAAATTACACTTTTGATGTTTTTGTTTCATATGGAGGGGATAGCATACCTTGGATTAAAAACTACTTCATTCCAAAGCTAGAAGACGAATGGAAGCTTAAAATATGCATAAAAGATCGCGACTTTTACGGCGGACACTCATTTTATGATGCAGAGGCAGAGAGCATAGAAAACAGTAGACATGTTATATTTTTACTTACTCCAATATTTAAAGTCTCGCGAGAATGTCTGTTTGAAATTGATAGAGTGAAACATGAAATAAGTATGCAGAACATTGAAAATATTATAGTTATATCCAAAGACATTACTTTAAAAGATATTCCTGAAGGACTTACTCATATTTGGAACTATGTATTATTCATTCAGTGGCCAGAAGACTGTAATGATCATGACTTAACATGGCAAAAATTGAGAAAGTGGATTTCTGGTGATTTTCTGTATTAGAATATATGACACCAAATTAATGCAGTGCGAACGACAGGTTTATCTACAAAAAGACATTTATAAAGATTATATGCGTTCGAAACGATTTTCTGGATTCACCTTTACCGGGAACGCTTTAGGCAACAACAAAAAAAAGACCAATGGTGCCGAAAGACGTGAAGGGCCTTCTTAACATTTAAATTATATCAGACTCTATATGAGGTAAATTTTGGCTGGGGGAGTTGAAACCCTAACTATCACAGTGATATCGCTAGGCAGTGGTCACATGACATTTGCCAATATTTCTCTCAATGTGCTGACTTTAAAAATTTCAGTTGAAATCTTAATAATAGACAACTTTCGAGTTCCCTGATGAGCGAGTGGTTGGAAAACTATGATGCTAACGAATTATTCGGCAAATTGAATTCTGATAATTGACAATCAGCAATGCTGTCATTATGGAATTGTGATTAAGTACCTACAGAAAAAACATTATTTCTAGTTTATCCTGCACAATGACGATCATTTAGACGCTTGATGAACGTTATTATTTTAGGGATACAGGCAATCTCCTCTATCTGGTTAATGACGCCACAAAGGCGCGCATAATTGACGAGTTTTTTTCCGGTAAAGGACAAACACGAAAGTGGTATATTGTCCTTATGACATTTGAATAAAAGTCTGTCTTGATTATTGTTATCAAGAGACAGGGATGGATTTATGTTTGGAAATGTCTCGGTTATATCAATAAAATGACAAACCTCTTCAAAATACCAAAATAAACATTTGAAAGAATTTAACCATAACATTAACAAAATTTCGAAAGGATTGTCATTGATAAGCGAAAATGAAATTAATTTTATCCTTAAATTGTCCCATTATTTTTTTTTTTAAATGAAAGAATAAGCAAAAACCTTGTGCATAACAGATATGTCTTGATTCCCCTTCATTAGGGTCGCTCGTAGCAATAAAAATCCGGCTAATTTAATGACACTGACTGGCGTAAAATGAAGAACTGCTACTTGTAATATATAGTAGACGATGGAACATAGCTATATTGTTTTACCGCATATTCCGAAAAATTGTTGAAAAGAAATACGGTAAAAATTACACTTTTGATGTTTTTGTTTCATATGGAGGGGATAGCATACCTTGTATTAAAAACTACTTCATTCAAAGGCAAGAAGACGAATGGAAGCTTAAAATATGCGTAAAAGATCGCGACTTTTACGGCGGACACTCATTTTATGATGCAGAGGCAGAGAGCATAGAAAACAGTAGATATGTTATATTTTTACTTGCTCCAATATTTAAAGTCTCGCAAGACTGTCTGTTTGAAATTGATGGAGTGAAACATGAAATAAGTATGCAGAACCTTGAAAACATTATAGTCATATCTA
This sequence comes from Mytilus edulis, assembly GCF_963676685.1. NCBI lineage: Eukaryota > Metazoa > Mollusca > Bivalvia > Mytilida > Mytilidae > Mytilus > Mytilus edulis. The sequence goes on from NC_092347.1 coordinate 38,181,040, forward strand.
AAGACACTACTTTAAAAGGTATAACTGAAGGGCTGAAGGATTTATGAGTTTTGAACAGCGGTATACTACTGTTGCCTTTATTTACTCATATTTGGAATTATGTGTTATTCATACAATGGCCAGAAGACTGTAATGATCATGATTTTACATGGGAAAAATTGAGAAAGTGGATTTGCAATGATTTCATTTCTTAGATTGTATGATAACATATTCATTTAGTTAGAACAACAAGTGTCTGTTACAGGAATATAACCGTTGTCATAAATTCATTTGATGTGTTCAAGCTTTTGATTTTGCCATTTGATAAGGGACTTTCCGTTTTGAATTTTGCTTTTGAAGGCAAATTTAGAAAAGCGATTTGAATGCATGAAATTATTTTAAGTGCTGTTTACCTTTTTTTTGACAACACGGAAGAACGTTTTCATAAATTATATTTTAAATGGTAGTTTGTGATCTTTTTTGTCTTTATGAATGTGAAAGAAAATTATTGCATCAAAACAATTGCGTACACGTATATAATAATATACATCATATACATCTTTAAAAAAAAACAATAGAGGAAAACAAACCTGTTCTTCCCTGTATTGAATCTACTGATGACATAATCTTTATTTTTTCTTTAAATAATGTGAAAATAGCTTAAGGTGGTTATATAACATGATTCTATTGAAAAAGAACGCAATGATTTATTTTTAACTCAAATACAAGAGTCATATTGTAATGACTTGAATGAAAGCGTCCATATCTCAAATATCAAACAATGATGAGTAAGTATAAATGTCTGAACAAATAAGGCAGTGAAACATTTTAGCACGCAACGTTGTCGAATAAGCATAAATTCTTGATCAGTAACAGTTACTAAACGATTTTATTCGGTATCAATCAGCAGTTTTATATTTTGTCGTCAAAAACACATCTGTGCGCATAAAACTAATTGATGAAGGTTCATTTTACGTTTCTATGAAGCATAACTCATAAGTGTCAAACTTTCTACAAAAAACTGACTTTTGCAGATCCCCGATGACAACTATGGGCATTATGCTCTCATTTTTGATGTTTAGGTACGACGTGCGTAATTATTTCAATCTGATGGCTTAATTTATATCCCCGACGCAATTAAAAGGAGATCAGTGAGAACAAAAGGCCATGCAATACAAATCCAAGACCAACAGGTTAACGTGTGCGCAGACAGACATACACTGTACCGTGATCTAAAGTTGTTAATTTCTGTGTCATTTGGTCTCTTGTGGAGAGTTGTCTAATTGGTAATCATACCACATCTTCCTTTTATATAAAGTTCATATAATATTCACACAGAACTTAACATCAAGAAGAAGACGGAGGTGAACACGGGTCTTACGCAAGTGACAACAGTAATGATTTGATTTTTGTGTGTGTTTTAAACGCCACCTCGGCCAGTTTTTATTGGTGGAGGAAACCGGAGTGCCCAAAGAAAACCATCGACCTTCGATAGAAAAACTGAAAATCCTAGTAAAAACAGATTGGATTCGAGTGCACCCACACGGGCTTCGAACTCACAACCTCAGTATTTACTGGCTAGTGATTATAGTAATAACTATTAAGACCACTTGCCCATCGAGGCCCCCAACTGTATTTATCCGGTGATAAAATGCTTAGAAATTGCGGATCAGTAAATATCAGTGGCAAATATTACATGCTATATATGGCAAGATACTAATATAATGTAAATATGGACACATGTTTAGCTAGTTATCTTTATGCATTTGTGTCCGTCCATTTGTCGTCCGCAATTTTTTATTTAGGAACTTCGTCTCAAAATTGTTCGATGATAGCCAACTAAAGTTTGTTACTTTAGCTATAATGTTGTTTTCTTAAAAATTTGCTATTTTGTCCAGGGTGATCAACAAACATGGCCTATGTGACTAAAAAAGGCATTGGATTCAAACTTCAATTTCAAATGAATACATCGAAATATATATCAATAAAAAAATGGAACAATTTTGAAAATGGCTGACAAAACATGCTGTTACTATCTTCTTGATATTTTTGAAAATATCTTTACATTTTTTTCGAGTAACTGCCCCTGAAGTGGTGAGTTATCAACATTTTTGGTCAATTCTAGTGTATTACAGAATGAACTTCGAAAAATTGAGGAAGGTTACAAGTGGAAATTTTAAAAGTGAATGTCATGCATGGCAATTTTGATCTGTTGTCTCTGACATTTTTGTTTTGTTTTGCAATTTCATAAGTTTGCAAGTTTTAATAAAAAAAAGGGGGGAGGGGGAATTGCAGTATGATTGCTAATGAGACGACTAACTATTCAACAGAATATAAAGATAAACAAAAACTATTGAACATAGTTTGAAAATGGAAATAAGCAATTAGCTAGTTTTGAAGTGAAAATTGCAATAAAGCAAAACGTAATCACTGTGACAATATCTATCCAACACGAAAATCTATTTGGGCTTTAACTTTACTGTTTTTGCATTTGTGTCTGTTACATAAAAAAGCTAAGTAGTTGTTTTTAGTTCATTCGTGTGAAATTTTAACAAAATCGATAACCAACAACTAAAATCCTTAGAAAATTACGTTTTGTCCTAATAGTGTCAATTCTCAAGAAAAATATTTTTTGGAAGGAACGTGAATTTAAGACACATTGTTTCAAATGTAGTTAAAGGAAGTATTATGATTTTGAGCCCAGTAGTCAACATTTCGGTGTTGACACGAATATCAATAATGTGGTCATTTTTATAAATTTCCTGTTTACAAAACTTTGTATTTTTTGAAAAAATAAGGATTTTCTTATTCCAGGCATAGATTACCTTAGCCGTATTTGGCACAACTTTTTGGAATTTTGGATCCTCAATGCTCTTCATCTTCAACGAAACGCGCGTCTGGCGTACTAAATTATAATCCTGATACCTTTGATAACTATTGAGAACAAAATCCTCATTAAAAAATTAATATTAGTATAAAGCGGTATAACTCATAACTCAAAAACTTCAGAGGCCGCTCACTCTGCTCTCGACCATTTCACTCTTCAATGTAAATTTAACGTAACGGACTTATGTTTTTATCAAACAAACAAAGATTCGTATGAAGAGAAAAATTCAGTTAAACAATTGCTCCTTATTTTATTTATTATAATATAAAACAAACAAACAAAAATGTAATTTAGAATATACAATTTTCTTGGATTTTTGTCTTATTTGCAATCATACCACACCACTTAATTTTTACACTATAATATTGAAAAAAACATCTGTTAGCATAAAACTGATTGATCAAGGTCCGTTTTTCTTCTTAATGGAGCATTACTGTAAAAGTGTTGAAGTCTCTATGATAAACTGACATTCGCAGATCATAATTGACAACTATAGGCATGTCCTTCTCAATTTTACTGTATAGGTTAAACGTGCATAATTATTTCAATCTGATAAGTTTATTTATATCCCCGATCACACAATCTTAATGTCAAGGAAAGTCCTGTTAAATGTGGCAGAAGTTATACGACTTTTATGGTATAGTATATCAGGATATAATATGATATTGTACATGTATGTAGACGTCTGTCTGTAGACAATTGGTCAATGTGAAATACCCTTATCATTAGTATCTGTTTGCGTTACAATTTTAGCGTGTTTGCCCTAATATTGCAACTTAATCATGTATATATAAGTCAAGGTAAATGAATGTGATTTCTTCTTCCTTGTTGTGATATCAAATATGTTTAGAAAAATTCAGAAAGATATTTTCTTGCTGACATACCTTCGATGATAATGAAAAAAAACACACTCTTTTTTCTCCAGATTATTGTTGCTATCGACGAATCTTATCGAGAGCCTGTACATCTTCTCTGTCCGTACTTGCTTAAGGGCATACGATACAGTATTTGATTTCATAATGAAATTTTGATGAAAATTGCAAACAGGCTATTTTTTACCTGCTTAAGGGGGCTCGAGGGTCTAAATTAATATTTTTTATTTGATATAAGATTTCGCTATATTTTTCTATAAAGGAACTTTATCTTATACGTAATAGAAAAATGAAATAAAACAATGGGGTCACCGTTCATTTACGCTCACCATCTGCCTTTGACAGAAACATACATGTTTGTTAATGTCCTTTTTTTCGGTTGAACTAATAGGAGAAATAGCGGTAATATCGAAATAAAAAAAAACTAAATTACAGAAATCGCTTAAATTTTACAATTATTTGTTTTATGTACATCTTATTCGAAAACAACAATAAACATATAGGTCACCAATGAGTAAAAAAAGATCTTTCAATTTTAATGCAAAAAATGGCATTTTTTGCACCAAAGGCAGATAATTTGGAGCTTTTTCAATGATATCGACATTTTAAAAGTCACATTCGGCCAACACCAATTGATTTTTTGGAATTATTTTTGTACCATATGTTAAATTAACAACTACTAAAGGTAATTAATAAAATTTGTAATGAAAAATAAATGTTTAATTTTTTTCTGAAAATCTTTTACCCGCGAGCCTCCTTAAATCAAATATAAATTATGATAAAAAAAAAACAAACAATATTCCTCCATGTGCTACTTTTTGAGTAAAATGAGGTCGAAATTTCAGATATTTGCTCAAAATTCGAATTTATTGACGTATATTTCTTTCCAACAGAAATGCATAACTTGGTTTTTTTTAAAAGATAAACAGAAGCTGTTTTTGTAAAATTCTTTCTCAATTTTCTTTTATGTAAGTATCCTATAAATTTATGATTTTTTTTGTTAAGAAATAACGAAAATTTATCAAACGTTCATGAATGTAGGACAAAAAGTTTTTTTGCTGTATTATTATCAAATTAAAAAAAATTGCATTATTGACCTTTTTAGGAAAATTGGTATAAACAATCTTCATACGTAATCAAAACGAATGTCATTTTAAAAAAGAGAGGTCCATAAACTTGTTTTTAATCAGTTTGAATGATAAACATCAGTCACAGTTTGCCGTCGCGAAAATAACATTTTACTTTAGCAACGTCATTACCTCCCCTTTAACTGTATACCATTCCTTCAGAGTCTGTATCGGGTTTGCAAAATAGAAAACACTTGATAGAATGTGCAAAATAAAAATGCAACAAATAAATGGACAGATTCAATGAATTAAAAACATAGTTTAGGTATTGTGATGGCAGATAATCCATTTGAATGTATCTGTGACAATTTGGACTTTATTGAATGGATAATTAAACAAAAGTCAAGCTTGACAGTCGCTCGTATCAATGTAGACTTTTAAATGGGACATTAATAACTGTTCGAGAGGCATACGAGAGGATGCATGAATTGTTTTCTCATTGTAGAAATGCAATATGGCTGACTGTGGCCTTTACTTTGTTGTCCACGTGTTTAATAACTGTTTTGTTATTATTCACATATAGTAAACGATGGAAAATATGTGTATTCTTTTACCGGAAATTTCGGAAAATTGTCGAACAAAAATATTGTAGAAGTTTTATATATGACGTTTTCATTTCATATGAAGGTGATAGATTACATTGGATAACGAACTGTCTAATTCCAAAACTAGAAAACGAATGGAATCTTAAGATATGCTTCAAAGATCGTGACTTTTTACCCGGAGATATTTATTTTGACACAGAAGCAGAGAGTATAGAAAACAGTAAACATGTTATATTTTTGCTTACTCCATCATTTAAATCATCAAAAGATTATATGTTTGAAGTTGAAAGAGTAAAACACGAGAAAAGAATGCAAAATATAGAAAACATTATAGTGTTAGCAAAGGACATTACATTGAAAGACATTCCAACTGAACTTGCTTATATTTGGAACTATGTATCATTTATTCAGTGGCCAGATAATGCTGGTGATCTTGATGTCGCATGGCAAAAATTAAGGAGATGGATATGTAATGAATTGGTGTAAAACGTCATTCATGACAAGAAAAAGACACTAGGAACAGATCTGAGAGTACTCGTAATTATCTGACAGCTAGTTTAAAGCCACTAACAACTTATAAAAAATAATCTAATACTAAGCTATCAATACGTACACATCCAACGTCAGAGAGAAAAACATGACCTTGTGAAATGCCGAGTTACAGGTATCGAAAGATTGTAGATCCATGAAAGAATATATGTATATAACATACCAGTAGTATTTAGTTTGCTTTTAATTTACTGATAACAAAATCAATATTTATACCAATAAAAACAATATTCAATAATTTTATTACAGTGCTGAACTGGTAACCTTTTAGAATAAGTTTATTTAAAGGAGCGATAAGTTTACAAGGATCATTTCTAAATTTCCGGGCACGGTTAACAACATTTCCGTAAAATGAGGATGCGCTATCCCGTTATATCTATTGAAAAATGTAGTAAAAGTTTTAAGTAATTTATTGTAACGATATCCCTGGTTTAATAATTTACCAGTAATACATAGATTACGTTCGTTAAAATCAAAAACGGCACAACAGACACGGGCATAGGGGACGAGCTGTGAAATATAAACACCGTAAGATAGTGCCAAAGGAACATCACCATCTAAAAATGAAAATTAACAATAGGGAGCGAAAAAATCGTTCCTTTTGTCGTAAATTTTAATGTGGAGTTTCCCGTTTAAAACCGAAATATCTAAATCCAGGAAAGGACAGTTATTACCGTATAAATTTGATTTATTTAAAGTAAATTCCTTTGGGTAAATTTCAGCAGTATATTGAGAAAATTCTTGATTATTTTACGAAAAAATATCATCAAGATAACGGTAATCATCATCATGCACACACAAAGCTGAAGAATCTTTTTGTTTCGAACTTTCACAAACAACTTAATCGAATACATGATGTTTTAATAAATAAAATATCTGATAGACTGTATACACAATCGAAAGCACATAGTTCACACAGGGAATCTATAAAATGTATGTATGTCTTTTTTCCGAAATTAGTCAATTATCTTTATTAGTATGTATCAACATGTGTTAAAGGGCACAGTCACGATATATCCGTGGTTTAGAAGCGTAACAATAATTATGTGGAGGTAACACCAGTGTATACCTACTGGTAAATATTATATGTTTTTATCTTATAGAAAATTGTGTTATAAATATGACTTTAGTAAAATAATGTATATTTATGTCAATCTTAATATAGTAAATATGAAGTGTACTATAGTTGATATATCAAAGCTAATAAGATCTTTAATTTGTAACTTTGATAATGGCTTTAGCACATACAATTAACTTATATAGTCTCAATGTAAACGGCATCGGTTCTAGGGGAAAAAGGATAGAGTTATAGAATGGATAAAAGTCAAATTACATTTTTACAAGAAACACATTTTGACGAAAATATTTAAAGAGAAATTAAAAATAAAACGGAATATGAAACCTTTTGCAGTAACGGTATAACAGCTAGTAGGGGTGTAGCTATTTTAGATAAAAAGTCACTGAGCTTTGAATTGATAAATAAGTTTAGTGATAGTGAAGGGAGATTTGTACTAATTAATGTGAAATAATTCTATTTTCACATTTTCCAGCATATATGCACCGAACTGTAAAACTTCTAGAAATTCATTTTTTTTTAAAGTAAGCGATAATTTGAAAGAACACAGTCTTGGTATACATATACTAGGGGGAGATTTTAATGATACACTTAAACCAATTGATAGAAAGTCTTTATGTCCTGGTAAATTTATTCAATAAAAACTAACAAATTAACGGATGTTTGGAGAAATTTAAACACAAATAAACAGCAATTTACATGGAGAAGAAAGAATAAATCACAAGCTAGTAGACTAGACATGATTTTTATTGGGTCAGAATTTTTACCTCTTATAGAATGATGTCAAATTAAACCGGCTGTTAAACAGTCTACTGATTACCAAAGTATATTTTTAAAATTTAAGCCAGGGTTATCAGAAAGGGGAAATGGGTATTGGAAAATAAATAACTCAGTATTACAAAATAAAGATTATCAAGAACGTATAAAATGTTTAATTGATAAATATATTTAAAAAAAAGACTCCATAGATTGCAGGCTTTTATGGGATGGATTTAAAATCGAAATAAGGGAAGTAACTACAACATACTGTAGAAATAAAGCGAAGTTAACAAGAGAGTGAAGGCGTAGTTTAGAACAAGATCTGGAACAAAAGATGGAACTTATAGATGAGAGAAACAATGGTGAAAATCATAATTTGGAAAAAGAAATTAAAGATTTAGAAAAAGAATTAAGTACTAACATTTATGACGAAAAGGCAAAAGGGGCACAAATTAGATCTAGAGAAAAATGGGTTGAGTTTGGAGAAAAGAACAATTCCTACTTCCTCGGTCTAGAAAAGAAGAGGCAAGTGAAAAAATCAATAAGCAAACTAAAAGGAGAGGATGGGAAATTAATTACTAATCAAGAAAATTTACTCCATAAAATAAAAAATTTCTATGAAAACTTGTAAAATGTAAAATCTGCATATAAAAATTTAACTGAAAAATATATCAATGACACAAAACTAGGAAACAAAGTAGACGAAATGGATAAACTGATATGTGATGGAAAATTTACAGTAGAGGAATGCACACAAGGCATTTATAAAATGAAACTAAATAAATCACCAGGGCTTGATTGTCTAACGGTTGAATTTTATAGACAATTTTGGGATAAACTTAAATTCTTAGTTGTGGATGTTCTAAATACCGGCTATGATAAACAAAAGTTATCATACTCACAACGTACCAGTATATTAACTTCACAAAAAGAGATCCTTTACTTTAGGAAAAATACCGTCCGATTTCATTTCTAAATATAGATTTTAAACTTTTGTCATATGTTCTAGCTCGGACATGACAAAGAAGAATGCAAAAATTTAAACTGGAATGGTAAAATAGAAAAGATGAATAAAATATTTATGATATGGGAAAAACGAAATCTTTCAATTTTAGGAAAAATCATAATTATAAAGACTTTAATATTGCCTTTGTTTACTTTCTTGGGAAGCGTCTGTCTAACTTCAGAAAATTATCTAAAAGAAATAGAAAACAGTAGCTATAAATATATTTAGGATGGGAAACCAGACAAGGTTAAAAGAAACATGATGATTGGTCCATATGAGAAGGGGGGGGGGGTCTAAAATGGTAGACTTCAAAAGTTATTTTGTGGCTATAAAAGCATCATGGGTAAATAGATTGCATTTGGTAAATGGTAAACTTGAGACTTGGAAGCTGATACCATTTAAATACTTATATGTTTCAAACAATATTTTGTCAATATTTAATATGAATTTTAGTGATATTAAATCTTAAGATATTTTAAAGATATTCCTCCGTTTTATAAAGACGTAATAAAGTCTTGGAATTTGACTGCCGGGGGAAAAACAAAACAACCAGACACATTTGTCGATATTAGAAAGCAAGTAATATGGGGAAATACATCTATAAAATTTGGTAATAAACCAATTATATTTGAGAACTGGATTAGGCGTGATCTAATTTACATAAACGATATCTTAGATGATAAAATGTCATTATCCGAAATCTACATTCTAAACAAATTAAAGTTCAAATTAAACTGGGTCGCCGAATTTCACATATTTAAAAAATCTATACCAGCAGATTGGATTCAAGTTGTTCAAAAAGAGAATTCTGTCAAAACTACAGTTAATATTCAGAGAAATAAAATCATATGGAAAAATAATTTAATCGAGACTACATTTTTAACAAATAAAAAGTATAAAACTAGAGTCGTCAATAGGAAGAAACAGATGGCTTAGAATCCTTCCAATACCAGAAACTCTTAATATGAATTCATTGTAATAAATTGTTTTTGAATATATGACTGAAAATAAATTAAAATTTAGATGGAAATTATTACATTATATTGTTCCAACTAAAAAACTGTGGAAAAAGTGGAAAGTAACTAAGACAGATAAGTGTAATTTTTGTAATCAAGAAGAAGATTATGCTCACTATTTTCTGAAGTGTAGAATTTGAATAAATTTTGGCAAAAAATCTATGAACTCTTTAAAAGAAGGAAAATAGATTTTGATATTAAATTGCAACATCTGGTATTTGGATATAACATCACAGAAAGTAAATATTATTTTTGAATTATATACTAACAGTATTAAGTTTTTCTATTTATAAGTCATACCATGTATCCGAGCAGAGAACAAAAACTTTTGATGTCTTTAGTATTTTTGAAAATGAATTTAATAAAAGAATGTATGCATATAAATCAAGATGTCCAATGTTATTGTCAATTAGAAAGAATTTTTAGCATTGATAAATCTCTGCCTAAGTCAATTATACATCCTTTATATTATTTTTTATAAGTTAATAAGTTGGATCAGCTGTTTATTTCTCTGGATAATCAGTGGAGTGTAACAGGGTAAATCAAGAGAAGCTTGGACTCTTGGTGAAATTTGTAACAAACAAGATTAGATGAATAAATATTATTATGTTGTTAAAAAAAAAAGATAACGGTAAGAGTTGTTGAATTAATCAATTAACTGCAATTATTTCGACAGGTCTTTTCTGAGTTTAGTCATAAACTGTGATTCGTAACAGTATAAAAACAAGTCTGCTATTAAAGGGACACAATTAGTGCCCATTGGGATACATACAACCTGTTGATAAACTTTGTTGCCGAAACGTACATAATATTATCAAGGAAAAAATTAACAGCTTCAATCATCTCACTGAAAGATTATTTGTAGAACACTTACTAGAGGCCGAGATGAAACGATATTTCAATGTTTTTTTGTGTAGTTTAGGTAGCCAATACATAGTAGTGACCTTCAAATGTGCAAAAGAAGCCTTAAGCGTTGATGTGGTTGTGATATGTTTGTTTACTATATGACTCTCTGTGGAGCGAATGGACTTGAATGTAGATGAATTTAAAATTGCATTCTTAAGAACGTTCGTGTAGTATTTACGGCATACCACCATCACATTATTGGCTGCTTTGTCGGCCGGTACAAACACAAACCGCTTTGAAAGTTCTTGAAGTTTATTTCTTATTCTGGAAGTTGGTGTATTATGTACTCTTTTATTTACTTCTAAATTATTTTCAAAATGTGATATTCCCTTATCTACCACATTCATACATTTATTCAAATAAGAATCAAGAGATGTTTATCAGATTTTTCCCGTTTACACCCCTTAGGTTTGTTGTCAGAATGAATGTGTATATAAATCCTATCAAACAAATAGCGTCATCAACTTTTTGGTAAAAGATATGATCATTGCCCGACTTTAGCTAGCCTACCGTTTTGTCCTCTTTGATTTTAAAGCTTCGTTTTTTATTTGAAAATAGTTTGGCCTCGAGCATCCCTGAAAAGACATTGAAATGCACATTTGGTTGATGCCTATGCTGATGTTTTGTCAGTCCCCCGAGGTATGTACTAGTCCAGTAGCCATTACTTCGACTCTTGCATGATATTACGGATATTTTCTTATCAACATTTGGTGTTATTTTCTTTAAACTATCTTAAATTGAGGATTATCTCTCTCTCTCTCTCATGCAAAGATCTTATTACGTGTGTTGCTTTTGATATACTCTTAGTCCTCTTTTGTTTATCAATTCTTAAAGTTGTGGATTTTCAAATGGATGGTCTTGGGCGTCACTGAAGAATTATTTATTGTCTAAATGCGCATATATGCAGAGAAATCGTAGAGAACTGAATTTATTGTATAGCAATATAATATTTCCAACAGAAAGTAACCAAAAGTTAGCGTGCAATAAATTCTATTATTGCACTAGTGCAATAAATCTTCAAAATTCATGACGTCATCAACGACCAAATCTTAGTTTAAACCATTTTTTACTTTCAAATATTATATTGCTATACAATAAAAGGGTTATTGCATGAATATTGGGGAATATTGTCCCTCGTAGAATATATATTGCACTCGCAAGCTCGTGCAATATAAAATTCTACTCGGGACAATATTCCCCAATATTCATGCAATAACCCTATATTACTGCTTAATAAATAATTTCCAAAAACAAATACATCTAAATAATTCATAGCTGTTGACAAAATGATCAACTAGCTTTATATTTTTTATAATTCCCTTTTGATATTGCTTGTCTTTACTGTATTGTTTTTTTAAAGATGTTATCTGACATCGACACTGAAGTCCAGTGGCGAGTTTTCGAGCAAATGAAAGCATAAATTTAAACCAAAAGGTTAAGATCATTGTTCTGGTTTAGTAAGTTCATTCTTTAGAATATTTTTACAGTAATATGGTACTATTTGTTTGTATGTTATTTGTCCTGTTCAATACATACAGTACTGTAATAATGTATGTTTGAATGTTTAGCGATTGCTGCTTAAGATACCAGATATTGTCGGTGGTGACCGTTAATTTTAACAGATGGATCTGGATTTAAGAAAGTCAAAGCAGACAACAATAAAAAGTAAAGTCTTGGTTTTTTTTTTACATTTTGAAAAGAATATGACAAGAAAAATCGAAGAGCAGTAAATGTCATTGTTATAAAAATCATTAAAGTGGAAACCCGAATCCAAATGCATGGGCATGTAATTCAAGATCGAACATTTAATAAGTTTTCATGACCACTCAGTTTGCAATAGAATTGTGATGAACAAGCGGGGCATTGTAAGAGATAGAAACGCACGGTACTCTAAATTTCAATTAACATGTTGCCAATCAGTCAAAGGCACACACAAGAAAAATTGCGATGACAAAGAGAGCATTTCAAAATAAAATAAAATATCTATCTGACGTGTGTCCGATGAGTGCATACTAAACGATGAGTGCATACTAAACAATGCCATAATCTCAGTTTAAACAGAACAACGTGCTCCTAGAAATAGCACTAACAATAGACTTCAAGAAAACACACAACAAAAAGCAAAATATAGAAAACAAATGAAAACGCAAGTTCTTCTCAAATCTCTTTGCTGAAGTTGCGAATGAGCGCAAAGTGAGCGTAAAAAAAAATTCCGATGACCAAAAGGGGCATCATAACAAATTTAAAATCACGTTACTCTGACATCTCTATTGACATTTTGACAATGAGTGCAACGCGAACAGTCGGTCAGAATCTCGTTTCAAACAGAAAACTATGAATTGTTCCATGGAGCAACATGAACAACGATTTCAGTTACAACACACTTCAAAAAGCAGATTCCGAGTATAGATACAATGAATAATGTTATAATAATTTAAATAACATGGTTGTTAGTTGTTATTATATCTGGGTACTAGTACTAGTCGAACAAATTATCCTGCGTATGATGTTCTTTTAATGTTATGATTCATGTTTTCTGAAATTTCATATTTGAAGCTACGTTGCAAGCGAAATCCATGGCCTCACATGATATAACAGTCAATCATTAAATAATATGAGTAAAAAACATGCGGTATGGGTTGATCTATGACTATGTATTTGCTATCTCAAGATCAGTCGAGTAATAAAAAAATAGATTTCAGAATGCATGTTATAAGAATTAGAAGAGAAAATATCTTATTTTTAAGTTAAAAACTTGAATTATATACGACAAAAAACATTTGTACATGTAAGAACCATACTATTAAGGTAATCAAAGTATCATGCTTGTATTTTTTGTATGCCAACGTAAATTCACGACCTATTTTAATAGGTCAGGATTTAAATCTCCTTACATGTAAGAAAAACAGCCGGCTATTAACACCACGTTTGCACCCGTCAACATAAAACCACCAGCAAGGTTATGAGTGGGGTTCGTGTTGCTAAGTCTCTATTTTTCTTTGTTGTGTAACTGTTTTGTGAACTATTGTTTGTCTGTTTGTCTTTTTCTTTTTTACCCATATCGTTGTCTGTTTATTTTTTATCTTTGAGTTTGAATGTCTCTCTGGTATCTTTCTCCCCTCTCTTATTGACTTGTCGATGCAAACTGACTTTATTAGTTTCCGAAAGTGGAAATGAACAAGACTCGGCTTTTGATTATATCAATTCCTCTCGAATCGTTATGATACATTTCATAATTTTGGCCAGCCTTCCCTTTTCAGTTTTGGAAATTCTCTTCAGGCAATCCAATGTTACCCAATTAAAATATTATATCATGTTCTGTTCGAAAGAATAATACCTTTTCTAGATTGCACCATTATATATTTCAAATTCGTATGCTTACATGACCTTTGACTCAGTCGTACTATAATTCAAAGTGTAAGTCAACTATTGGTCAAACTTTAACATGAACTTTAAGTCGAACTGATCCTTGAACTTGAACTTACTTCGCTGATCAGTCAACTCTGTTAAGGGTTTCTTTCTCATAATACACAGTGCACCAAATACCGTCTGAGTCACAACGTTGTCAGAAAACAGAACATATTTACATGGTTATATGCATTCTTACTGCAAAACAATTACACAGAAGAACACATATTAAAAACAAATATTGGTGTTTGGTGTTTTAATGTATGTGTTTATACTGCATTCACCAGACTGTACTTCGGGTAGCTCTATATAATAATTAGTTCAATTTTCGATAGAGGATTGCTGCTCACAAAGGAAGCTATTAAACTAGGAGTTTTAAATGGTGAAGTTGAAATGATCCCTTCATAAATTCTACGGACGCCATGACGAGTTGGTTGACCATTATAGAATTACCGTTTCACGGAAGATATCGAATATACTCATAATGTTGTAACTACAATCCACTTCCCTTTTCAAAACGAATGTAACCTATCGAATTAGACTCTTTAGCGGGTGTGTAATTTTATGAGCAGTACGGCGGGTTATACATGTGGAGCAGTATTCGCTAACCCTTCCGGACCATATGTGATCACTCCCAGCTTTTGGTGGGGTTCGTGTTGCTTTGTCTTAAGTTTTCTATATAAAAAGAAGATGTGGTATGATTGCCAATGAGACAACTGTCCACAAGAGACCAAAATGACACAGACATTTACAACTATAGGTAACCGTGTGGCCTTTTACAATGAGCAAAAACCATACCGCATAGTCAGCTATAAAAGGCCCCGATAAGACAATGTAAAACAATTCACACGAGAAAACTAACGGCCTTATTTATATAAAAAAAATGAACGAAAAACAAATATGTAACACATAAACAAACGACAACCACTGAATTACAGGCTATGTTGTGTCTTTTGTACTATTATTTGTCTATTTGTCTTTTTATTTGTTAGCCATGGCGTTGTCAGATTATTTCGATTTATGAGTTTTTCTGTCCCTCTGGTATCTTTCGGCCCTTTTTCAGTACATATCCATACATATTTTAGTTACATTGGTTTTAATCTTGCATATAATGGACATATTTCTTAATATAGTATAAGAACAAAATTTAACAAGATCTCTTAGTTCATTTCTTTGCCATTTGCTTCAGCTGTCCAAATTAACAGATTGAATACGTTAAGCTTCATTTCAATAACTGCCAGCATATGATGTATACTGCTTGTACTTTTTATATGTCATTCATACCGTTGTTTACGAGTTTAGTTCTTTTCACAGATGATATCGAATATGTTCATAATGTTGTAACTACAATCCACCTCCTTTTCACCACGAATGTGACCTACCCAATTAGACTATTTACCGAGCGTTTGTAATAGCATGAGCAATACGACGGGTGCCACATGTGGAGGAGGATCTGCTTACCCTTCAGGAGCATCTGAGATCACCCCAAGTTTGTTTTTTTTGGGGAGGGGGGTGGGTCGTGTTGCTTAGTCTTTCGTTTTCCATATTGTGACGTTTGTACTATAATTATTTGTCTGTTTGACTTTTTTTCTTTTTTGGCCACGGCGTTGTCAGTTTATTCTCGATTTATAATAGATATGAAAATGCGGTATGAGTGACAATAAGACAACTTTCGCTTCAAGTCACAATTTTCAAAAGTAAACCATTCTAGCTCAAAGTACGGTCTTCAACACGGAGCCTTGGATCACACAGAACAGCAAGATAGCTATATAGGTCCCCAAACATTACTAGTGTAATAGCATTCAAATGGGAAAACCAATGGTGTAATCTATATTTAAAAACGAGAAAAGAGACACATTCATGAATCAGCAAACGACTACTACTGAATATCTGATTCCTGACTTGGGACAGGTGCAAACTTATAGAAATAAATTTTCTTGTTTATTCAGATTGATGATATGATACTACTAATGAGATTACAAGACATTTTGAGGAACCTATAGTAATAATAGTTCAATTCCATTTATTGCAGGATCTACCCAATAGAAAACACACTGTAAAGCTATTATGACATATTTTATTTGGTTTTCAATCTTTTTTATCAACTGAATAATGTTGTTTCTTTTGAAGGAGGCAGTCTTAAAATGTATTTTAATCTCTCAAATATAATTGATATGATAAATCCGCAAGGAAGACATGTACTTCCGGGTAAATCAAGTAAATTTATTCATGTTTATTCGCGTTTTGGGTTTAACTGAGATTCATAACCATCGTAAAGTATGTGAAGCATAAGTTTATAAAATGAAGTCTATGGCAAGCCGATTTTATAATATATTCAATAAGAAAAAGAAAAAAAAACAACATTTTATTAACTTCTTTCGTCTGAAGTCCTTTGTCTGTAATTAACTCAATCAGGAATGCTCAAGCTAGGTACTAAAAAAACAAAAAATGTTCTTTAACCAAGATTTTATTCATAACCTCAGACACATACTTGTGTACAAGAGGACCGAAACAGTTGAAGAGCGCTAGCTTTGTGACCAAAAGAATCTATAATTGAAAGCTAGGTCAATGTAAGGTCAGCTTTGCATGAGGGAGTTGAAACCTTATAAGTTTCTTTAAAATTTATAAATTTATAAAATAACGTGCAACTAAAGAAGACTTTGTTATGAATTTTGTCAGTACCGAAGTACAATAACTGACTACTGAGCTGAAGATCTCCTCGGAGAATGATAGTCAACCAGCAGCAGTATCTGAACACACTGTTCCAAAAATGAAAGAACACGTTATATATCTCATACATATGTGTGAGAAGCGAAACAGTTAAAGCAGTCTTAGAAGACGTGTAGTCCTAATATTATCAACTTTTAGAGATTTATTCTATAAGATATAATTCAAGATATTACGGTTTATCTCTTTCATAAGATAAACCAATTCAATTAAAGAGAAATGATTACTGCATCATTCGGATGCGGCTCTCGTTTCCCGCCAATCAACGTCACATGACTCGTCAGCATTACTTTGCACTAGCCACTCTTGTAGCCAGATATGTAAAAGTTTCAAAAATGTAATCGTAAAAAAATCATTGACATCCGCATATCATATTCCAATATTTTGATATGAAACTATCGAAGAGACGGTAATTCTACAAGAAAGGATTTTCATTTGCAAGGGCCAGCAAATGACGAAATTAAAATGTAAACCGAACTGTCGCCACACGCTCCGATGCCATTAACACGAGGAACACATCCAGCTTCTTTGTTTCGACATGTTTGGATGTGTAAAGATCATTGAACTGGGATTTTTGTGGGTAAAATCCTTGTTCATGAACTATTTACACTTACCTGCCTCCTTAACTAATTGCAATTTCCCTCTACTTCCCCTTACGTTCGTCGAGTTTTTTAATATAAATACGGTAACACCTCCAGTTATCTCCCTTGTGTAACTCTTCAGTTTTCGAGACCAATATAAAGTAATTCCTCGAGAGGGGAGGAGGGCGGGTGAGGCAGGTAAGTGTAAATATTTCATGAACAAGGATTTTACCCACGAAAATCCCAGTTCACTTCAATATTTCCACTTACCTGCCTCCTTAACTAATTGCAAAAGAATTTGCAGCCCTACTAAAGAAGGTGGGAAAGGAATTAAATAAGGAATTAAAAAATTATATTCAGCTATTTCTGTCTTCCTCTCTTGAAAGAATCCAAAATTGCTGACTTGGCAAAAATGGACTGGTGGTCAGGAACATCCTTCAAATAGAATGAAGTGAAAGTAGTTTCAGATGTCCAGTGAGCTACTTTTAAAATTTCTTCAGCTGATACACCACAAAAATAAAGCCCATGAAGTAGAGAGTCTTCTTGTATCATGTGCTCTTACTGTTTTTAAAGTGTCGTTATCTGCATTTTCATATGCATATCGCACTGTATTAACAATCCATCTTGCAATAGAATCCTTTGAAGTTTCTTTGTGATGGTTTTTTTTATAAGTAACAAACAGTTTGTTTGATTTCCTTATAGATTTTGTTCTATGTATGTAAATCCTTATAATGCACGGCAAGGGCATAGTTTTAAATCCTCAGAATCAGTCGCATAAGAATTAAATGAAGGAATGAATAAGGGCTCCCAAGGCCTATTGAAAGTCTGTGTTTTTGCAAGAAACTGCATATTTGGTAATAGTTTAAATTCCATTTTTGTCAAATCTGAAATGTCCATCATCTAATGATAAGCTATGAATTTCACTAACTCTACTGGCTGATGCAATAGCTACTAGAAAAGCTGTTTTGAATGTTAAAACTTTAATTCAATTGAATCTAAGGGTTCAAAAGGATGTTTTGTTAGCATCAATAAAACTAAAGGTAAATTCCAATTTGGGGTCAATTGACGAATTGGTGGATTCATATTAACTTTAATCAATGACGATAACTCAGAACTGTTTGAAATTTCTAATCCATTATTATGAATCAATGCTATGGCTGACTTGTAACCTGTAATAGTCTGTGGTTTGCATTTTCTTACAGTAGAAAGATATAACAAAAATTCTGCTACTTCTGGTATAGTTGAAGAAGTGGAATTGATATTTTGTTCTTTACACCAACTGTCATATATTCTGAGTCTTGCATCATACACTGTTTGAGTAGATGTTTTTCTGTCATTTGCCATAATTTCTGCAGTTTTTTTTTTAGAAAATCCTTTTGACTTATGACGCAATTTGATAATTTCCATGCCACAAGATTTAATGTTTCTAGACTCGGATGAAATATTTGTATTCGATTGTGAATTTGTGAAAGCAGATCTGGCAAAAGTGGTAATTTTATTGGAATATCTATCAGTAGATCCAACATCTGAGGAAACAAAGATTGTCTTGGCCACATTGGTGCTATTAGAAGAACAACTGTCTTTTCTTCTCGAATCTTTTGTAATATCCGAGGAACAAGGATTAGAGGATATATTTTGAATCTTTGGAAATCATACATGATAACACATCTGAAATCTGTACCCTGTTACTTATCGAATAATACATTACACAAAGAGAAAATACACACATTAATTAATTTTATACTATAAGTACATACCTCGCAGGAGATAACAGTCACGATGTTATGTGGTCTGTATTTTTATATCTCTTTTATTTATATTGATTACGGTAATCCATGGTTTAAAGATGCACTCGATTATGTTATAATGTTATGTGAATCTGGTTTATATGTGCACTCCTTTATGTTATAATGTTATATTATTTATAACTAGTATTACATTCTAGAAAGATATTTCTTTTTTCACTCATTGTCATATAAAAGAATATAAGTATTATTACATGTATACTATTTTTTTCTGATAATACAGTGCACTTTTTCAGCCTTCTGTTTCCCGGACAGTTGGTTTAAATGTAAACGGGAATCCACAGTTTGCATCCTGGGCAACTGAGGAAATTGTAAACAGGAAATATTTGGAATAAACTTTTTAAATTTAAAAAAAAAGAAAAAAAAAAGAAGATTGTCTTGGCCACATTGGTGCTATTAGAAGAACAACTGTCTTTTCTTCTCGAATCTTTTGTAATATCCGAGGAACAAGGATTGGAGGAGGAAATGCATATGCATACATGCCGCTCAAATTTACAGTTAGAGCATCTACTTGAAATGCTGCTATGTCTGGAACCGGAGAGCAATACACTGCTAACTTTTTGTTCTGAGCTGTTGCAAACAGATCTATACTTGGAGTTCCCAGTCTCTGAAATATCATATTTACTATGATATTGTTGAGTGTCCACTCTGTCATCTTGAAAAGATTTTTCCCCCTCGAAAGAGCATCTGCTAGTAGATTTATCTTTCCCGGAATGTGAACTGCACGGATAGTTACTTTGTTCTGAATACACCATTGGTAAAGGTCCCAAGTTAGGTAACACAGTTCTGGCGAATGGGTTCCGCCCTTGTTGATATAACTTATCACTGTTGTATTGTCCGACCTTATCAAAATATTCATGTCTTTCATGATCTGTACAGCTTCTTGAAGAGCTAACTGTACAGCCTTCAATTCCAACCAATTTATATGTTTTAGTTGATAAGACTTTGGCCATATTCCTGATGTCTGCCAAGTTCCTAGATGAGCTCCCCATCCTAGTTCTGAGGCATCTGTGATCAATGTCAACTGAACTTTCGGCTCCTGTAAAGGCATTCCTGAAAATATGTGTCCGATTTGTCCACCATCTTAAATGTACTGTCAAGCTCATTCGTACAGGAATGAACTGATTCAATGGTTGGATGTTTGGCCTCCATAGTGCTAACAAATAAAGTTGGATTGGCCTCATATGTAATCTTCCCATGGGTATTAGGTAAATGCATGAAGCCATCAGACCTAGCAATTTTAAAATTACTACTGCTTGAATCTGTTGACTGTTTAGTAATGCATGTATTATTTTCAAAATACTTTGAAATCTTGTCTCTGTTGGTGTTACTATCCCTTTCTCTAGATTGAAAAGGGCTCCCAAGTATTCTATATGTTGGGTTGGTATTAAGTTTGACTTTTTTCTGATTTACTATAAGTCCCAAATCTTGAACTAGACGGAGTACAAAATGCATTTGTTTTACAAGAGCTGTTCTGTCTGAATTGCTGGTCAGCCAATCGTCTAGATACATGAATATCTGAATCATTAACTTTCGTAGGTATGCTGCTAATACAGCCATAATCTTTGTGAACACTCTTGGGGCAGATTTGAGCCCGAATGGCATTGCTCGAAATTGGAAGCTGTGACCTAGAAATCGGAATCTCAGGAATTGTTTGTAATCTGTGTGAATTGGGATATGAAAATATGCATCTGCTAAATCCAAAGTTACTGCATAGTCTCCCTTTTTTAAAGCTTTCATAATTGAACGGAGTGTTTCCATCTTGAAATGATGAGGCACTACTATTTGGTTTAGAGGTTTCAGATTGAGAATCGGTCGCAAACCTCCTTGTCGTTTTGGAACTACAAAAACTGTGCTGTAATAACCCAAGTTTTCTTGCCCAACAGGAGCATGTTCTATAACATTTTTTTCTAACAAAACACTTATTTCTGTTAAAATAACCGACTCGTGAATACCATATCTTGGAAACACTTGTCTTTTTTATGTTTAAACATGGATGACTCATAAACTCCAGTTTTAGTCCTTCCAGTAAAGTTTCTAAAACCCATTGATCTCCTGTGATCTTTGTCCACTTCCTGTGAAACATTAGCAAACGTGCCCCTACCTGGGGACTTATATTTACAGTTTGTACAAGGTTCTTTGAACTTATTTCCTTGGAGCTGGAAAACCTTTTGGGCTCCCAGCTGCTTTCCGAAAAAAAATTCCTTTCCTTGAAAAATTTCCTAGACGAAAATTATCTTTGTTGGAGTAAGTGTTAGTTCTGGCAACTTTAGCTCCACTTTCAGAATTTTCAGAATAGTCACCTTTCCTCTTTTTGTTAAAGTCATTTACCGGAGTGCGATCATCTCTAGACTTTTTAAAGTTCTTGCTATAACTAACAGTATTATTATAAACATTCTCGGTTTCTCTAGCATCCCGTAAATTTTCTACTGATGTATGCAGTGTGTCAAAGTATTTTCCATTAAAAAGTTGACTACCAAAAACGGGCAACTTTAACAACTTCTTTTCTGTCGACTTACTAATGAAGTTAACATTTTTCAGAAAAAGTTTTCTTCTACTTAATACTGAATTTGCCATGATTCTGCCTGATAAATCAGCCATACTTCTAAAGAAATTAATTAATGCTTTACGTCCTTAAATTCTATCATCTTCACAAGTTGCCTCATCCAAAAAGGCAGAAATCATAGTACCATATGAAACGGCTCTAAAAAGTGCCCTGGCAGAATTGTCCATACGACGAAAATCATTATCTAATTCTCTGTGAAAGGGTGGAATATTAACTCCAGATTTAAAAGATTTGCCTTTATGACCAATAGGTAGCCCTTCCTCAATAATGTCATCTAACTTAGGAGGACTACAGAAAGCATTAAAATCATCTTTCTTAACCATGAAAGCCTTATCATCCCTGCCACGAACAGCTCTGTTTTTCAAATGACCAGAGATAGCTTCCTTTTCTACAGATTTTACCATGTCAATAATTGTTCCTTCCAAAGGTAATTTTATTGCTGATTTTTTATCATTCTTGTCAGGTTTTAGTCTTGCCGAAACAAAAGAAGGATGTTCCTGATGAGCCTCTGACGCTTCAGGCTCTATATTTATAACAGTTGCCATTTTATTAATGAAAGAAATCCACTCAATTGGATCAGAAGCACCAGGTGCCCCTCGTGGTACTTCCATATGGGGTGCATGTACATTTGACTAGATCGTGACGATGCAGACCCATCAATCTTTTCTTCTGGATCAAGATAAGAAACTTGATCTTGATCAACATTTGTCATTAAAGACATCTGATCGTCATAGCTTTTGAATTTGTCAAAATGTGGCCTTTGGTTTTGCAAAGTTACAGAACTAGGCTTTCCAGGAGGTTGAACATCAAGAACATTAGCATTGATATCAATCAATTTCGTTTTGAATAAGTTTTGTATTTTTAATTGTACCTGTTCTTGTACAATGGCCGAAATATCGACCATACAAGTGCTGTTGTCAGGTGTATTTTCAGTGACAGTGTCGTCATTTGAAGCTCCGACTGCCGCCTCCACAGGTGGACTTATGTCTTTGAAATCTGTCAACCCGTCTACACAGACGGCTTGAGACAGTTTATTCAATTTAATTGCCTTCTGAATACTTTTTTCAATCATTTTCATGACCAAACTCCGATGATCCTTTGACCAATTTTTGCAAATTTTGCTTTGGAATGACTCGTTACAAATACGATGTTTGTAACATTCATCGTGCTCATCCAGAGTATTGATCCTGTCCGGACATTTTACACACTTCTTAAACTTATCTTCTTGTTTCTCCATCTTACGATACAA
Organism: Mytilus edulis; assembly: GCF_963676685.1. Lineage (NCBI taxonomy): Eukaryota > Metazoa > Mollusca > Bivalvia > Mytilida > Mytilidae > Mytilus > Mytilus edulis. The sequence goes on from NC_092347.1 coordinate 38,204,097, forward strand.
CTTCTATAATCCAAAAAAACGTACAGGGAAAGCAACGCATGTGCTTTAATGGCTGCCGCCGAGAGAAACTGAAGAGTTACGCAAGGGAGATAACTGGAGGTGTTACCGTATTTATATTAAAAAACTCGACGAACGTATGGGGAAGTAGAGGGAAATTGCAATTAGTTAAGGAGGCAGGTAAGTGGAAATATTGAAGTGAACAATTTAATTAATGAATCTTCGCCATAAAACTTATACAATGCACGAATGACAGGGACAGCTTCCAATTTGTCAGTGGCTCGTTGACCGGAGATCAATTTAATGGCAGAAAAAAATCTTCACACCAGGAGCCCCCATTTAGAATTCCACACGGCACAAGATGCACAAGGAAAACACGATTCAAAAGGAGAACCACTGATCCAAAGAATTCCTTACCTGGTTACAGCGGTTTGCAGATTTCGACAAGCATTAATCTTGGTATGTTCTATAAAAAAGTTGATGTTTTGTGGCGTATAATTATTCTAATTGATATTTATCTCATAATGAATATTATAAGATTGATATGTTAGTGATAAAGATAAGATTTACTGAAAGGATTATTTTATTATTATAATTTGATGTCATATATTTAATTTGAATTTCACATGAGCAATATGATCGCACTGTGGCCTTTTTGCTGTCTCTGCTTTAATGTACAATATTTTATATAACCATTCAGTCATTTGGAAGACGCACCTAGCGTTATTACACACCAGATAAACACGAGGGCAATAAGTGCAAATTCGTCAACCTTTATCTCTATTAAAAACATGATCATGATGATACCACTAATTATACACAATTATATACTATGTGTTAGTTGGCTCAGCTGACGTGTAAATGAAATACACTATTATGTATATGAGAGTTCGAAGGCAAAGGATAAATTTTGTGGCGGATGACGCTATATATAGCTTAATTTAGAATAAATCCAATCAGAGTCGATGGCTTCTATTAAAGTATTTACACGTGCATATTCTTTGAACAGTCTTTAATATTTCCTAATACTGTTCGATACACTTTAATCGACATTACTATAAATAGAAATGTACATAACATATGCCTACAGTTTTCTCGTTTGATTGTTGGGTTTTTAATTACTCACTAATGCGATATCGGCTTTGCTCATTGTTGAAGGCAGTACAATGACTTATTGTTGTTAATGCGGTATGGGCCCTGCTCATTGTTGAAGGCAGTACAATGACTTATTGTTATTAATGCAGTATTGGCCCTGCGTATTATTGAAGGCAGTAAAGTGACTTATTGTTACTAATGCGGCATGGGCTCTGTTCATTGTTGAAGGCAGTAAAAATACTTATTGTTGTTAGTGCAGTATGGGCCCTGCTCATTGTTGAAGGCAGTACAATGACTTATTGTTAATGATTTCTTTGCCTTTTGGTGTACTGTGAAGAGTTGTCTCATTGATTCATACCAATTCTTTTTTACATGAGTGGGTTACTCAGTTACATGTATATATATATATATACTTTTCAATTTGCGTTTCTATTTCTTGTTAGCTTGCTTGCTTGAATTTATGCATGTTTCACTTTGTCTAGCTATTTACCTTATGCATGTGTTCTTATTGTGTAATATGCTTATAATTTGATATTTGATTTTTGTATTAAATATCAAGTCAGTTTAACTCGAGAGATCTACAGAGCTCATGTTTACGTTGTTGAAACATACATATCATGCCCGACCCTAAATTTTCTGACTTATTCAAATAGAGTTAATATAGTTTTACAAGGAAATATAATTATACAAGCAAAGCTGAGTTGATGTTTTCAACCTCAACATATGATCTGCAGGCCCGTAGCCAGGAATTTCCAAAGGGGGGGGGGTGTATTTGGACTCATTAACTCGACTTTAACAGTGCTTATTTGGTTTCAAAAGGGGGGTTCGTCCGAACCGCCCCCCCCTGGCTACGGGTATGATCTGTTATTACTATTGGTATACGTTATTCAGATAGCTCACTAAAGCTCATGACCAGGACTTTTAGTTTACCACCAAGTCAACTTAGAGCAAATAAGGGAATTGTGTGCAATTTTGACAAAATTATCAAATTACTTTATAAACTCACGAAGCAGCAGACAGAGCATGGTACACAATATCCTCTTTACTTTGAAGTGCGATAATGTGATTGTATATAAACATGTATTGTTTATAATATTTTTGATTGTCATCATCATCTAACACGGATATGTGAACATTACGGATACCTTTGTATTTTACCATCACATTTCTTTTACATGTATCACATGTCAGCACGAACTATGGGCTTTCCCACAACTATTTTTAGAAACAAAACAAATATGTGGTATGTACTTTTAGGACTTTTACAGACAAATACGCATTTTATCCAGAGGGGAGACTCCATGAATTTTTAAATTAATTTCAATAACTCTTGATCTATCTCATATTAAAAGGAACATTTAGCATTCTTATCTATATACAAAGCTGATTGACACAATCTTTTTAATTCTAGTCGGAATTAATATACTATGCATCTATATACACCCACATTGAATTTCACTCTAGCACATAGTTCTTTTAGGTCACAAAATATATTCGAGGTAAAACTATTCAAGTTTGGACTTTCCAAAAAGCTGCACAGACTGCTTAGCTGTATCCGAATTTTAAGTTTTACTAGGAATGCATGTGGCAGGTTGCCGACTTAGTACATGCAGTGTGGTACGTTCTATATGTATTGATTGATACGAATAAATTATTTTTTAAAAGTATGTTTTACACCCTTGTTTTTAAAATATTTTTCACGTTACTTGTTGAAAATAAAAATATGTACAAATGTACTCGACTTCGAAGGGGTACCAAGAATAGCATAAATTATATATACAGGTAATGTATTTTCGTAAACTTTGTAGAGGATAATAAAATTGAGAATGGAAAACTAATATTAGTGCGTATTACAGATTAACAAAGCAATTAGGTAGATTCATGGCATACCACTATCTTGCATTGTACTTTTGCAGTGACCAATCAGTCTAGTTGTTACCCAAATCTCCGAATTTGTACACAGATGTTCAATTTTATTGATAAGAATGTTTATCTCTAGGGAAAACTTCCTGATTTATCGCATTATAAATATAAAAAATATTTTAACAAGTACCAAACATATGTGCTTTAGAATAAATTTGTTTAACTAAGCCGGTTAAGGCGAGATAACTCTTTTAGTAAACATTGATAATTCATGAGCGGTTTATCAGTGGATGTATTACTGCTAAAATAATTATAAATGCGTTTTTATGATGATTTAAATATATATTTCACATGAAAAATACAACAAAAGTGTGATATCGTCCAAAACAAATCTTGCTGAGGGGATATCATGGAAGGATAACAGCCCCATGATAACAAAGCTATTACAAAAGGAAAAATATGATTGTCCAAGATTCAAACGTATGAACAAAGAATAATGCCTTCTTAGCTAGTTCACTTAAATGGACCTTTAGGTTGTCGAAAAGAGGGGGGGTTATGTATAGACACACTCAAGTGGCAAGATCGTTTCCCGTAATTGTACGTCGGATCATATTAGGTTTTTACTTTCCTGCGGTACCGCAGGAAGTTCTGTTGAGACCATCTCATGTCTACCCTGAGTGGCCGGTTCTGAATGGGTACCAGTTCGAGCTTGACTGTTTTATGATACATAGTATGGCCTATGTATTCAGCGTGCATATAGAATTTTACGATACAGAAACTGTTAATCTTTACTCCCCTGAAACCAGGGGGTGATTAATGCGAATAAGACCAGACGTATGGGGATCATAACCCTCGTTCTCTTTAGGCTGAACCTTGAGGAACTTTAGCATCCATTGCTACCAATGGGGCACAGATTTGTCAGTTATCAATCATGTCAGCATTCTGTAATCATGTCAGACCTCGTCATTCTAAGTGAACTGTGGCCGTTATTTCCACATTAGTTATTTGTTTGTTATGTTTTTGCCTGAAACTTGATTCTTTGATTAAAAGATATCTTATTTAGTTTATCTGTATAACTTTATAAAATATCGTATTAAGTGTACGAGATATATCTTAAAAAGACATAGTTTTAATTCATGAATTATCTCAATTAGTTTGTAAGATATCTTATTGAATATTTAGATATTTTGAATTAGATATAAGATATTTTATATTAGAGATGATAGGGACTTTCCGTTTTGAATTTTCCTCTGAGTATTTTTGTGATTTTACTTTTTATATAACGCCCTATCGTACTTATACATACAGCCATTGCATTATTGTGCTATGGTCATTTTTCATATTCCTGACTTTTTGTTTGCCTACTACTATGTTCACTTTTTTATCAAAGATTTTCTTTGTCGACATATTAATTCTTTGTTTTATAAGGATAAAGATTATAACACAATGCCACCTGTTGTACTCTAAGTTTTGACATTTAACAAAACTGTCTGTTTGTTTTGTTCACACATTGTTGTTAATAGAATATTATGCTACAGTCATACCAGTGAGATCTTTAGCTAGCTATAAAACAAGGTTTTATCTACCCGTTTCTTTATAAGAATATGCCTGTACCAACTCAGGAATAAGAATCAAAATAAGAATATTTATTAAATCCAAGTAAAGGGCCCGTTTTCATGCATTTACACACACATATTATATATATATAGTATTAACTATACATTAATTTGTAAGATATATTATAATAAAAATAAATTATCAAATAATTATCCTCCACACAAAATGGTGTTTGAAAATAGATAAATAAAATAGAATATTAATCCTTTATAGTTCATACAAAAAAGCCCTCAAAAATAAGATAAACTAAACTATATCACTACTTCGTGTATATTGAGTTTGCGGAATGCAAATTTTCTGTTATTGCAAAACAAATATTAGTACTTATAAATCTTGACACTGACATATTAAAATTTTTGGATCCACATGACGTCAGCCAAATAAATTGTACATACTTTGAAATACAAGGGAAGTTTTTACATTAAATGCTTGTTTAAGATAGAAATAAGATTCCGTTCCTTTTCATATGCAGAGAAATAAAAAATACAAAAGGAATATTCAAACTAACAAGTCGAAAACCAACCGACAATGTCATTTCTAAAAACAAAACGACAAAAATACAAACATTAGATAAAGCACAACATTAAAATCTGAAATCAAAGTATTTTAGAAGATTATTCATAATAATCAATCCAAAGACAACCACTACGTACCCTTTTCATATTTTTCAGAATTATATAAGAGAATAAAGAAGGCGGGAACTAATGGAATATATTAACTGATCATCGACTCTAAACTCGCTAATTTATATATAGTTCTTACAGTGGGTAATTGCTAACCAAAATTTAAAGTTACTAGACCACAACTATGGAGCTGATGTAATATGCAAATAGTTTTAAACGAACAAATATTTAAAATGTCAAAAACTGTGTACGGAATATATACTTTATAATTCATCGATGAGTTATAATTAATAGCATGTAATTCAGTCTACAAAACAAATTAACTACTTCTTAACTAATCTCTTCTGTGCGTTTAAAAGAAGTATGTTGTTCAGTATATGAAGAAACGAGAGAAAAAAGTAAACAGACACACACGTAACTTCGTAAGAATGCCTTATTTTGAATACGTGGCAGTTTCGTTCATGCTTATTCGCTTTGTGACATCCTTACATTGTGACATTGCGTTTATGGAATCAAAAGAAGGAAAGTTGAAGATAGCCAATTGTCAAAATATTGGACTAACGCAAGTTCCGTCTTTTCTTCCAAATGATATCAATATACTGGATCTTAGTGAGAACAATATTAAAAATCTCAGCAATTATGATTTTGAACGGTACGGAATATTGGAAAAATTGATCGTAAAGAAAAACAAACTTCATCATATAGAAGATAAGAGTTTCGTTGGATTAAATCGATTGAAGATTTTGGATATGTCAGAAAACAAATTGAATTTGTTGCATAGCTATACGTCGGATTTGTTTTTACCATTGGTAAATTTAAGAAACCTAGATATACGACGTAACATGGAGCAACAGTCTGAAACTAACTTGTACCACTACCCTGATAACGCTTTTGCTGTTTTAGAACAGTTGGATTTCTTTGCATTGGACATGGCTCCAAATCCGAGTTTTGGAAAAGGATTTAGGAGATTGAAAAAGTTGAAATCGTTGACTTTCGAACTTTGTTATTTGCAATATCTTAACAACAGTGTGTTTGAAAACTTTTCTTCGAACATAAATGAGTTAAATTTAAAGGTGTGTCGTTTACATTTAGTTCATGTAGAAAATGATATTCTTCTTCCCTTTCCAAAAATGACCAAGTTAAACCTAGACGGAACTTGTATGCATCTAAAGCAGGCACTCAATATCTTATCTCCTTATCGTGGTAAAAGGTTTAAACTAATAAATTTCGGAGGATTGAGCTGTCCTGCATTCAATAATGAAAATTATACTTTTGTAGTGACAATCACAAAAGAAATGATGCAATATCTAAGAACTATTTGTGTCGAATGGTTAGACTTATCCGACAACGGGATAGTTGATTTTGAGGAAGATTCGTTACTGTCGTATGATAGACCAGAATGTTTAGAAAATATTTTCTTTAAAGGGAACCGTTTCGCCTTTTCGAAGGGCAGGCAAATGGATGAATTAAAAAGTTTTTTACAAAACTGTAAAAACTTAAAAACCTTAGATTATTCATATATTCCAGTTAAATATGAACTGAGCAATAACGACCTAGATAGAAACATTGTTCATGAGAAACAGCAATTTGAAAGTAAATCTTCTGAAGTCATTATTTTGCCTCGCTCCTTGGAAACTTTACTTCTAAGTAATGTGTTATGTTATGATTTTCAAAGAATTTTTTTAATTCCAGAAGGAAGCAATTTGACAAACTTAGATGTTTCTTTTGGTTTTTCTCTTACAAGTATTCTTTTTCAAAAGAACTCCTCTCAGAAAATCGAAACATTGGTAATTGATGGTCATCCGTATTCTTCTTTTATAGTTCAAGAAGAACTGATGAATAATGGAAAAATCAAAACTTTTAAATGGAGAGATGCTAGTTTGTATATTCACATGAACCCTGAAAATAAGCATTATTCTTCGAGAATACAGGAACTATTTAAGAAGTTAAAATACTTAGAACACTTAGATATGTCAAAAAATTCCCTGTGGTTTTTACCTGCAAATGTATTTGAAAGCATGACATATCTTTCAGAAATACGTTTGTCCAAAAACTTATTCCATTTGGTTCCCCGGCAAATCATGGATCTTACAAACATTAAATTATTAGATTTTCGACAAAATCTTTTAACAACATTGGATAAAAACACACGAGTTTGGGCAGATTCAATGAATCAACAACACGGCTTGAGTATTCTAATGGAAGATAATGCATTTGAATGTAATTGTGACAATTTGGACTTTATTGATTGGATAAATAAAACCAAAGTCAAGCTTGACAGTCGCTCGTATAAATGTACGCTTGTTAATGGTTCCTTAATCACTGTTCGGGAATCCTACGAGAAGATGCATGATTTGTTTTCCCATTGTGAAAGTTCAACATGGCTTACCGTTGCCTCAACTTTGTTGTCCACGTGCTTCGTAACAGGTTTTTTATTTTTGATATATGGTAAAAGATGGGAAATTTCTTTATTCTTTTACCAAAAATTCCGAATCATTGTCAAAAAGAAATACTGCAAAAGCTTCAAATATGACGTTTTCGTTTCGTATGGGGACGATAGTGGACCCTGGATTAAAAACTATCTAATTCCAAAATTAGAACACGAGTGGAAACTCAAAATGTGTTTCAAAGATCGTGACTTCTTACCCGGGTGTTCCTATTTTGATACAGAAGCAGAAAGTATAGAAAACAGTAGACATGTTATATTTTTGCTTACTCCGTCTTTTAAATCGTCAGAAGATTACCTTTTTGCAGTTGAAAGAGTAAAACACGAGAAAAGGATACGTAATATAGAAAACATTATAGTTTTAGCAAAGGATATTTCATTGAAGGACATTCCAACAGAACTAACTTATATTTGGAACTATGTATCATTCATCCAGTGGCCAGATGACACCGATGATTTCGATATCATGTGGCAACAATTAAGACTATGGGTTTGTAGTGATTTGATGTAAAATACTCTTCCAAATTCTCCTATGTATTTAAAAATCATAGGGTTATTTAAAAGGAAAATATTGTAAAATCAAATAGTTAGCAAAATAGTGTAAAACAAATAGTTAGCAAAATATTGTAATAAATAATAATGGCTTCAAAAACTTCTTGATCAAACTTATGGTTAAACATATAGAATTATATGATAAATGCATCTTGCATTGTTCGTGATTGTTCAGTTGAATTGTCCATTATATATTGGAATTCAGAACTCATATTCTTGTTTGATAATATATATTTTTGATGCGTGACATGCATATAATTTCATATTCATTACTTGATATTATTTAAAATATGCATTGAAGTTTAGCGGCCAATCTTGGAGTTTCCAAAAGCCTTAATTTGACAAATACGTGGGTTTTATTTATACCGCAGTATCTTGTATCAGTGTATTTTTTTTAATTCTTCATTGAATCATTCGCAATAATATTATGTTTAATTTCTGTTCTATAGATTTCCTTTCATAAATGAAGTCTGAAATATATCCATAATAAATGCACCGTATCAAATGCATGTAAGAGAACACCTACTTATAAACTGTTACGCGTCGCATACTATGTATAGAGACATGCATAATAAATTTAAATTAAAAAAAGGAATTCTTAAAGCTTCCTTTGACATTTTAAACTAATTTTATTTCAACAAGTTTAAATTACATGTTCTAAAATAGAGATAAGAATTGTTTGCATTGTAGTAAATCTAAGTCTTTGAAAATTTATTCAAATACGCTATTAAACATCACAAAGAGCCAATAAATACAATAATTTTGTGTTTTATAAATTAGTGCCTTCGATAAGTAAAACTCGTCATAGAACAGTCTCATTTTCATACCGGTATTCGAAATGTCTCGTTTCATTGCTATTACAACAAATATGTCATAATAACATGACAGAGAGTTTTGTTTCGGAATATTTTAGATAAATATACAAAAATCAAATTTTAGACAAATATACAAAAATCAAATTTTAGAAAATGTACCCTCCTAAGACTGGAAATGGCTAGTCACATATAGTTAACGGCGTTTTTCTCACAATGACGTTCTACCTCCATAAGCCTGCATATGTCGTGGCTGGTCATTTTTATGAATGCACCTATATAGAGTAACCCTTTCCTTGGATATAAATGTTGATTTTCCTTATTCCATCGATCATTTTTCAGTTGACATATGGGATTATACTTCAACATAAATAATTGATGATTTTAAAATCAGGGTCAGCAGTAGTTCGAATAGAACAGTAGAAAATCCTGTCGCTGCAGATTTTCAGCAAGATTACAGACATATCGTAATGGTGACCGTCAAAGTTTATGGTGTCGACTTTAGTTACAAAAGTATTGATTGATCGATATGTGTTTAAATGCTACTATCAACACTATTGTACTATTTCGTGGCGATCAATTTTTATTGATGGACGACACCTGAGTGCTCAGAGATAATCACTGACCTTTGATATAAAACTTACAATTCTACTCTCAATAAAGATTGCAGTCGAAGTCACTTGGTATGTGCGGGATTCGAACTAACCTTGGTGTTGACAGGCTAGTGATACAGCATTTTGACTACTTAGACTACTCAGAAGGCCCATCGAAGCTCCCCAGTTAGTAGGAATCTTCCTTATAACATGTTACAGTGTTGGTTTTTTTTATTTCTGGGCACACCCCTGTTAATGACGTCAGTAAACGGAACAAACATGAGCGTGACATATCAGTTGAAATATTTAAACACCATACAACGGGATAGGGAATACGCTTTAGCTTTGATATTGGAATGCGACAATGAAAAGTAGTTGAAATCATCACGTTCGCAATTGTTTGGTTTAAGGGCAGCATTCTATGTCAATATCATGGAAATTGTCATGATTTTAAACTCAATGTCTTCTTATACATGTTAAGTTCATTTGTATATATGAAGTGCACTCACTAAAACGTACGTAATTGATTGACAGAAAATAATCAATATATCTTAAATAATTTTATTTTGTTGGTACTGACGAAGTTTTTGTATATTGGTTAGGTTTCTTGTCCACATGAGTATGTTTTCGGACAGATTGATAATAAAATACTAATCAATCGAAATGTGAGCACCTGCTTCAAGAACCATTGAGTGTTTCTTTCATCTGAAGGAGCTTCCTTTATTGCGAGTTTTGCTTTGATCTCGTTATTTTTTAGACAGACATTTTATTTCTTTTCGAACCATATGATTGCAACTATAGTTTTTAAATGAAATTAAACATCGAAAATTATGCAATGCAGCAACACATTAACGGCTTTCTTTAGAGGTATGAAGTAAACAAAAATAGTTTCAATCGAAACACAACTTACTGAATGTGACAAACAACTGAGCAACATGAACCTCACAAAAAAAACCGGAAACAATCTTCTGTGACTTGAAACATATGCATATCCTGCTCCATGATTAGCACTCGTCGTGTTTCTCATGTTGATACACACTTTTCTTATCGTTTCAAAAATAAAATTATATGAGGTAGTCGTAATATTTCCTTTTGAAATCTCTTTTCGTTTTTATCGAAATATATCGATTTCTGAATATCATGGTACTATTATAACATTTGAAAGTATATCTTTTTTAATTCCTTTACTATTTGATGATTTTGTAAATGATACAAAGTTCACAGTTGTGTCTTAACACAAAAAAACGTATTTCTGGTATACTGTACTATTATATGAACTCGGTCAATTTGATTACGAATGATAATTATATTTCTACACCTGGATGGTTACATATTTTTTTTTCAAATTCACATAAAAAATATTTACCCGGAAGAAAGAGTATAAAATGATATTAGTTAAAACGTATAAAAGATACCTACAATAGTTATCAATTTGGTTAATCCGCATAGCAAAGTGTCGGTTTGCTAAGATGGTTATTTAAAATTAAATAGTGTACGATAATTATTACCAAGAATATGGACTGATACAATTTTGACATCTGAATTTATATAAGCCATAATAACAAATTGATTATGTGATCTATAGTTTTTGTTTTATTTGTGCGTGTATAAACGGTGATATAATAACGATATATTAGTTAAAACACATTTATTGGGATGTATAACTATATTTATCAGATAGTGCCGTGCTTTTTCATTTTCATTTGTTTTGTATATGCTCAAGAATGTAACATAACAGTTTATGATTATTTATCAGAACGGGTTAAGTTTGCGGACTGTAGTAGACGAGGTTTTAGCGAAGTTCCACAGTCACTCCCACGTGATATCACCGTTCTGGATCTTAGTGGAAACAAAATTCGTCGTATCAGTAACTACTCTTTTGAAAATTACAGTTTATTACACAATTTATCGTTGGCTAAAAATAAACTTAACATAATGGAGGAACATGCATTTAATGGATTAACCCGATTGAAGTTTTTGAATATGGCTGACAACATTTTGAACCTGAGATATGTCTATACACCAGAAATGCTTTTGCCGTTGCAAAATTTGGTTAATCTGGACATACGACGGAATATTCCGAATCAACCGACTCTGGATTTATACCATTATCCTGATCATGCTTTTGCAGTTTTACAAACGCTAGAATTCTTAGCATTAGATATGGCTCCAAATCCGATTTTCGGAAAAGGATTTCAAGGGCTGAAAAATCTGAAATCATTAACGTTTGAATTTTGTTTTATAAAATATCTACGAGGGTATACATTCGAAAACTTTTCATCGAATTTAGACGAATTGAAACTGACTAGATGTCATTCAAATTTTTTGGAGGTGGAACACAATGCTCTTGTCCCTTTTCCTAAAATTACCAAAATACATTTTGAAGAATCATGCATGCATCTGAAACAGGCTCTTAACATACTGTCACCATATGAAGGCAAGACTATTGAAATTATGAATTTTCGAGGCCTGAACTGTCCCATTTTCAATAACAATGAATATCCGTTTTCATTAAAAGTCACAACAGCCATGATGAGATATTTGAAAACAATTTGTGTAGAAACTTTAGATTTATCAGACAACGGGATAGTTGATTTTGATGAAAACTCGCTATTATTATTCGATAGAACAGAGTGTTTAAAACATTTATATTTTAAAGGAAACAGGTTTGCGTTTGCTTATGGTAGACATATGGAAGAGTTAAAAACATTTTTTAACAAATCTGTTGCGTTGAAAACATTTGACTATTCTTATATTCCAGTTCGATATAAGCTATACGCAATTAATTTTCGTCAATATTACGGAAAAGATTATCATGTGTCTAACAATGTGATTTATTTGCCTCGTTCATTAGAAAAATTAGTTTTGGGTAATGTACTCTGTGAGGATATTTCTAGAATATTCTTTATACGTCGAGGAAGCAATTTGACTTACCTAGATGTGTCGTTTAGTTATACAAACAATGCTGTAGTTTTTGAAGGAAACGCCTCATACAAAACTGAAACTTTGGTCTTAGATGGTCATTTTCACTTGACATTGTACACAATAGAGCTTGTTAATTTTATAAATGTAAAATATCTTTTGTGGAGAAGTGCTAGTTTGTCTCGTATAATTCATGCTAGTTCAGATGACATGTTTTTCAAAAGATTTATAGCACTTTTTAGAAAATTTGAATACCTTAATCATTTGGATTTGTCAGATAATAGTCTTAATATTTTACCAGAAAATTTATTCATTAATATTGATCATCTATCAGAATTATCTTTGTCTAAAAATTTGTTTCAGTCCACTCCAAGTGAGATCATTTCTCAAAATGGTATTAAAGTACTTGACCTCAGTAGTAACTTACTACCAACAGTGGATTATAAAACTCGTGTTTGGGCAGATTCAATGAATCAAAAACATGGTTTATATTTTCTTCTTGATGGCAATGCATTTGAATGTAGTTGTGATAATTTGGATTTCATCAAGTGGATACAAGAAACCAAAGTAAAACTTGACACCAGAGCATACAAATGTACACTTTTAAACGGAACTGTGATAACCGTACTTGAAGCATATGAAAACATGCATGATTTCTTTTCCCACTGTAGAAATTCAATATGGCTGATGGTCTCTTCCATTTTGTTAGGAACAAGTTGTATCTTGACTATGATAGTTTTATTATACAATAGACGATGGAACATAGCTATATTTTTTTACCGCATATTTCGAAAGATTGTTGAAAAGAAATATGGTAAAAAATACACATATGACGTTTTTGTTTCATATGGCGGGGATTGCATACCTTGGATAAAAAAATACTTTATTCCAAAACTAGAAGACGAATGGAAACTCAAAATATGCGTAAAAGATCGCGACTTTTACGGTGGAGAGTCATTTTATGACGCAGAGGCAGAGAGCATAGAAAACAGTAGACATGTTATATTTTTACTTACTCCAATATTTAAAGTCTCGCAAGATTGTCTGTTTGAAATTGATAGAGTGAAACATGAAATAAGTATGCAGAACATTGAAAATGTCATAGTCATATCTAAAGATATCACTTTAAAAGATATTCCTGAAGGGCTTACTCATATTTGGAATTATGTATTATTTATCCAGTGGCCAGAAGACTGTAATGATCATGATCTAACATGGCAAAAATTGAGAAAGTGGATTTCTGGTGATTTTCTGTATTAGAATGTATGATACCAAATTAATGCAGTGCAAACGACAGGTTTATCTAACAAAAAATAACAAATAACATTAAATACACAATATATGAGTTCGAAACGATTTTTTGGTTTCACCTTTATCGGCAACGCTTTAAGAAAACATTTAACCAATGGTATATAAGAACCGAAACACGTGAAGAGCTTTATTAACATAAAATCATAGCAGACTCTATCTAAGTCAAGTTTTTTATCCATGTACATTTGATGAATCTTAATGCCCTTGTAATTGTCAAAGTACCTTTGGCTGGTGCCTTATGCTGAAGTGTTCGAATTCCCAAACGTTTGAATTACCTGCGTTTACTAAAATTAAATTAACGCGTATGAAGGAAAGTGTCTTACATCTACCTACGATAGGGCCCGTTTACCCTGTTTTTGTTTAGTTAGTATTCTAAAACATCGTCTTCAAACATATGTCAAATGTAAAACGTTTACGGAGCACTTGAAATAAAGGTGATTTGTTTTTAACGCTAGCTTTTTGTGAACATCATAAACAAACTACACTTCTATTAAAAAATACCACGATAGTTTATCAAATACAGAAATATATATCAAAACCATTTTAATTTTAACCTTGGTTGCAAAATATTTAGTTTCAACATACGATTGAACTGGGTTATTTTCATCAATGCTTTTTCATGTGTTGTAAATGATTTATTATTTAAATATTGATTTACCAAAAAATGTATTTGATAATTAAAAAATAAAATATTGTCTCTTAAATTTTATTTAAGGAAAATATCTAATTTGGCCATGCTTTGAGTAATAAACTTCGATTGTGTAAGTTTCGTATATGTCACTAGGCTAAGATTATACATATTATACAGGTTGTCATTGCTTTAAATCTTGTAAAAATTGCATGTGTATACAAAGAATCATCTAACATAACAGGCAAGGCCATGTGCAAATTATAACAAAATGTATGGCTTGCATTGTTTTATTCATATTAATATTTTCATATTCCTTTACATGTTACAATTTATTCATGACCTGTAAAGTTTATACTACTTTTTATTGGAAAATGTTAACCTTTTCCCTAGTAACACTTCCTTGTGTATTTCCCAACTATGATATTTAATATCATATTTAAAATCTTTAAAAACAATTCTAATTATATTTTTTCCCACGCTTTCGACATTTTCAACTAGACTTAAAATATAAGGTAGTTTGACCTAGTAAACTCGTTTTTGTTGGTTTTCCTGGTCAGCAGGATCGTTAATGACAGAGTAAAATATTTCTTGAACTCACCTTATTATTAGGACTTCGATGACCAACAGTCTTAAGGCCGTACAGTTGCCTATAATTGCTTTCATTCCCTTTATTTGAACTCTAGTGGATAACTGTCTAATTTGCAATCATACCAAATCTCCTTTTTTCTAAAGTGTTAAGCTTTCAGCTATAAATACATTTGTATGTTGAGGAAGCATGATGTATTTCCTCGTACGCTTAGTCAAGTTATAGATGCACTATATTTGTCAAATTCAGTCTAAAGTTAGTCGCACTGTAGAATATAATACACCAAATAAAATATCATCATGTTCATCAATTATGACAAATCAATAATGTTCGTCATTAAATATCATGACCTCTCAAGAACATATATTTGCAGTTAACAAATACTTAAAGAGGGGTGAAAGATACCTTAGGGACAAACTCATAAATCGCAAATAAACAGACAACGCCATAGCTAAAAAGGAAAAAAGACAAACAGACAAATAATAGTACACAAGACACAACAGGGAAAGCTAACGACTTAGCAACACCGCTTAGAACACGAACCCCATCAAAAACTGGGGGTGATATCAGGTGGTACGGAAGGGTAAGCAGATCCTGCTCCACATGTGGCACCCGTCGAGCTGCTTGATAGTTTCGAATATCAGTTGGAAGAAATAAATCTGTAAATAGACATGTATACGATGCATACTTTTTTCTTCTGTATCTTGTAAATGTATTTTATCATATACTGGTAAAGAGCAAGATGACAGTACTGGTCAACAACAAATTACCAATATTAGATCTAGACTTTAATCCGGGGTTATAAGACTGGAATAATAAATTATACTCTATTTTATTTAATAATAGTCTAATACTTGAGAAATTTGAAATCGCAATACAGTTGTTATACATTGAGTTGTAAACGTATTCAAAAGGTGCAAGACTATTCCTTAAGCATTTCTGCGGTCCTTTTTATGGTACTTGAATTACAACACTTCAATATTCAATAGATTCGAAATTCAGCATATGTTGCGCCTTACTGGCGAAAAGGATTGCACATACATCAAATAAATTTCGTTATCTAGTAATTTTGTTTTACAAAACAGTAACCGGGCAATCAGAATGCATCAGGCATAATTAAGATGGTCTACGCCATTGTCAAAAGAAAACAGATATAAAGCAATCCACATAATCAGCACAGAAAACTATAAATATAGAAAAAAACCAGCTCAACCAGAAAGACATAGAATTATACGATGACGGCTTTTTGACTTGAGTTACAATTGCATTAATTTATGAAGTCCACTATTAACGAAGTTCATGTTCAGGCGCTGAATAAATAAACTTATTATAGATAATCTAAACTGGGTGTTATTTAGTTATAACGTTTGTATCAATAATAGCTTGTATTGTCGCCGTCATGTGAAATTGATACTGTTTTTTTTGTATCAAATATTTTGAAACATTTCAATCGCGTTCATTCGTAAAGAAGTTTGTTCTTCACGTAGCTCAACTTAGAATATTCACCAAAGACATTTCTGACTGACCTTTAATTTTATAAATATCCAGTGCCAATTACATGACGGCGGCTATAGTTGATGGTTCTTTTTATTCATCTTTTCGGTTTGACTGACATTAATAAGATTTGTTTCAACCACACATAGTTATACGAAGGTTGATCCAGAACAGCGCTTCGGACGCAAATAATTATTAAACGTGTTGTTTTCAATTTAAAAGAAGCGTAACAGTTTATTTGAAGTAGTTTACAGAATGACATGTCATATATGCATTTTATAAATCATATTAAATTTCTATTTATAATAATTATTTTGAAAATTCTATCTATTTAAGTTATATGTTGAGTTTGTCCGCTAGGACAAGTAACACATTCAATATATTTCCTCGTACGTTGAGTTGGGTAATCGATGCATTATTATTGTCAGATTTAATCGAAGTTAGTCGCACTTTTGTTTATCTCATCTCTTCAATACATGGCATAAAAAAAAATATCATCATTTGTCGATTATGAAAATGGCACAATAAATCAATAATGTTCGTCATTGATCATCAAGAACATATCATTCCGCATGTCAATTGGAGGAAATAAATATTTGTATGCATCTACATTGATTCTAAGACGTGAGAAATGTCTAATCGCAATAAATTTCTAAAACATTGAGTCGTTAAGATAAAAGAATAAAAGATAAAATAATAAAAAGTTCCTCTAGTATTTTGGGTCCCTTTTAAGATTTTGATTTAAACTCTTCAACATTTTCCGTTTTCGATATTCAGCATATGTTACGCTCTATTTACGAAAAGGGGTTCACATACATCAAATAAATTCGTTTTCTAGTCAACTTTAGTTGCCATTTAGTTAACATAAGTCGAATGCTGAAGGTCGTTCGATCTGATATAAAATAAATATAAATAGTTTGAGAAGCACGTTGAGTTGTGCAACAAGATCTTTACAGGTATATTTGATTTCGTGTCATAGATTTAATACATTTAAATCGTCCTTTAAACTGGAGATGAATGATTTCATGTGGGCTGTATCGGTCAAATGAATGTATTTTGGTGGCTACCTTGATTTGTTTTTTTAGTTTTGACACACTTTTTATAACTGGGTAACGCTTAGGGCGTACATAACCTGCATTCGGCCAACTTGGTCAAATCATGGTTATATGAACTGATTTTGACTTATTAACTTGCCAATCAATAACACATTTCTGATGTTTCGGTGTTATTATGACCTTATTGAATACAACTGTCTGCTAAAAGCGATACATTAATTAGGAATTTCGTTTTCATGAACATGATGAATGGTAAAATAATGATAAAAAAAAGGATTTTAAAACTTATTATCAACTTTTAAATCCCATGTATAATCTTATTTCTTCTGGTAGTGTTATTTACTTGGCTGTGATTCTAAATTGAGTAAAAAAATCTCCGAACAAAATTATCTTGATGATTTAGGTAATAGTCAACTTACTATATTGATCTGTTATATTAATTTTCATAAAAGAACTGTTTATATTTTTAAGACAATTATCAGATGAAACAGTTAACATCATTTTATAAAAAATATATCAGCTGTACCTTGTTACCTTTTCATAGATTTCTACTATTAATTTTTCACGTAATATTATAAAAGGTATCAGCTCCTCCCTTCTAAATGTTTTCTTCTGTACTTTTTTCGGGAAGTTTGGCTACCATTTAACCAAGTTCAGCCATATTTTCTTTATACGTCCTGTACCAAGTCAGGAATATGACAGTTGTTATCAAATAGTTTATTTTCTATGTATGTTGGCGTTTGGTTTTTTTTTGCACGCCAGCGTTCATGTTATTCCTTTGTTTTTGCTTATAGTTGACTTATTCGGGAATAGGTCACGTTAAGTACTTAAAAGACCAGATGACGTAAATGGTAAACCACAATCAAAGACATGGTATAAATATCCTTAGTTAGCTAGGTATAGCCACATCGTTAGATCAACAAATTCCTGATGGTGTCCATAAAATTTACGAAGTATCATTTTTTTTTATCTTTCCTCCTTTTAACTTTATTGGAGCAGTGTCTGCGTATACGATTGGGCAGAGGGTATTTAACTGTTGAGAAATAGGAAATTGGGTAGTTAAAATCGTCATATGTAGTATCTTATGTTTCAAGTTCTTGTTTACAACGCGAAGATATCTTTTAACATACCATAACGTTAATAAAATACAATACATGAAGGTAAATTTATTGTCGAAATGTGCATCTGGTGAAGTAATTTGGTACAGTTTAAGTTATTATGTACTTTCCAAACCAAACTTCCAGAAACTATTGAGTTGATATGTGTTCAAATACAAAAGGAACGAAGTATGATACCTAGTAAACTTAAATGAATTCAAAGAAAATATTATAAAAAGACATCTTCTGGGCAATAGTCTGATAAAGCGAATAGTACATGTTTTGTACGCTACAATTGTGTGATCAAAGCGGAATAATTCATAAATCTCAATTTCTTAAACTTCATGTACTTTAGTTATATCAGAATAAGAATCTGTTTGCAAATTATTTTTTTGGGTTAACCTACATCAGGAACGTTCAAGTCTAAATATTTGAAGGCCTGTATTGTATAATAAGTTTTCAAAGGTACCAGGCTTATACTAGTCATTTAATACGCCAGACGCCCGTTTCGTCTACATATGACTCATCAGTGACGCGCAGATCAAAATAAAATACCCGACAAAGTTTTGAGCTATATGACCTAAAGGGACGGGAAAATACCAAAATACATATACTTTGTATAATGCAGTTGGAACATGTTTCTTTTGATACTAGCACTTTCACCATTTATGATCAAAGAATTTTAAGAAAGTACGTTATAAATCATGTCTGTACCGAAGCACTGACTCACCATGAGAACCACGATGAGTGCCTTATATGGAGTATGATATGCTTGTTCCTAGAAGGACCTCAGATTACCTTTGGTATTTGGTGGGTCTGTTTTGCTTAATCATTGGTTTTCTAACTGGTATACTCTTGATTTAACAGATTCCTTGTGAGCACAGCCCTCAATCAAGGAAATCATGATAAGAAATGAAAGCACGGGAATATCGTATCAATTGGAAGATATATACATCGTATGCAGGTGCTGCTGGAATGGTGCTATTTAGAAATGGAAAGTTCACAATTGGAAAGCTGAAATCATCTCTTTTGTCGTATTAAATGATATTGGATGTTTACTTTAGGAGAGGGCCATAATTGTATATTTATTATTGTTATATTGTTACTCTCATTATTATTAACTTTAAATATTATTGTTTTTAATATTGTCCTTATATTTGTTGGTGTTTGTTTTACTGATATTTGGCGAAATAGCATGAACATTTTATTTTACTTCGTGATATTACCATTTTGAATCTTAGGAGAAATAACTTTCAGATTATCAGCAATTTCTCATTCAAAAGGTACAGATTTTTACAAAAAGTAACACGGTCTGAAAATAAACTTCAGAAAATTGAAGATCATGCAATCTTTGGATTAAGCAGATTAAATAATTTGAACATGTCGGACAACACCTTGGATTTGTTAACTGTCTATACACCCGAAATGTTTTTAACGATTGAAAATTTGACCGTTTTAGACATACAACGGAATATACAAGAACACAACAACGATGTGTATCGGTACCCGGATGTAGCATTTAGTGTTTTTTTAAAAATAGTATATTTGGCATTAGATCTGGCTCCCATTCCAGAATTAGGCCAAGGTTTTCAAAACTTACAAAACCTGAAATCGTTAATATTCGATCGTTGCTTTTTGCAATTTTTACGAGGAGACACTTTGGGAATTTTTCTTCAAATTTAGAAGAATTAAGACTGACTAGATGTCTGCATTATTTTTTACATGTTGATGATAACGCTCTTTCTCCTTTTCCGAAAATTGCCAAAATAAATTTTGAAGGATCATGCATGCATTTAAAACAGGCTCTAAGCATGCTGTCGTCATATAGTGGCAAGACTTTGGACATAATCAATCTTAGAGGACTAAATTGTCCAAGGTTTAATAGTGATGAATATCCGTTTGTATTAACAGTCACAAAAGACATGATGAGATATTTGAAAACTGTTTGTGTAGAAACTTTAGATTTATCAGACAACGGGATAGTTGATTTTGAAGAAAACTCGCTATTGTCATTTGATCGACCAGAATGTATAAAACATTTATACTTTAAAGGAAATAGATTTGCATTTACTAAAGGGAGACAAATAGACGAGCTGAATACATTTTTTTAACAAATCCATCGCATTGAAAACGTTCGATTATTCCTTTATTCCAGTGCGATATTGGCTGGAAGAAAATGCTGTTCATCATAACGAACAAAATTATCATTCTTCTAACAACATCATATATTTGCCACGTTCTTTAGAAAAAAATGATTTAAAGTAATTTATTATGCAATGATATCCGAAGATTTTTTATGAATCGTCACGGCAGCAATTTGACATACCTTGATGTGTCGTATAGTTATTCAAATAGCGTTGTTATTTTTGAAGGCAATGCATCATACAAAACTGAAACTTTAGTCTTAGATGGACATTTTCATGCAGCACTGTATCAAATAGATATAGTTAATTTCATTAATGTAAAAACTTTATTGTGGAGAAGTGCCAATTTGCTAAATGCTATGTACCCTTTGGATAATATGTTTTTTAAAAGATTCATAACTTTGTTCAGAAAATTAAAAAAACTGGAACATTTGGATATGTCTTCAAATTTACTCTGGATTTTGCCAGATGATTTATTTCTTGAATTGGATCGTTTATCTGAATTACGGTTGTCTAAAAATTTGTTCCAGTCCGTTCCTACTCAGATAATTTTTTGTAGTACTATTAAAACACTTGATCTTCGAAATAACTTACTTTCAACAGTGGACTATGCTACACGTGTTTGGCTGGATTTAATGAACACTAATCATGGTTTTTCCCTTTATATCGATGGCAATGCATTTGCATGTAAATGTGATAATTTGAAATTTATCAAGTGGATACAAGAAACCAAAGTAAATCTAGACAGCAGATCATATAAATGTACACTTTTAAACGGTACTGTTATTACTGTACTTGAAGCATATGAAGCGATGCATGATTTATTTTCCAACTGCAGAAATTCAATATGACTGGCAGTTTCTTCAACATTGTTGGGAACCAGTATTATTGGTGTTGTTTTACTAATTATTTACAGTAAACGCTGGAACATTGCTGTATTTTTCTACCGCAAATTCCAGAAAATGGTTAAAAAAAAATATGGTAAAAGTTACACTTATGATGTTTTCGTTTCATATGGCGGGGACTGCATACCTTGGATTACAAAATGTCTGATTCCAAAATTAGAAACTGAATGGAAACTAAAAATATGCTTAAAAGATCGCGATTTTTTACCGGGAGAGTCATATTTTGATATAGAAGCAGAGAGCATAGAAAGTAGCAGACATGTTATATTTTTACTTACTCCAAAATTCCAAAACTCACATGAATGTCTATTCGAAATTGAAAGAGTGAAACATGAAATAAGGATGAAAAACATAGAAAACATTATAGTCATATCAAAAGACATGACCTTAAAAGACGTTCCGGTTGAACTTGCTAATATTTGGAACTATGTAATTTTTATTCAGTGGCCAGCTGATGATTGTGATGACCTTGACGTCACGTGGCAAAAACTAAAGAAGTGGATTAGCAGTGATTGGCTTTAATTAAACACGATCGATTTAAGTACGCACTAAACTTGACCAAGAAATAGTTTGCCTTGTTTAGTACGCTTATCATTATCCGATATCAGCATGCACAAAGAGACACGGCAGGTTAAGGTTTTGATTGACGTTCATGATTGTAAACTATATTTGTGTTGTTTTGGCTTAACAAATTATACAAAGGAAAACAAAACTTTACAAAGGAGAGATGAAAGATATAAAGGGTCATTCGAACTAATAAGTCGAAAACAAACTGACAATGTCTCTGAAAAAAACAACGAAAAACGACAAAAAGACAAGCAACAAATAACAAAACACAACGTAAAAACTTATCAACACGAACCCAACCCAAAATATGAGATGATCCGGAAGATCCTGCGCCATATATTGCACCCGTCCTGTTGCTCATATGTGACTATCCATGATATTTCCAGGCTTATGGGGTACCTTGTCTAAATTAGATTTTTTGTATACTTATATTGTACACACTGAAAGAAAACCTTCTGTCATATTAGTGTGACCTATTAGTTATAATAAGAATGGATCAAGTCTTTGCCTATATCGGCATAATTAGACTATTCTATGACGACTTTTTATTATAGAAGGTATTATTATACCTCAGTATGTTTTTTCTATACAAAAAGTAATGAAATAATTGTGCTATTTCATTCCACAAACTATTTGCCAGTCAAAAGTTTCAAAGACTATTACCCCGGTTAATAGTTTCATCAACATATTTCCCGTACTTTTTCATACTTATTTTTCATTGGACAGTAATGACGTCACAAACTTTTTCACTTGAATTTTTGCGGTTGGAAACGTCAATATGATATCGTATTTTTGTTTAAATCTGTTTGAGTCTGTTCTAGTTTAACATTAATATATCACTTACCAGTAGCAATAAAAAAAAGAATAAGAAAATCTTCGCGACGAATTTTTAAAAGATCGCGAGCAATAGTTGGTATCTCAGGGACAACAAACTTGCTATTAACCTCACACCAAGTCAATAGATGTATACTAATTTATGATCATTGTGTTTACTGTAAACCGGCAAATTTTCGCGCCGTCTTTATTTCGCTAATTACTTACACGATCCTAATTCGCGCCGTTTTGAATTCGCGATTTCCCAGTGGCCTAGATAAATATTTTCATAAATGATTTGGAAAGTGGACAGCTTTACATATATCTTAAATCAAATGATAAAATCAATCAGAAATCTTTTGTTTTCGGTTCATTAATGTTAAAGTAGATAAAAAGTTTGGCATGTTTCAATGTTCGTAAAAACACATACACAATAATAGAAAAGTAAACATAATTAGGAATAAATTAAAATAAAAAGCTGTCAGGATTAATGCTAATTAATCGATCTTTAAATCTGATCAATCTTTGTGGTAGATTCAAAGAGGTGATACCTTTATTACTGATTGACAGGTGTCATTAACATAATTTTAATGATAGTTGTTTACATAACAATATCCGTTATGTTCGTTTCAGTGAAATAACTGATATGAGTTAAAGACATGACTTTTAACATTGCTTTTCATTAAGAGATACAGTTATCATTTATTTTTGTCGTCTTTGAAATCCGTGTTATACGGTAGTCCTATAGATATTCTATTCATATACATAGATATAAGAAGATGTGGTATGAGTGCCAATGAGGCAACTCTCCATCCAAGTCACAATTTGTAAAAGTAAATGTAATTAGAAGAGTTTTTCCTTGATATTTTCGCGGTCGTTTTACTTTCGCGTTTCACTTCTTACCGCGAAAATAGCGAAATTAAAACTACCGCGAAAATTTCCCTGTTTACAGTATTAAAGAACATCATTCTTCGCTCGTATTTCGTATTTTGTATTACGTATCAAATTTTATTTCTTGTACACCTTTATATCTATATATTGTGTAACTAAAGAATAGTTTATGAATATTCTTATTATTGGTGCATATGAAACGATTATTGTTATGTGTATGTATCCTATAAACTGTATTGCTTTTGGAATAAAGTAATATTATTTGAAATACAGAATTATTGTATTTAAAATGACGCTTAGTATTGCAAGCCGTTTTACTATTTGTTCTAACCTCAAGATATCTAATAAACTTTATAAGATATCTCATATACATGTTTATAAGATACCTTATAAAGTTTATAAGATACCTTATATAGTTTATTCGATATTTCATATTGTCTATAAGATATCTCATAAAAAAGATTATAAGATATCTTATAAATAGTATTATCTTACCTCCTATACATTTCCAGGAATATGATTGGTTAAAACCGTCCGCGTGCAAACCGTGTATATTTGATATTAGGTTAGTAGGGAGGCGGGGCTTATCTCATACACGGTTAGTAGTGGAGTTACGTCCCTTTATATTCCGTATTAGGTAAGAAGGGGGCGGGGCTTATTTCATACACGGTTAGTAATGGTGTTATGTCCTTTATAAAAAACAAAACGGTACTGAGAAAAAAAATCTTAAAAGTTCCAACAGACGAAGAAATTGATGATTAAGATTGAAACAAATTCATAAAACACATTTAAACCTTACAAGTTATTGTTGGCATCTGTTTTTGTAGGATCGTAATGCAGTACATGATATATAAGGCATGGAGATGTTATTGTTACAGATCAGCTCAATTATCTATAGTAAAGGATCCTGCAAATTATTGTAATATACAGACACAGAAAATAATTATATTTATAAGTACGTCTGAGTCAGTGACAACTCTACAACAGATTTATCCATCGGATCACCAGCAATGATGGTGATACATGGATGTGTACATTATGTATATACATCTCGTCTAAACATCAACCCAACAATGTTAGATCTATCAATTTGCTTTCGCAGTTTTTTTGTTCTTCCCTCGCCGGGATTCGAACCCATGCTACTGAGATATCGTGACACCAAATCGCCTGCACTGTATCCGATGCGCTAAAAAACACGACCACCTTGGCTTCACAAAAATAAAGCTTTCGGTTGCCGGGTGCTACCTTTCCTCGTCAGTTTTAATCTAGCGTCGTAATACAGTACATGATATATAAGGCATGGAAATGTTATTGTTACAGATCAGCTCAATTATCTATAGTAAAGGATCCTGCAAATTCTTGAAATATACAGACACAGAAAATAATTATATTTATAAGTACGTCTGAGTCAGTGACAACTCTACAACAGATTTATCCATCGGATCACAAGCAATGATGGTGATACATGGATGTGTACATTATGTACATACAACTCGTCTAAACATCAACCAATGCAAATTTGCTATTCTTCCCTCGCTGGGATTCGAACCCATGCTACTGAGATATCGTGACACCAAATCGCCTGCACTGTATCCGTTGCGCTAGACCACACGACCACCTTGGCTTCACAAAAATAAAGCTTTCGGTTGCCGGTTGTTTCCTTTCCTCGTCAGTTTTAATCTAGCATGGTTATACAGTACATGATGTATAAGGCATGGAGATTTTATTGTTACAGTTCAGCTCAATTATCCTTAGTAAAGGATCCTACAAATTAATGCAAGATACAGTCACAGAAAATAATTATGTTTATAAGCACGTCTGAGTCAGTGACAACTCTACAACAGATTTATCAATCGGATCACTAGCAAAGGTGGTGATACATGGCTGTGTACATTATGTATATACAACTCGTCTAAACATCAACCCAACAATGTTAGATCTGTAAATTTGCTTTCGCAAAAATAAAAAAATAAAGCTTTCGGTTGCCGGGTGTTACCTTTCCTTGTCAGTTTTAATCTAGCGTCGTAATGCAGTACATGATATATAAGGCATGGAGATGTTATTCTTACAGATCAGCTCAATTATCTATAGTAAAGGATCCTGCAAATTATTGAAATATACAGACACAGAAAATAATTATATTTATAAGTACGTCTGAGTCAATGACAACTCTACAACAGATTTATCCATCGGATCACCAGCAATGATGGTGATACATGGATGTGTACATTATGTATATACAACTAGTCTAAACATCAACCCAACAATGTTAGATCTATAAATTTGCTTTCGCAGTTTTTTTGTTCTTCCCTCGCCGGGATTCGAACCAATGCTACTGAGATATCGTGACACCAAATCGCCTGCACTGTATCCGGTGCGCTAGACCACACGACAACGTGCACCTTGGCTTCACAAAAATAAAGCTTTCGGTGGCCGGGTGTTACCTTCCCTCGTCAGTTTTAATCTAGCGTCGTAATACTGCACATGATATATAAGGCATGGAGATGTTATTGTTACAGATCAGCTCAATTATCTATAGTAAAGTATCCTACAAATTAATGCAAGATACAGTCACAGAAAATAGTTATATTTATAAGTACGTCTAAGTCAGTGACAACTCTACAACAGATTTATCCATCGGATCACCAGCAATGATGGTAATACTTGATGTGTACATTATGTATATATAACTCGTCTAAACATAAACCCAACAATGTTAGATCTGTAAATTTGCTTTCGCAAATTTTTTGTTTTTCCCTCGCTGGGATTCGAACCCATGCTACTGAGATATCGTGACACCAAATCGCCTGCACTGTATCCGATGCGCTGAAAAACACGACCACCTTGGCTTCACAAAAATAAAGCTTTCGGTTGCCGGGTGTTACCTTTCCTCGTCAGTTTTAATCTAGTGTTGTAATACAGTACATGATATATAAGGCATGGAGATGTTATTGTTACAGATCAGCTCAATTATCTATAGTAAAGGATCCTGCAAATTATTGAAATATACAGACACAGAAAATAATTATATTTATAAGTACGTCTGAGTCAGTGACAACTCTACAACAGATTTATCCATCGGATCACCAGCAATGATGGTGATACATGGCTGTGTACATTATGTATATGTCGTGTACATTTTATTATTTTGTACAGGTTATTACTTGTACAAAATTTTCATACAAGTAATTACTCGTATGATGCATCCATCGGATCGCCATCAATGATGGTGATACATGGCTGTGTACATAATGTATATACAACTCGTCTAAACATCAACCCAACAATGTTAGATCTATAAATTTGCTTTTGCAATTTTTTTGTATTTCCCTCGCCGGGATTCGAACCCATGCTACTGAGATATCGTGACACCAAATCGCCTGCACTGTATCCGATGCGCTAAATCTCACGACCACCTTGGCTTCACAAAAATAAAGCTTTCGGTTGCCGGGTGTTACCTTTCCTCGTCAGTTTTAATCTAGCGTCGTAATACAGTACATGATATATAAGGCATGGAGATGTTATTGTTACAGTTCAGCTCAATTATCCTTAGTAAAGGATCCTACAAATTAATGCAAGATACAGTCACAGAAAATAATTATGTTTATAAGCACGTCTGAGTCAGTGACAACTCTACAACAGATTTATCAATCGGATCACTAGCAAAGGTGGTGATACATTCACATTCATTACATTGTACCTGTTGGCCTGAAAGGTTTCTCTTTTATGCACGCTCAAAGTCAGTATTCGATATATCAGACAAACCTCATCTAGTATTGACATGAGGAATATCAACACAAGAAAGCACGCTCTTACAAATAATTATACAAGTAGGTATCAACTGATACTTGGTTTATCAGCCATGTTAGCTTCAAATATTTTTATATTGGTTATCATACTTTCAAGATATTTTACTAATCATAAAACCATTTATCTTGCCATTAACTGCACCAAAAAGGAATACTTCCAGGAACGAACAATAGAAACTAGAGGCTCCAAGGGGCCAGTGTTGCTCACATGATATTTTTATTTACAATAGATGCATTGTATCTCTAGTTTCAGAGATACAAGTCAAAAACTGCATTTTCCACTATGTTCTATTTGTAGCCATGTCTGCCATGTTTTGTTTGGCAGGCAGGGTCGTCGGACACATTTTTAAAAACTAAATACCCTAATGCTTATTTGTGGCCAAGTTTGATTAAATTTGTCTCAGTTGTTTCAGGAGAGGAATTTTATAAAAGATTACAAAAATTTACGAAAAGTTGTTAAATTTGATTTTAAAGGGGAATTACTCCTTATGGGGTCAATTGACCATTTTGGTCATGTTGACTTATTTGTAGATCTTACTTTGCTGAACATTATTGCTGTTTACAAATTATCTGTATCTATAATAATATTCAAAATGATAACAATAACAAAATTTCCTTAAAATTACTAATGCAGGGGCAGCAACCTAACAACGGTTTGTCTGAATTGTCAGAAAATTTCAGAACAAATTTATCTTAACCTGATGAACATTTTGATCTACTTCAAATTTGCTCTAAATGCTTTAGTTTCAGAGATATAAGCATTTATCCCTATGTTCTATTTTTAGCTATGTCGGCCATGTTGGTTGGCATGTGGGTTCATCGGACACATTTTTAAAACTAAATACCCTAATAATGATTGTGACAAAGTTTGGTTAAATTTGTCTCAATAGTTTCAGAGGAGAAAATTGTTGTAAGATTACAAAAATTTACAGAAAATTGTTAAAAATTTACTATAAAGGACAATAACTCCTTAAGGAATCAATTGACCATTTTGGTCATGTTGACTTATTTGTAGATCTTACTTTTCTGAATATTATTGCTGTTTACAGTCATCTGTATCTATAATAATATTCAAGATAACAACAACAAAAAAAACTGCAAACTGTCCTTAAAATTACCAATTCAGGGGCAGCAACCCAACAACGAGTTGTCTGATTCGTCTGAAAATTTCAGGACAGATAGATCTTGACCTGAGAAACAAATTTACTACTGTCAGATTTGCTATAAATGCTTTGGTTTCAGAGATATAAGCCAAAATCTACATTTCACCCCTATGTTCTATTTTTAGCCATGGCGGCCATCTTGGTTGGTTGGCCGGGTCTTCGGACACATTTTTCAAACTAGACATCTTAATGATGATTGAGGCCAAGTTTTGTTAAATTTGGACTAGTAGTTTCAGAGGAGAAGATTTTTGCAAAAGTTAACGGACGACGACGAATGACGGGCGACGACGACGACGGATGACGGACGATGACGACTACTGACGACGATTGGCCATGTGAGCTAAAAATATGAAAACATTATTGACGTAAATGAAATGTGCTGTAATAATTGAAAAATATCTTCTTTTTTTTCGTTAAATTTTGTACAAGTTCAAAACATTTTTACATGTGTTACATTGGCGTTTGGTTTTTTGTTGCACTTGCATCTGGTGCAAGAAAATTGGTACCGTTAATTTTATTACTACCACTGGGTCGATGACTCTGCTGGTGGACTATTAGTCCCCGAGGGTATCACCAGCCCAGTAGCCAGTACTTCGGTACTGGCATGAACATACGGATTTTTTGTGTTATTAAAATTTGCTGTTACAAAATATTAGAAATTATTATAAATTAAGGAATGTATCTCCCTCATGCAAAGCTCTGATTCCTTTCACGGATTTGGCTATACTTTTTGGAACTTTTGGATTATAGCTCTTCATCTTTTATATAAGCTTTGGATTTCAAATATGTTGGCCACGAGCATCACTGAAGAGACATGTATTGTCGAAATACGCATCTGGTGCAAGAAAATTGGTACCGTTAATTTTATTACTACCACTGGGTCAATGCCTCTGCTGGTGGACTATTAGTCCCCGAGGGTATCACCAGCCCAGTAGCCAGTACTTCGGTACTGGCATGAACATACGGATTTTGTGTGTTATTAAAATTTGCTGTTACAAAATATTAGAAATTATTATAAATTAAGGAATGCATCTTCCTCATGCAAAGCTCTGATTCCTTTCAAGGATTTGGCTATACTTTTTGGACCTTTTGGATTATAGCTCTTCATCTTTTATATAAGCTTTGGATTTCAAATATTTTGGCCACGAACATCACTTAAGAGACATGTATTGTCGAAATGCGCATCTGGTGCAGAAAAATTGGTACCGTTAATTTTATTAGTGTTTTCCTCTTATAGTTGATGTGTTTCCCTCGCTTTCAGTTTGTAACCCGGATTTGTTTTCTCTCTATCGATCTATGACTTACGAACAGCGGTATACTACTGTTGCCTTTATTTAAGTAGATATAAGAAGATGTGGTATGAGTGCCAATGAGACAACTCTCTATCCAAGTCACAAAAAGGTAAACCAATATAGGTCAAGGCATGGACTTCAACACGTTGCCTTGTCTCAGAGCGAGGTTAAACTAAAAAGGGCCCAAACATGACTAGTGTAAAACCATTCAAACAGGGAAAACAAACGGTATAATATATATAAAAAAACGAGAAACACTTATCGACAAACGACAACCACTGAACATCAGGTTCCTGACTTAGGAGAGGTACAAACAAACGCAACCTTCACCCTAACCTGCGACATTGGTCTTCAAAGTATGAATACATACATATATTAGACAAATGTTAGAACATGAAAACCAAATTACCAAACAAATATATATATATAAACTATATCAAAGCTAAAAACAGTATGAAATAATTATGTCAAACAACCGGTCACTTGTGGACCACTCAAAAAAAGTTTGTTGAGAAGGTTCTTTAACATGCAAAGGGCATAATCATGGTACTTCCTGAACACGGGACCTCGGATTTAACGTCCGCATCCGATGGACATTAAGAAATAGTTTGTACATGTTATAACTAGTATGTTTGCAAAGTACACATTATTACATGTACAATATTTCTAGACATTTTATAGCATGTACAACAATGCAACTTGTACAAGACATACATGTATATAACCAAAAGTAGTTTTTAAAAAAACAAATGGATCCTGTTGAAATGATTTTTGTATTTATCTTCAGTTTGAGAATTTCCATAAATATACCCACAATTGAAAATAATAGACTATACAGAATATCACACAAATTTATGTGGACAATTAGATAACTGATAAAAACATTTAGGCCATTTTGAAAACATAAAAAAATTGAAGAAATCTAGAAAATAATAAAATAAACAAACAAAGGTCGATATAAGACAGAAAAATCAAAAGCTAAACTTTAGAAATAAGAAAGGCGAAAAAAAACATAACAAATCATGGTTTGAAAAAAATAACCTTATGAAAAACTGCAATCCGATCATCCTTAACCAGTTGATTAAGCTGGGGTCACACATTCACGATTTTTACTGCCGTCCTTGAAAGGACCATTCCCGATTAAAATTTATCATTCAAGATCATTTGAATCGTGGATGGAAATTCAATCTTTAATTAAAATTTGTAAAAAAAAATATTTAATCACGACAACAATCAGATATTGTTCAGGAAGCGTCGATATTCAACCGTTTCCAAGCGAATTTATCCCGATAATCCCGTTCTAAATCCGCTTCTAATCCGATTTGTTTCTTTCGCCAGCTAAAATTCGACCGAGTCTGTCACGACTGCGTCCCGATTCTACCGAATGTAATCCGACAGAGATCAGATAGTGACAAGACAGTGAACCGACGCTGACGGAAGTTATCCGTTCGAAAACTGTCGGCATACTCGGGATGAGCAGGTACTGTCGGAACTTAATCCTATCACGGTCCGATCTATCGCATTGTAAACGGCGTTATCTGGTCTCAGTCGTTTTGTATTCTGTAATTGTCAGGACTTTGACGTGGGAATCATTGACGAATTTAGAATTAATAACGGGACTGTTTCGGAACGGTTTCGGCAAAAACGGTTCGCAATCGACAAGATCTGGATGCAATCTGGATTCAATCGGCAGAAAAACAGCAATGAAAACTTTCTCCAGATCATTCCCGTTCCACATGACACCGTCCCGAATACACAGAACATTGTTAGGAATTCGATCCGATACAGCAGAATCTGTAACGACATAGGCACGATTGTAATCCGACTAGACAGAATCGGCGGAGTTTCCCCGAATGTTACGGGACGCGCCTAACTGTCGGGGTGCTTTGCCGAACTATTCGGAACCTTCCCGACCAGACGGAATCTATTACGAACTAAAACGACTGCGTTCAGACAATAATAGGACATTCCAGATAATTGAGGATACTAATCCGACTGTTTCACTTTTCGTGTCGTATCGCTGTCTGATCTCAAACGGGAGCAATAATCGACAATGTGTGAACCCCGCATTAAACAAAACAAAGCGACACCTAATTGTAAGGTATTTATAACGATGAGACATATCTGAGTTGATGTCAAGATTCTAAGAGAGTAACACCGACTCCTTGTAACCTCAAGTTTGATTGACAATGTGGCGGATACGCTGCCTATACACTACCAGGTCCATACAATATTACTTGAATAGAAATATACCAAAGGAGCATTCAAACTCATAGGTCGAAAATAAACCGACACTGCTATGGCAGATGCTCGACATGTGGCACCCGTCGTTTTGCTCATGTAAGTCCAAACCTAGAGATAAGTCTTATTCGATAGGTCACATTTTAGGATTGTAGTTACGACAATAGGGGAAAAAAATTCAAAACGTTAATAGCGTCCGTACAATTCACGAAGCGATGATTTTAACTTCACCACAAATATTCAGTTCTAGTTTGAAGTTTAGTAAATGTATAAAAACTAAGAGATATACAACAATATTCTAGTTTAACAGTAATACCGGTCTTGAGAACCTTAGTTATTTCCATATAGTATTATGTGTAGCTTTCCTTTTATGTCGAACATTTGTTCGTCTCTTTGTGAGTTTTTCTTGATAATGCTTCAGAAGGGGTACCTGGTATAAAAACAAATCATATGGTATGAATGTTTTAATGAAAAAAAATCATGCATAACAAAACATAAAGTAGGACCGAATTTTGCATTTGATATTTGCAATTGTTTTGAAGTGGGAAATTATACAAAGTATACACACACAGATAGTATTATCACTGTTATTGTCAACAGAACAGTAAAGTAATGTTAACTATGATAAGCACCAAAAGGTAGAAAAAGAAGGCTTTGTTTATATGATATGCTATCTTAAAATAGACGAATTTAGAACTTTTTATACGTGATAAGAAGTTTTTAAAACTCTTTACGATATTGATTTATTTATACAAAATGTCTCCTATGGTGCAAAACGGCATATTCTTCTTTCGGAATGTAATTTACAAATATATTTAAATTCATTACTCAGCAGACAGTTTAGCTAAAATAGAAAACAAATCATGGAGTTACAACCATATTTTGTTATTTTTGGATGTTCAATTCTCATGAGGTAAATTAAATAATCAAATATGGGTCGTGCATACTTTCTAAAGGTTGCTCATATTTTTCATAGTGTTGATTACGATTGCCTTGTTTTTTCATTACGGTTTAACAGTTAGCGGTTAGACTTCATAATTATTTTTTGATGTGCAATTCTCATGAGGTAAATTGAATAATCAAATATTGGTCGTGCATACTTTCTAAAGGTTGCTCATATTTTTCACAGTGTGGATTACGATTGCCTTGTTTTTTTTTATTACGCTTCAATAGTAAGTGGTTAGCATTCATAATATGCATAAAGATAAAGAAAAATAGGCATTGTACATTTAATGATCATAAAGCTTTTTCATCTGTGATCTTTCCGAAGTTATTTTATATTTGTTCAAGGTTTCAAAAAATATATTTTTTTTTACGGTTGCAATTATACTTTCTATAACCAATATGGAAAATCGTTATTTCAGGTGACCAAGGATTTTTCCCACTTATCGTATCTGCAATTATGTTATTTTGTAAATAATTACGATCACCAATGCAAAACATTATGGAATGGTTACATAAAGTATTTAACATTCAATGTGAAACACAACGAGTGTGTCTATTCAAGCTAAACTTTGGTTAGTTAATCAACTTCCCGCAGGATGGAATGTGAGATTCCATCCGAATTTTAGATTGTTTTGTACTGCTCACCCTTTTCTCTTCCCTTCCGTCAGTTTTCCCTTTGTCAGTGTCAGTTATTTATCCTACGGTTATTGTTTAACCATTCTATCTTCTCTGGTGTATCTGAATTTAGGTTTAATGTCTCTGGTGGTTTTTTTTACAAATTCTAACGTCAGATTAGATTGGACTGAATATTCTAATAAGCAGTAGTGGATTATTCAGTTCACTTATCTATCAATATATATAGTGTGTGATAACGTTTTGTGAGGGGATGTTTGCAATACCACTGTTCATTTCAACTCTCTTTATGACAATACCACTGTACTAATTATAATGAAAGTTTTTGCAGTGTTTTAAGAAATGATTTTACTCTGTATCAACGTATTATTTGTGAAACATGAAATGTTTTGAAAGGGCAAATTTTCTGTATTAAGTCAATAATTATGTAAACTTTTGAAGCCCAAACTTTCTATTGCCTTAAATACGCAAATGAAAGATCCTAAAACTATACCATTACAGAACGACATGTTTTTGAATTGATAGCAAAACATTTGATTGACAAATTTTTATTCGTTATTGCCAAAAATGAACTTAAAATGTCTGTCATTTTCTCCCTACCCAATTTACTCCTATTACTTATTATGGTGTGGACCGCTAACTGTTATTGAATCTTACACAATTTGATTGGATTAAGTTATTATTAGTTTACCTTGAAACCTTTTATGCTTTTCATACATGTATATTGCTTTAATCAGAACGTGCATGTACAGTAACTTAAATGACCTTCAAACTGGACACTGGACGAGTCCATATTATGTTTTATCAATGAAACTAAAGGTATGAAAGGTAAGAATTGCCATTTCTTATATTTTCACAAAATTTATCACATACACAGTAGATAATTTTTTTTAAAAGCCTATTGCGGAGAAAAGAGAAAATTCTCAAATAAAAGTCATTTTTCTCAGAGAAATGCAGGAATATGAGTTGCGCACGGCTACGCTAGGTAAACTTATTGTTTATCTTAACCAAAAAAAAGTATTTCGTAAATAACGTGAAAATATGTCCGATCTGCCTATTTTTGGACATCAAAAGTCGATACGATCGTTTTAAGGTCAATTTCGTCTACCTCACACAATCGTGTTAGGCACTATAGGAAAATATTTAAACAACCGGATATATATATATAAGACTTTCGTTTCATTAAACATCGTTTTCTGCTTTAAAGTCATAAGAAACATCAAATTAAAAAAAATAATGCATATGTTTTTTTATAACTCAATGAATAGTTTTCATTATAAAACTTATGTACATATACTTTTTTCTGAAGAAAATTCTTTAATTTATTCATATTTAGAAGAGGTTTACTTTATTTTAATTGCTTCCTTCCCTGGACAAATTGTCCGTATGCAAAGTGACCTCAGTGTGACCCATCTCGTAACATTCCGGTGATCACAATATGCATGGATGTCCTTAAAATAAACTATTATCTTAATTTACATGTTTAACACGTGCTCAATTTCAATGCTTTTTCGTTGATTTTTTGTTGATTGTTGACAAACAGGTGACAATCGTTAAACTTCGGCTTCAAAACACGAACTTTAATTACCTGCCATATTTTCACAACAACACAGACCGATTGAAACAAAAATTGACGATTATACGAAATTTACACGAAAAAAATGATAAATTCGATCACAGAAGACTAAGTTTATGATGTTTGTATGCATTGATTCAAGAATTGAAAGATCATTATTTTTCATCGGTCACTCGTTTCTTATGTCTTTAAAGATGTCTCTAAATGATTCAATATGTTAAATGCATCGAAATATAGATAAATGATAGACATATCTTGACTTGAATCAACATCGCCTGTATACACATTTTATATCTCCATGTTGATACGATATTCCAGGGCTTTTGTGTCTTATCGTGAGTTCCTTAATCCTGTGTTGCTGCTGACAATGAAGCTATAAAATCAAGAGTTTCAGGGGTGAGGTTGAAGTCATTTTTTTTCTTAAATTTTACGAACGCCATCGCACGTTGGTTAACCGTTCTTGAATATCTGTTTCACAGATGACGACGGATATTTTCCAATTGTCGTAACTGCAATCTCGTCCTTTGTCTTCTTCTCCCGGATGTGACCTACCGAATTATACATATCACCAAGTTTGTACATACATCAGCAAAACGACCGGTGACACTTGTGGAGCAAGATCTGTGAACCCTTCTGGATCACCTGAAATTACCCCTAGTTTTTAGTGGAGTTCTTGTTGCTCAGTCTTTAGGTTTCTATGTTGTTTTGTGTACTGCTGTTTTTCTGTTTGTCATTTTTTTCTGTCATGGCATTGTCAGTTTGTTTTCGACTTATAAATTTGAATGGTCCTTTGGTATCATTCGCCTCCCTTTTAGCATATTGAATGCACCGAGGCTATTATCACATGTTTAATTCTGGGCCTGCCTAATGTAACTTACGATTAATGAATAAAAGCTCTTCTGCCTCCTCAAATAGATAAAAGTGCAATTTCATCAATTAGCAAACAATTTTTGAATACTAAATTGATTTTTTAACACTTGATTATGCACTGATTATCCCAGAGTTGTCATTTTGTCATATGCCTCACACACAAAAAAATGAACCAACAATTCTTTCAAAATTCCATCTAAGAGAAGGTTTCATACCAATCTTTAAGGATGACAGAGCAATAAATACTAGAAAAGCAAAAGGGGTTAACTATCTTATATTGGAATTCCTATATGTTGTAACACTGTATCTTAATCCGTCACTTGGAAATCTTAATTTTGCAATCCTAATTTGTTTCAGTGCTACTCGATAAATGGATGCCTTAGAATTGCAACTCTGAAATTGTAACTTCACGACTATGTAATAAAAATGTCTAACATTAATGTTCCGTACTTACAACATGATACATTATTGTCTCACGTTTGCATTCTTTTGAAAATGAATTGTTCATATATCTGTACAATATAAATTCTTGTTAATCGACAATTTGCTGACCTAAATACGATTTTTATATTTTATCGAGTTTTCTTTTTAAAGTTTAATCTGCGATCGTTGTGTTTATGTTGTACGTGTATTATGACTACATATGCCATCAAACTTTCATGTATCGCTGGTTGAATCTAAGACATAGAGACTAAAAAGAGTTGAAAAAAAGAACAAACTATGACGGAATATGCGCAAAATTTGACAAGGGTCACGTCTTTTGCTTTCCATATTTTTATTGCAAAGTATGCATATATTGTTTTGTTTGTGTTATCTTTTGTTACAGTGTTTCTGAAGCAGGATATTGCGATGTGTACACTCCATGCAGAAAAGTTTCATATTCAAAAGAAAGGTATACTGTAGACTGCGGCCTTTTTGGGTGGGCAGATTGTACCAGATACAGGTAATATATTATATGGGCTAAATATATATGTATATACTGTGTCTTTACCATTTACCTTGTAAAAAGAGTTGTACGAAAGATCACCGTATGTCCTTTCATCATTATTAAGAAATCTTATTCACCTAGTGTTTCAATTGTAATCTAAGAACGTCTCATAATGTATCTCATCAGCCCCAGTACAACACTTTATAAAAACATGATAAAATTATTTTTAAAAAATCTGATGTAAATGAAGCAGAAAATGCGTAAAATATTTGCCACTTGACGTAAAGCATTCAGCAATCAATCAATAATACCTGCATTTTAACAGGATTTTTTTAACATTCTCCGGGAACAGGGATTAACACAATAGTTTGTAAAGAAAGCTTTGTATTCATTTTATTAAACAGATCTTAATCCATTTAGTATATCAAATTTATCCCATGGAACATGAAAATATAACTAGAGCGGTATGCTTTTATCTGATTGTGTGCATCACAATTAATCTAATAAAACTGAAGTAAATATATCAAGGTCACTGATATTGACAATCGAGTATAAGTCTAATGTAAACAAATGAAATGATTAATGATATACAACTGGTTCAATTAAATAAAGAAAACCACCAAAGCGATTATACCGAGAGCACTTACCCGGCCTCAGATATAATTCGACAAGAAGCAGATTTGTCACCTGAATATGGT
Source organism: Mytilus edulis (assembly GCF_963676685.1). Taxonomy (NCBI): domain Eukaryota; kingdom Metazoa; phylum Mollusca; class Bivalvia; order Mytilida; family Mytilidae; genus Mytilus; species Mytilus edulis. The sequence goes on from NC_092347.1 coordinate 38,242,266, forward strand.
GAATTACCTGACAAACACTTTGTTTCTACAGACGAGATTTGGCGACCACAATTTATACATTTCAACTACAATGTAATTGATTACTCTTAATTACGTGCCATTTCATTAAATGAAAACGTGGGTTTAATTTTGAGACATGAGGAATTTATTTGCAATAAATTTAAATAAGGAAGACAAGAATAGCAATCTTTTATACATCGATAAATTTTCCCCAAACCATTGAAACATGGACAACGAGCCAATTGCAAGTTCAATGATTTCAGACGATTTTTTTTATATGAACCTCACATTTGGTCCTCCATTTCCCACCTCATCTGTTTGATACCTACTCAGTAATATATATGAATGTTCATTTTCTTCTACTACATCTAGATATGTTATGGTTATCTAAAATAAAATTGATTATATGTAACTTGATCTCTGGTAGCGAATACTAAAAGAGGGGCGAAAGATACCAAAGGGACAGTCATGTATAAATGTAGTATATATTTAATGAACTGGTAACCTTCTATATCTATTTTTCATCCGGTTTTAACTAGAAACTATGTTTATTTCAGTGTCAAAGAGCATTAAAGAAAGAATTCAGCTCCAATTGTTTTACGCAATCCGTGTTTATTTCTCATTAGTCGTCTCTAGTTTCTGTGTAGATTTGTCCCCATGTGTGTCTGATTTTGAATTTTATTCATCATAGACGACGATACCTTTTTCCACTCTCTCTCTAATCTGTCTCATTAAGCTTCACGACATTCGAACTATCAACGGTACATTGACGGCTCATCTGCATGATCTACAAGTGATAAGATTGACAAAACTTCTGTCCACAATGAAAAAAGGTCTTCAGAAATAATGTGTAACTGTTCACTCGCGTAGTGGTATTAATTGAAATCTAAAACGTCACTACAGATACAAACATAGCGAACGAGTTTGGATATATAAACACCGTAACATAGTGACAAAGGAAAATAACCGTTCAAAAAGAGAAGGTTCATCTCTTTTGTGTAAATTGTTCGGAGTGATGCTGTAATATCTAAATATAGGAAAGTTTATTTTGTCAACCTCAGCGATGAGCATGAAACACGCTTAATACAGATTTCCAATAAAATAATATGCGTACGTAAGTCGACGTACTCACTAGGCGGGAACGAGTTTTGCCAACTTATGCATTTTGTAATATACGTCGCTCAAGTCAGACTAAATATTTCATTAAATCATACACTGGAATTTGTCCAAAATAAACAATTTTAACACTATAAATGGAAATCGTGATTTCGATGCGCAGTAAGGTCAAAACAGCATGCTTAATTGATTTCTGTTTTCGATGTTTTTATTCCTATGCAGTATAGAAGATCACGACTTAACGCAAAAGTAAAATATAAGAGTGATCATACGTGAGTGTTCATTGCATACGTAGTTTACATATGGATATTCAGAACGAGATAATAGATATGAATAGATATGAACTCGACGATACAGAGTGAACCCACATGGACAGCTGTACAGATTTGCTGTTTTTTACATTTGTTTTATACTGCATATAATTAAAATTCGAAGACAAAATAATGTACACACAGACAAAAAACAGAGGTAAAACAGTAAACCAGTAACGTATCATTCATAGTAGGGTTCAAAGGTTTATAACCTCAAATAAAAAAAAAAAGAGTAACAAACTTCTATCAAAAGATTAAAGGCTCAAAATACAGAAGGTATACCTATGTTTTTGAAATTGTCCGTAATAAAGCGGTTTAGCATAAAGAATTAATAACTAACTTTGGAAAGTAGATTTGAGCTTATTTCGTTTTCAATGAATAAAAACACGTCCACAGTATTTTGAAAGCGAAGATATAAAAAAAGAAAAATAAGTTTTGAAAACGCAAAACAGCATATTAATCAGTTATGAAAGGCTTCATTAAAGTACCACACAGTTCATTATACTTTATCAATCTAGACCTCTTTACAACTTTTTCAAGATTTTTTTGTCATATCAGTGTGAACCTGCTGAAAACTATACATCGAGTACATTTTAAAATTATTCGGTTTAATATCTATTAACTATAATAAAATACATCAAAATGACTATATGTTGCTGACTTTCAGTATTTATTTTGTAGTTGCAGTTTATTTGTAATTTTACGGTTAACATTTCATAAAAACATAATTTTCAAAATGGAAAAACATAATACACAATACACTGCTTTAAATTTGTCATATCACATCTTTTATCAGTCATGACCAATTAATGATATTGCAGCTGATTTTAGAACTGTCATGTAGAAATTAAACTTATATTAATTATTTACTTTTAACCACTATCTATATACTGAAATTATAATTGAAGCAAAACGTATTATGTCGGGACATATACAATTTAACAGTAATTTGTTGTAAAAATTATAAGTTATTTCTTCCTGTACAATATTTGTTACGCAAATATTTATTTATTAATAATTGTGCATTACATTATTAAATAAATGATTTTTTTTAAGTTTGGAAAGTCAATGCACAATGATTCAATAGATAACCTAATCAAAAATTATATTAGAATAAAAACTAAGTTTAAATTCTTGTTACTTTTAAGATTAAGAGGAAAATAATTATAACACATCTCTCTGTGTTGAACTGATCATAAGTTTCCCGATAAACATTGTGCAAAACCAGTTAAGCTATGAATTTATTCAATAACTGTCTTTCTAGGGCCAAACGTTTCTCATATTACCAAAGATGCAAGAAAACGACTTGCTGCGCTGGATACATAGGACAATCATGCTCACAAGGTAAAGCAAAACAAATAAGTAAGCTCTACAACAGGTTACCTCCATGGAAAGTCTGTTGTCATAATATTATTTAAATATAACATCTTTGATAAAAAAAAAGAAGAAATTACGCTTAATGATTATTAAGGTTTCAGATCACCAATTACTCCCTCCGATTTTGGACTTATTTCAAAAAAGCCCTACTCTGTCTTTGGGTACTTAAACTAACCAACACATTTGCAGAAATGAAACTTTTGGTGTAAAGCGAAATATATGTAGACCATTTTGAGCCCCAATTTACTTGTCTATGAGTTTGCATTAAAAAATCAGGATTAATGCGCTCCATAGTATACTAATTTAAGCTTTCCAGAAAACCAGGGCTTATTTTGGTAGTACCTGTGTTCCAAAGGTCAGATTTTCTTAAAAGACTTTAAGGGTATGTTGAAAATTGGCATGTAGAAAAGTGATACATGTTTGATTCAGGATATACATGGTTTCTATGAAGTTAAACTAAAGGTAAAATATTTAGAAAGCTATGAAAATTGCAAAATTTGGTTGAACAGATAGGGATTTTTAATTGGTGGTCAGACACCTTAATATCTTATAGCAAGATGCGGATGCATAGGGTTTCTGATTGCATACCTTGAAATGTTAAATATTTGAAGGCGTATACGGGTTTTGCTGTAATGTGACGTTCTGCTTTGCTTTTAGTATATTCAATATATGACAAAATATTATATATAGGCATGGTTTACATATGATTTTAAACGTGATTTATGCTTTTCAACCTAAAAATTGTAGTAGATGCTATTCATTTATTCGGGATACCATATGGAGTATTTGTTAAAAGTGAACAAAAAGGTAAAATATGCTACACACAGGAACGAGTGATCAGTATGCTGAAGCTTCTAATTGAAAACATATTTGTTGAATTTGGAAGTAGACTTTTTCAACTAATTGTCGGCATTCCTATTGGAACGAACTGTTCGCCTCCCCTTGCCGACTTCTTCTTATTTTCATATTAGTCGGAATTCCTTCAGACACTTGTCAAACAACAAGAAGATCAAGGCATCCAGATCATTTAATTTCATATTCAGAGATATTTATAATATTCTTTCCACAAACAATCCATTTTTTTTTATTGGGTTCCATTGATATTTCCCCTAAAACCAGAAATTAAAGAAACAACAGACACGGCTTCCTCTGCCTTATGTTTAGATATATACATTGAATTTGACATAAGCGGTCATCTCAGTACCAGAATCTTTGACATAAGAGACGATTATAATTTTGAAATAATCAATTCCCCCCCCACCTTATCAACTTCATCTGCATATGGAATATACATTTCCCAACTCATTCGGTATTAAAGAGCTTGCAGCTGCAACTTAGACTTTGTAAAACGTCACCAGTGTCTGAACAGAAAGTTGATGAACTAAGGTTATGTCAAAGAACGTCTCGTCCTTTTTTCTCAAAGGTTTCGGAAGATACCAAGACCTTGTTGAAAAATATTCCGTATCAACCTCAAAAATAATACACGATGGTCTTGAAGTATATATTCTAGATACTGACGTTGTTTGTCATCTTAATTACGTGGTATAGTGTTCTTTTATTTGTCTTTTCAAAATATCATTGGATTTTCCATTTTAAATTTTCTTCGGGGTTCGATTTGTTTGTTATTTTACTTTTGTTTACTTTTACCTATAATGGTTTTTGTCCCCCATGTTTTATAACATCCATTATCCTAATCCTTTTTCCAATTAATTTTTTTTTTTTTTTTTTTAACAACATAAATAAATATTTATTTCAAATATTGGCTTGTTACAATATCATTCAAGAGTCCAAGCTGCTCCTGATGTTCCCTGTTACAATCCACTAATCACTCAGGGTAGTGATTAGTTGCAAAATACATATTACATTTTTTACATCATATATATATATATATTAGATAATATCGATTAATCACGTAATATGTTTTCTAATAGTTGCTAAAACATTACTTTTAACCTTCAAACATACTCTTCTATTGAACTCATTGCGAAGAATTGAGTAAACATTGACATTTTTTGTCTTTTGATCAGATATGTAGTAGGCTTTAAAAATTGAAAAGCCCACAATTGTTAAAAAATAGTTTAAGTCAAAATATTCTTCTTCAGAAGTTTTATATCCAAATACTAAGTGTCTTAGTTTTACTTTAAAAGTTATTTTACTGTTATTTAAAATTTCATTTATTTTATTCCAAAAAAGTTTTAAATACGGACACAGTATAAAGAAGTGATCATAATCTTCTTCTTGTGTACAAAAATTACAAGAACTATTGTTTACAATTTTCCACCTGCATAAAAGTTTCTTTGTAGGTAGAATATGTTGTAGTAATTTCCATCTAAAAATTCTAAGTTTATTTTCTTTTAAATATTTGAATAAAAATTTATATAGATAGTTTTGATATGACACATCATCTATATCAAATATACGCAGCCATTTTTTGGGTCCAATAGCTGGTTCAATTTTTTTATTTATCAGAGACTTATATACAAGTTTATTTGTTAATGCTTCTAATTTTATAGGTAAACCATCCAATATAAATTGGTTTCTTTTTATAATAACAATACTTTTTATAGAATTTTCCGATTTTAAAATTGCTGCCCAGTCTTTTGGTATAGATTTCTTAACTAAATTAATTTCAGCCATCCAGTTTGATTTATTTTTTAGTTTATTTAAAATTATGTCTTGAGAAATACAACCTTTTTCATCTATGATATCATTTACATAAATAAGATCGCTTTTAATCCAATATTTTAAAAATATAGCTTTATTTTCAAATTTAATAAATTTATTGTTCCATAATATTTGTTTTCTTATATCTGTAAATGTTTCTGGTTTTTTTGTTAGACCTCCACCAGTTAATTTCCAACATTTAATAATATCTTTATAAAATTCTGGGATGTTTTCAATGCTTTCGTCTGTCTTATCCCCACTGTTTGTTTGAAACACTAACCAGTTTGACCCAAAATTATAAAAATAGTGTTGAGGTATAATTGTCCAACTTCCTTCACAATCATTTACTAATCTTTTTACCCACATAGCTTTTAGAGCGGTGAAATAACTTCTGATATCTATCATATTCAAACCCCCCTTTTCATATGGACTAATAATTGAATTTCTTTTTACTTTATCTGGTTTATTATCCCAAATAAATTTAAAACAACTTTTTTCTATTTCTTTTAAAAATTTCTCTGGAACTCTGCAAGCAGATCCCACAAAAGTAAAAATGGGCACAATTAATGTTTTAATTATCAAAATTTTTCCAAAAATAGTAAGATTTCTTTTTTGCCAAGAATAAAATAATTTATTCATCTTTTCAATCTTATTTTCCCAATTTAGTTTATCACATTCCTCCGTACAATGCCCAAAGTAAATGCCAAGAGTCTTAACTGGTCCATTGCTCCAGTTGATTCCCTCAATTTTGTCTTTACAAGATTTAAGTTTTCCTACCCATAACCCCTCTGTTTTGTTTCTATTTAATTTCAGCCCTGAATAAGAACCAAAAATTTCAATTTCATTCATAGCTACTTGAACATCATATTTAGAACAACAAAATAAAGTAGTATCATCTGCCAGTTGCGAAATTTTTATAGTATGATTTTTGCAATCTAATTTGACTCTGATACCTTTAAAATCAGTATTGCTTCTTAATCTGGAAGCCATAATTTCCACAGATAAAACAAATAATAATGCAGATAAAGGACACCCTTGACGTATACCTCTTGTGTTTTTAAAGACCTCAGATATCCAACCATTATTCATTACACATGTTTGAATATCACTATATAAAGTCTTAACCCATCTTATAAAAGATTCATTAAATCCAAAATGTTTTAAAACTGAAAACATAAAATTCCATTCTAGAGAGTCAAATGCTTTAGAAAAATCAACAAAGACTATAGCCCCCTCAATTTTGTATAAATCAGTAAAATCTATAATATCTTGTATCTGTCTAAGATTAAAACCAATAAATCTATTTTTAACATATCCAGTCTGATCTTCTTTAATCAGTTTTGGTAAGATTTTTTTCAATCGTTGTGCTAGAGCGTACGATAGAAGTTTCATGTCAATATTTAAAAGAGAAATAGGACGGTAATTATCTAGTGACAATGGATCACCTTTTTTAAATAATAGCGTTAATACACTGGTACGCTGTGAATATGTAAGTGTTTGATCTTTGTATCCAATATTAAGAATGTTTACTACTATGAACTTTAAGTTATCCCAAAATTTTCTATAAAATTCCACGGTTAAACCGTCTAATCCAGGGGATTTATTAAGTTTCATTTTATAAATAGCATCTGAGCATTCTTCTACTGTAATATCCCCATCGCAAATTGATTTATCATTTTTATCCATTTCTTTATCGAGTTTTGTCTCAAAAATATATTTGTCGCTTGATGTTTTATCAGGGTTTTGCGTCGAATATAACTTTTTATAGTATTCTCTAATATTACTAAGTATATCACTTTGATCCGTTAAAATCTCACCATTTTCCCCTTTTAATTTATTGATTGACTTTTTTACCTGTCTCTGTTTTTCTAAACCTAAAAAGTACGAGTTATTTTTTTCCCCAAATTCAACCCATTTCTCTCGTGATCTTATTTGAGCACCTTTAGCCTTTTGTTCATAAATTTTGGCAATATTATTTTCAAGTTCTTCAATATCTTTATCTAAAACGTTATTCTCAGATTCTTGTTCATCTCTTATTTTCAATTTTCTTTCTAATTTTTTTTCAAGAGTTCGTAAGTTTTCTCTTTTAAATTTTGCTTTAGATTTACAATAAGCTATAGTTGCCTCCCTTATCTTTATTTTAAATATATCCCATGCTAAACCAAGGTTTTTTAAATTACGATTACCCATAAAGCAGCTTTCCATTTCTTGATTAACTAATTGTATGTAGTCATTATCTTCTAATATAGAATTATTTATTTTCCAGTACCCCCTACCCTTTTCTGATGCACCTGTTCTAAACTTCATAAAAACACTTTGATGATCCGTAGAATCAATAACTGCAGGTTTAATTTTACAACATTCTACTAGTGGTATGAAATCTGAACCTATCAGAATCATATCAATCCTACTTGCCTGTGATTTATCTTTTCTTCGCCAAGTATATTGTTGTTTATTTTTATTTGAATATCTCCAAAGGTCTGTTAAATTATTTGTTTTTATTAAAGATTTTAAACTATTTACTGATTGGATATTTTTTACCTCTGAACGAGCATTTTTCCTGTCTATCGCTTTCATCGTATCATTGAAATCTCCCCCCATTATCGTAATTCCTATCCCTTGTTCTTTTAATGTATTATTTACTTTTTTGAAAAATATATTTCTATTACTTTTACAATTAGGTGCATATATACACATTAGTGTAAAAACGCTTTCATCAATTTCTACATTTAAAAGAATTAATCGTCCATCTACATCGTTATGTTTATTTATCAACTTATAATTCAGTGACTTTTTAATGAGAATAGCCACACCCCTACTAGAGGTCGTTCCGTGACTGCAAAATATATCAAAATTTGAATTATTTCTTATTTCTGTTTCTATGTTTTCATTAAAATGAGTTTCTTGTAGAAAACAGATAGAAGTATTTTGACATTTAATCCATTCAATTACTCTGTCTCTTTTAACTTTATTTTTAGTACCATTTACATTTAAACTACTTAAGTTTATTAGAAATTTAGATGCCATTTCAAAGTATAATTTCATATAATTGTATAATTATTTCCTCACAAAACTGTCCATACCTGCAAACAATACAATTAAAACACATGTTTATAACAATCATACCGAAATCGACAATGTGTATCACTCTACTTCTATAAACATAAAAAGTACAATTCATCAAGCTACCTAAAATTACAGGTAGCAAATAAAACACGCTACCTGTGAATACGGCATTTAATTTACCGGTCTGCTTTGACCTTGTTTTGTAAAAATCAATAGACAATAAAATTGACACTGAAATAATCAACATCCACGTGTGATTTGTTACAGCCTTACAATGACTATTTGAATGGATATATCTGGTTGATATGCGTGTCTTATTCACATTATGTGTGTGCATACTTTTATTTGAAAAAGTGAAATGGAGAATGTAAACAAATTTAGGATAATAACGTATGTCAACTACATCGTTTGCTTTTAAAATTGTGTTGGCTATGCTTACTAAAAAAGTAAACTGTTCGCAAGATATTTTACTTGTATCTATTAGGAAGTTTAAAAGAATATTCAATAGTGCATATCGTGGATTTATTACATGTACCGCAACATTCAAATATACTTCAAAAATATATTTTATTGAACTACAAATACAGTATAATCTGTATGGATGAATACGCTGACATTGAGGTAAGTATTTATACATTCTAAACAGTGAAAAATTGAATATTAATATTGTATTCAGTGTTCTACTTAATGTCAACAATCGTTCATTTACTATTAATAGCACACAGCATGTGTATACTTGCGCTAAAAATAGCGCAGATAAAAACCCACTTACTAGTAGTATGATAATTATATAAATAAATATTCGCTGTTCGATTTTTTTCAGCGATTGACCAATAGTAAACACAATAGTTGTAAATAATATTAAAGCAATAATGCACATCGTGCATACATGCATTTCATGAGATACTTCATTGAAATCAAAAATAGTTGGTAATATATTTCTTTTTGACATATACATCTCACACTTTATATATCTTTTGTTATAGTTTAGCAAAGCCTTAAATAGAATAAAGGTTTTGAGTTTGCATTTATAAAAACATGCACATGAGTTGCATTTATGACCAATAGTCAACTTCACAATCAACAACATCAACACATTGAAGTTAACTCTTATAAAGAGCTGAAAACTTTTTTTAGTATTCATTTTGATTTTTTTTTTTGGTTTATATTATACATGTATATAGATAAAAGATCATTGTACTATAATATTTACATTAAAATATTTTACATTGTCTATATGACTACAATTATTAAGCTTTGGCCTTCTTTGGGCCATTATTACCAGTAGTTCTGTCATGTAAGTTCTCTGGGGGTGTAGGTGGGGTATGATGTTGAGACAGATTCCTGCGTTGACTTTGCGGTGTGTTCATAAATTTGTCTATATATGATTGTGCTTTGTCAGAATTGCTTGAACTTGTCTCATTCATACTAGCCTTTACCTTTCCAATTAATTTTTATATTCATGAAAGGGCCAAAATCATATGCTTTTCTCTTGATATGACATGTACACTTAAAACTACGATGAGTAGAAACTCAAATGCGTTAAATGTTTGGAAGGTATGTAAATGTATTAAATAATTTGACGTAGTTATCGTTAATCTACATTCCAGCGATTTGCCATGGTTCAACGAGTTGCTCAAACGGAGGGACCTGCACGAAACCAAACTTTTGTGTTTGTAGATCAGGATTTGCTAGTCCAGATTGTATAGGTATGAATAGTTTTTTTAGTTTATTTACTAAATCCGTTTTGATATATCCCTTCAAGCATTTCTTTCAAAAATAAATGTGATGCAAATAAAACAGAGAGCAGAGTATCTTGTAAAAGAGGGGTGAAGGATACCAGAGGGACAATCAAACTCATAGCTCGAAATTATACTGACAACGCCATGGCTAAAACAGAAGAAGACAAACAGACAGATAATAGTACACAAAACACAACATAGAAAACTAAAGACAAAAGAACACAACCCCACCAAAAACTGGGGTGATCTTAGGTGCTCCGGAAGGGTAAGTAGATCCTGCTCCACATGTGGCAGACGTCGTGTTATGTTATTATTAACCCTGTTAATAGTCTAATTCGGTAGGTTTAATTTGTGAAAACGGAACGGATTGTAGTTACTACATAATGAACATATCCGATATCATCTGTGAAACGGATATTCCATAACGGTCAACCAACTGGTGATGGCGTCCGTAAAATTCACGAAGAAATGATTTCAGCTTCACCATTTGTAATATTTTCGATTGTACTAAAAATAGGAATTGCTGTATTCATGTCAACAAATAACCTATGGCATATCCTTTTTTCTTTAAACGCATTACCTTTTTGTGCAATAAACAGGGACATCGAAAGAAATGTCTGTATAATAAGCGAAGCTATATATAGTTAAACACATTATTATCCACCAATCACATCTGAAGCAGTTATCAATTTTCATAAATCATAATTAGTAAAGTCATAACTAAGAGCTATCTTTTTCAATGATTTGTTTGTTACATTCTCGTTTTTTATCTATACGAGGCTGACCTTTCTGAACCTTTAAGACGAATGACAATAGTTTAATGGTTACTCTGTGATGTTTGTCTCTAAATACATTGCCAACAGCAAATCTATTCCCATAGGACAATGGGTCAATTGTTCAATCTTGTCTGTGGCATATTGATTTCAATGCACTCGTTCAGATGTCAATATAGTTCAACAAAATAATGTTAATGATACTTCTACTACTTTTTATACTTCTTTGCTGTCATTTCATCAATTGCCATTTCGAAGTCACACGTGGTTGTACTACACGTCTCTGCATTCTATATATTGGTTATGTCTTAATAAGTTGGTATTTTATGGTAACGCATTGCAATAAGTGCATTGTTCGTTTTGGTGTACACTAATTGGACATGTCTAAATTTATATATACCTTGACCATGAAGCATTCACACAATTGATTACATTTACTTCAATTAAATAACGCGACAGTAGTTTAAAATCAGTATGTGCTGATATCAATATATTGGATTATTCTCGATGTTTCATTTAAGGTTTTTATTGTCATGGAATATATCTTATCACCTTATGATCTAAAGTCTTGATGCAATTACGTCGGTACCGTTGATGTTAGTTGGTTAAGTATGTATGTAGTCAGCACTTGTGCGTTCTAAATTGAAATGAACTATCATTGATGTGGTCATTATTAAATTAACTGTTCACACAACTTTGAATTTTTGAAATACTAAGGATTTTCACCTCTTCAATTGATACTCATCTGTATTTGGAGAAAAAAAATCGGAATTTTCCTTCAGCAATGCTCTTTAGCTTCGTTCTTTATTTGGCTTTTCAAATTGATTAAACAGTTGCTGGTGAGTGTTCTATAGACAAAACGCGCGACTAACGTACACAATTTTATATTGGTATTTATTATGAATTTATTGATAATATATACTAATAATTTTCGTTTCAGAAATAAACGAATGTTTATCTAATAATGGCGGATGTAATCAGCACTGTTCAAATACATTTGGTTCCTTCATATGTCATTGTGAAAACGGATATGTTTTAGACAATGATTATAAAACATGCATAGGTAAGTTATAATTATGTTTAATATATGAATATCAACAACAGGGTGGTGTTGTATCGACAGTTGTAGTATGTTTTATTTAACCCATTCTGTAAACTTTTTAACAATGAACAACCGAAAGTAAGTTAAAACAAATATATACCTCATCATTCCCTCTCTTTAATTGCCTAGCCTAAAGTTGACAAATACCAATGCAGAGCTAGAATAGATAATTTAGTTTTAAGATTTTCTCTGTCAAACATGATACATCTTATATTTTATTAACTAAAATATAACAAACATTGCTAAAAAAAATGTTTTCAAATACACATAAATTACTTTTATCGGGACAAACATAATGGCAAATAAAACTTTCTTTTAAATATCGACAAACAATAGTAGCTTTGATTTTTTATTTTGTGCAAAATGTATTACACTATTCGACGTACATATTATATCTTTACGCCAAACTTTTACCAACCTTGAACCCGCTCTTTCAGTTCACTATACCAACCAAACGGTGTCATGACCACCAACTGATATTTTTCTTTATAATTATTGTTAATATTTACAAATGTTCATGCACACTTTGTTTTGTAAAATTAACTGATATCACCTCATTACCGTCTGTGACGTCAATGTTTAACATGGTATCATTTCCTTGAAAATTCAAAATCTATGGACCTCCCCAAATAAAGTATGTTCTTATAGTACATGAAACTAAGAAATAACATATACTTATACGGTATAGCCCGAGGCAGATTAGTAAGGGACACATTTGATCCCGTCATTCACACAGTTATGGATGTGAATTTAGAAAAATAAACATTTCCAAGTCATTCACGAACAAGTCGTATATAACATCAATACGCTGTATGCATGTTTAAAAGATAACATGTATTCGAGTACGTATATTTATAACATATGATGATAAATATCATAATATTTTATATGTAAAGAACAATTTCCACTTATACTTTATATTTCTTTTTTTTCAGATAAAAATGAATGTTTAGTTAAAAATGGTGGCTGTAGCCATATATGCATAAATACAAAAGGTTCTTATGAATGTAATTGTACATCAGGATTTGTTCTTGAGAGTGACAGAAAAACTTGTACTGGTATGTTTTGATTATAAAAAAAGTCATGCATGTAAATTGTATTTATACTTGAAACACAAAGAGCAAAGGTAAAGTAAAATGAAGTATTCGGTTGCATAATCTGGGAGATTACCCTATATACGCATTGTAATTAAACAATTAATCGATATTCAAAGAAGTATGTCACTATAGAATAACAGTTGGAAGCACAAAAACTAATAAATCATTTTTGTTTAGACAAAACTTCTAAAGGTAGCAACCTTTTTGCCTGTTTTTTACCATAAAAATGCTACAACTTCATCATGATGTGCATGTTCACAGTTACACTTAATTTTTTGAAGTATAATTCCATGTGTTTTGGTAACTATTTTTGATATTTTGGTACTTGTTAACAAAAATATCCCGACATCACCTATAGATTAGAGGGTGAAATATATACATTCGCTTCGCAAATGATGGCACCTTTACCCATGAATAAGATGAGTTATCTTTGACCAATTCTATAAAATTTAATTTGTTTTTATTTCTATGTTATAAAGAGCTTCAGATATGTCATTTCTTGTAGACTGACCTTTTTGTATTTATCAATTTAAACATAAAATGCTTTTTTTTTCAGACAAAAACGAATGTGCAGTTAATAATGGTGGTTGTAACCAAAAATGTGTAAACGATTATCGAACCTATTACTGCGATTGTAATGATGGATTTAAATTAGGTTCTGACGGGAAACTTTGTGAAGGTTGGTATATAAAACGATATTTCCTAATATTTCGTATAATTATATTTAATCAGTTATAACAGAAATACGATGAAGGGCAGAAACGATACGAATAACCAGTGACCGTGTCAACAAAACATGTAGAACATCAAAATAATAACGAAGTCACAGAGCGTTTACAATGCAAAAAGTAAAAACAAGAAGCTAATTTAAAAAAAAGATGTAGTATGACTTCCAAGAGACAACTCTTCACAAAACACCACATGACACGGAAATTAACAACTATAGGTCACCGTACGACCTTCAACAATGACCAAAGCCCATACCGCACAGTCATCTATAAAAGGCCTGGTTGTAACATCATATTGGTGTTTAAAGGATTTTTTGTTTGTTTTTTTCATGTATATCAGCAATAAGTTAACAGAAAATTATTTTTTATACCGTCACAGTTTAAGACCAGTAGGTTAATAAGATACGGCGTATTTCAACCTTCTATTTGTACCAACATCATTTCATATTTCTTGGCTTTGGATAATTTTTGACACAAGTATCACAGAATAGTCACTTTTAAAATTATTGTCAAAAAGTGGATTTGTTATAATGAATTCGTACCGTTCGTCTTATTGTACCTGAACGTGTTATAGTATTCTTTTATTTGTCTTTTTTAATATTACTTTTACTATTAAGTCTGTTTTTTTAGATATACATTTGACGTGACTCTGTGCGGTAAACGGACAGAAAGTCACAGGACAAAAAGTCACAGGACATAAAGTCACAAATTTGATAGGACAAAAAGTCACAATTATTGTTTTGCTATTGTTTGAATATATATAAGAGAAAGATCTTGAAATATTTTCTTTTAATTACACCTCAGAAACTTACAAAACCTTTGAATAGACTTATTAAGAAGGGATATAATTACGATACTGTTGTCAAGTCATTAAAGATTGCATATTTTGGCGTTAATATTGAGTCACTGATAAGGTCTTTGCATCGGAACTAAACACATTTATTCTAAAAACAGTTGTTGGCATGACACGGGTTATGTTCTTCTCATATATGTTATGATGGTATGATACTAAACCCCTAACGGGAAGGATTGTGCCTGATGTTCATAGATGAAATCATAATCTTTCAGTCAGTTTAGTTGAAGTCTGGAGCTGGCATGTTAGTTAACTGCTAGTAGTCTGTTGTTATTTATGTATTATTGTCATTTTTCTTTATTTTCTTTGGTTACATCTTCTGACATCAGACTCGGATTTCTCTTGAACTGAATTTTAATGTGCGTATTGTTATGCGTTTACTTTACTACATTGGTTAGAGGTATAGGGGGAGGGTTGAGATCTCACAAACATGTTTAACCCCGCCGCATTTTTGCGCCTGTCCCAAGTCAGGAGCCTCTGGCCTTTGTTAGTCTTGTATTATTTGAATTTTAGTTTCTTGTGTACAATTTGGAAATTAGTATGGCGTTCATTATCACTGGACTAGTATATATTTGTTTAGGGGCCAGCTGAAGGACGCCTCCGGGTGCGGGAATTTCTCGCTACATTGAAGACCTGTTGGTGACCCTCTGCTGTTGTTTTTTATTTGGGCGGGTTGTTGTCTCTTTGACACATTCCCCATTTCCATTCTCAATTTTATCTATTCATTTTTAAGTATAGGACATTGCTCACAAGCTTTGTTAACTGAAATTTATTAGATTTTAATCATTCAAAGGCACCATGAAGCCATTTAAGTACCAAGTCACTTTGACATTTTGTTTTCATAACAATTATTTGATCATTGTTGATATTTATTGAATAAATTTTAATTACAAAGTTGCTTTATATATAACAGTTCAAGAAAAATCATAAAAATATTTTTCAAATTATTTTTTTCTTGTTTTAAGAAAAATATTCTAAAAACTGAATTGTGACTTTTTGTCCTGTAACTTTTTGTCCTTGACTCTTTGTCTGTGACTTTTTGTCCTGTGACTTTCTGTCCTACATTCACTCTGTGCTTATGTATCTCGTCATACTTTGAACGACAAAATTACTTTTTTATTAACATTACTTTTACTGTTAAGTCTGTGTTTTGTGATATATATACATTTGACGTGACTCTGTACTTATGTATCCTGTCATACTTTGAACCACACTATTATTTTATTTATTATTATTACTTTTACTGTTAAGTCTGTTTTTTGTGATATCTGTTAATACGTGACTCTTTATGTATGTATCCTGTCATACTTTGATCTACAAAATTATTTTATGTCTACCTGTGCGAATTTCAAACGCGCAATTTTACACAAGTACTTAAAACCTTCCATCCTTTATGGGTGGATTTTGTGTATCCCGTCATACTCTGAACGACAAAATTACTTTATTTATTAATATTACTTTTACTGTAAAGTCTGTGTTTTGTGATATACATTTGACGTGACTCTGTACTTATGTATCCCGTCTTACTTTGAACAACACAATTATTTTATTTAGTTTTATTACTTTTACTGTTAAGTCTGTTTTTTGTGATATCTATTTTACGTGACCCTGTATCTATGTATCCCGTCATACTTTGAACGACAAAACTATTTTATGTCTACCTGTGCGAATTTCAAACGCGCAATTTTACACCAGTACTTAAAACCTTTCAAACTTTATGGATGGATTTTACATAGATAAATAAAATCGTATAATATAAGCAAAATGAGGATGTTAAATTTGATGTATGCCTTTTTGTGCTTCTTCGTTACATTTGTTTGTTTTTATAGTGATTAAGATCGATGATAACACAATGTTGACTCCTGTACCCCTATTTTTGACATTTGTACCTATTATTTATGTTTGATTTGTTCATGCATCGTTGACAATATAATGGAATTTGATGCGACTGTCATACAAGTGAGAGGTTTAGCTAGCTATAAAACGAGGTTCAATCCACCATTTTCTACCTGTACCAAGTCAGGAATATGATAGTTTTTATCCTTTCGTTTGATGTGTTTGAGCTTTTATATTTTTTAATATAAATTGTTTTTACTTGTAGCAAAGGTTCACACTTTTTGAAATATAGTGTAACAAGATTTTAATCTAATCACATTGATGAATACTAAAAAAAACCACTATGTTCGTAAACTACAAAGTCTGAATGGTAAATGTAAACCAATTTTACGATATGGGATTTTTTATCTGGTCAACTTTTTCATATGAACCGTTTTGTATTCATTTGTTCCCAAATCGTCAGTCTTAACATTTAAAAATATTTGAATTAGGATTTAGGGATGTATAAATGAATAGTTAATACCCGCCACAAATTCTGTATTTTGTTTACAGAATCCAGAACCCCATCATTATGTTTTACACTTGTAGTATTTTGTCTTTGTTTTTGTTTTCTATTAATTATAATTTTTTACACTTTTTTTGATTGACATATTTGCACCTGACTTTTGTTTTCAGACCGTAGGATTGCCATCACGGATTTATTGCGTTAATTCTGACTAATTTTTTTACACAAACAATTAAAATGTATTTGTTCGTTTTACCAAGTGAAAGTAATGCAAAATTATATTAGGGACTCAAAAACAAGAACGCTGTTTGTTTTATACACACATCGTTGTCAATATAATAAAATTTTATGCGACTGTCATACAAGTCAGAAGTTAAGCTAGCCATAAAACCAGGTTTAATCCACCATTTCTTTGCTACATATTTGTTTGTGGTATTTTTTACTGATTAAGATTATTACACATTATAGACTGCTGAACCTTTTTTTTTTGCATTTTTACCTAATATGATATGTCTGTTTGTTTTGTTCACGCATCGTTGTCAATATAATGGAATTTGATGCGACTGTCATACAAGTGAGAGGTTCAGCTAGCTATAAAACGAGGTTCAATCAACCATTTTCTACCAAGCCAGGAATATGACAGTTGTTATCCATTCAGTATTTTTGTGATTTTACTTCTTAAACCATAAAGTTGACTAAAAAAGCTGCTTATTTAAAGCATTTGGTCGATTTTGAAATATTGGATTTTTTTTTTGATTTTTTTCATAGTTTTAACAGATTTGCTTTCGATACAAATTTTACAAAAACGTGTAACATTCAAATTAGTGTATTCTTTTGTTTCATAAACAAAGTACTGAACATTTCATTTCAATGGACATATAAGAATGGTTAAGAATTTGAACAGTTTCCATGTTTTCATCAGAAAAGAAAACACAATCTAAAATAATTATTTTTTAAATCTATGATTTCCAGAATTAAATGTTGATTCGACGTAGTTTAAATCAAAACTAAACCTCTCATTGACTGTTTCCAAATGAATTACAATTGAATTCCATAAATATATGTAAAACTTTACTTATTCATTCTTTGAAAGTAATAAACAACATAACCGTCGCTTAACATATACTTATATACCTATTACTTAGAAGCCTCATTTGTAATCTTATCTTGATGAATCGGTCTCCAAATAAGCATATTCTTGAAAAGAGTTACAAAACAAAGCTAATGGCGTCACTTTAATAACATCACTGTCAATTGTTGAATGAAGGTTAGACTTACAGTCTCATGTGTTGACAGCTACATATCTGATGATAAAAAGATATGACTCTATTGGTATCATATTCATTTAATTTTTCGGCGAAATTACAGGACCGACTCAGTCAAAAACTGTTACATGTCCAGAATATCAGACAGAGTTAGACATTGATCATATCATTAGAAGATCCTTTTATCCGCCAATAATATACCACTATATATGTAAATAAATTGTTATGTCTAAGTATTAATCTAGCATGTATGAAATACATAATTCGGAAGGTCCTTTGGAAGAACCGACATTTCTCTTTTGGTTGTGGTCTATAATATATATCAAGCATGAAGATATAATGTTCGTGTACCACACTAAATGAATCGAGATTTAAATAAGTGATACGAAAGAATGCGGGGATTCCGGAGTTCGTCTTTACAGTCATTTGAACTCTATTATAATTCCAGATATTGATGAATGTACAACGAATTCAAAATGCGCTCATGTCTGTTTGAACACCGTTGGCTCTTATCAGTGCAGCTGTAGATCTGGATACATACTTGCATTAGATGGACTATCTTGCTCGGGTAAATCCATATATATTACACATTTATGTATATAACAACTTATAAAAGAACCAGTAATGCCTATTTTCGATGCTTTTCAAAAAGTAGCTATATCAAAATTACTTGTTATACATAGTAATGTTTTACTAATGTATAGATCTAAAATGTAAGTAGAGAAAGAAACAAATACAAAGTTGAAGAGCAATGATGACCCAAACGTACAATGCTGAAATGTAAAGCAAGAGCAACACATCTACCCTTTAAACAAAACTAGGGATGATCTGAGGTTCTCCGAGGAGATAAGAAGATCCTGCCGCAAATCAATCGGTAAAAATATAAGGGGATGATTTCAATTTTGTCACTATAGCTTCTTGAATTAACAGCGTCTTGTAAGCAGCAACCCTCTAGGACATTCTGGTACGAAACTCTAGCTATGAAATATCGTATCATATTTGTTATCAATTGGGAAGCAGAAAACATCCTTTTTCGAATAATCTATCGTTTTTAGTACATGGATATCATGGGCCACTTCATATCCTCTTTCTGGCTTTGAAAGAAAAAATTTTAAGAATTGAGATGAAGTAAACATTAGTTGTCTTTGGTCCGTAAAAAAACAACATAAAATAATTATCAAATTAACTTAGTATTGTTCATTCTTCAAATTTGTACTTTTTCATTCCTTGTGGAATTATAGGCATTTCGTAGCCTTATCATTTCGTATCCCCCTTTTCGTACCCTGAACATTTCGTACCTTGACCATTTTATTATCATCATTGAATATTTACATGTACTTCATGGAAAATGTATATGTATACCATTTCGTACCTCATGGAAGATGTATATGTGTTTCATTTCTTGCAACTAAATGTCTCATTTATGTGCGCCATTTCGTACCTTATGGAAGATTTATATGTATGCCATTTCTTTTCTCATGGCAGATCTATATTTAAACCATTCGTACCTCATGGAAGATTTGTATGTATACCAATTCATTCCTTATGGAATGTCATGTATACTGTTTCGTATCTCTCCAAACCCTGCTTCTCCTTATCTTTCAGATATTGATAACTGTGTTGGCGTGAAATGTCAAAATGGCGGAAGCTGTACAGATAACATTGGATCATACAGTTGTAAATGTGCAAATGGGTTTGAAGGCCAGTATTGTGAAAAGGGTACGTTTTCATTTGTATTTCTCCTTGTTTGCTTTGAGTTTTTTTCTTCTTTTTCTCTCATAAAATTGCGACAATGCGTTAAATTGTTACGAAGTCTTTAATGGAATAAATAATTTTATAATGTAATACAAAGTCAAGAAAGATTCTAAAGTTCAAATGCTCGAATGTTCACAAACTGTCTTTAAAGTTGAATTGTTCGAATGTTCAATATCTCACACGGGCACGTGATCGTATAGTTTCAATCCGGATGGAGTACGTTTGGATATTTAAGCGCATATGTTCCAGCCTACCCACGAGGGGGAGACCTTGGCGGAATCTCCGGTACCAATCTCTCGTACCAATCTGTCCTTCTTCTTCCAAGTCCAAAGCTGGATCTTATATAGTCCAGTTGTCCATAAACATTGGCCCATAGCTAATGACCGGTTACGTAGAAGTCTGGATGTTAAATAATTCTAGTCTATGGTTAATTGTCAAACTATGAACAGATTGTTATTAAGTGTCCAAAGCGTACATGATTGTCATTGAATTGTTTAATTCCTTTTTAATAAATTTCCTAATTAATACTCCTTGATAGTTAATGACGTCTGTGTACATTTACGCCAAACATTTTTCATTTCAAAATGAAAAATAAATTTTCAAATTGCTCTGCAAATCTTAAAGGTAGTTGGTTTGAAAAATGTAACAAAAACCTATAGAAATCACTTTCGAAAAACCATTTTCTCTATGAGATTTGAAATTTGTTATTTTCATGAAATTATATTTTTGATTTAACGAAGATATTGAAACAAATAACAATAACTTTCTGTTAAAAATGATTTTTTTATTTTGTCAAAAGTTTAAAATGATTAAAACATTTGTATTAGCTTGCTTTAGAAAACAAAACATATTTCAATCTCATTCTTAAAAGCAAATATTGAAAATACTGACCTTTAGCATTTTTCAATTTAGTTTACAATATTGACAAATGGAAAATGATCTAACGTGGAGCATTTTTCAATTTGACTTACAATATTGAAAAATGAAAAATGCTCAAGCGTGGAGCATTTTTCAATTTGTCTTCAAATATTGAAAAATGAAAAATGCTCCAACGTGGAGCATTTTTCAATTTGACGTTTAATATTGAAAAATGAAAAATGCTCCAATTTTTCAATTTTCATTTTACTGTGCAATATTCAAATTTGAAAAATGTTCATTATTTAAATGTCTAATAATGGGAACGAAATGTAATTTGTTTCAATGTAGGCGTTTTAAATGTTTAAATTGTTGTCCCTTTTTATTAAATGTTTTACTATTTCCATTTGTTTTTTTCTTGTTTTAAGCGCAATATGTCTTGAAGATCTTTTTAAGGTGTGTTTGTGTGTGTGTGTGAACTATGTGTGGTATCAACAAATTCCGAACAAGAATGGTACACTGACAAGTAATATAATGACCACAAAGAATCATTCTTTCTTTTTATCTATATACAATGTATATAGCTGTCTTTGTAGCTACGTGTTTATATCCATCTTTCTATCTATCAATCTGTCATTCATTGTATATATCTTGCTATCTGTCTATCTATCTGACTTTTGTTTTTCTTTGTCTTTTCTTTCCGTAAGTCGTTTTTGTTCTGAAAATGGAATTACTAGGCGATGCGGAGTAGACGAAGTTGCATTGAACCATATCGTGGCTGAATGTGTCAAACATGTTAGAAAAGAAGAGAAAATATTAGAATATTAGATATTGTCCATGTCAGTTTATGTACATGCTCAAGGAGCAGGGTTCGCGATTTGAAAGGGATGGGGAGGGATGGGTGTAGATGTTAAATTATTCTGATCACTGTGCTAGTATATGTTTTCAATTTTGTATTTTTCTACACTGTACAGCGTTTCCTAATTTTGAATCTGTTTAATACAAACTTGTTTTTCCCAAGCTTATGATATTCACAATTTCATTCGCAGAATTTCAAATAATCATCTTATAAAAGAAAATATAAAATTAACTTGCATGCATGTATGTATGGTAAATGTATATTTCGAAGAATGAAAGACTTCTTATATTTGCTTTTACCGAAAACAAAATGTAGCAAAGAATATATAATAATTATGTGAATAGTATTTCAACAAACATGAAACAGTTCCCCCGAGGTTCTGTATTATGTACATTCTATTATCATGTCTTTAATATGATTTTACATCTTCAATATGTGAAAGCAAAACGAGTATTATAGGACAAATATGTCGACACAAAAAAGGGGTCTCAGTCAGTGACAATCTTCTTTTGAAATACAAAAAGGAAAAAATAACAGATCGACACAGATCGACACAAATGATCGAATTTCAAACCGTATGCATCATGTACATGGAACAAATACTAGTAGTTACATTTATCAAGCAAAGGAATCAACGTGTGTGAAGCTAGAGTTGGTAAAGCATTAGCGATAGTTAACCCTCGCTACCATCATTTACGACAGCAGCAGTGGTTGATCCAGAACTTTTCAAAAGGGGTGGCACTGACTGACTTTATGGGGGTCCAGTCATGCTTCGACGATTTCCTATATAATCAACCAAATTTTCCCCACAAAAGGGTGGGGGAACCAACGGAAATACATAGTGTTTCAACTTCTGCAATGATGACAGCGTATAATGCACATGGTCGACGCTTCCACAAAGCCAAAGTAAGGGACAACATCAAAAGTTCAATGTAGGATAATAAAAAAATACTTAATTTACATAGTTTTTCACTGATTCCTTATTCTTAACTTAATTTGTGAAATATTGATTGTAAAAAACGGACATATGTAAAATCGATTTTGGATAAACAAAACTCGCAGCAATTTCACACCCCTCCCCCTCTATCACAAACATCGAGCACATTTGTATCTGTACTATATGTTTAGCATTTTTTATAACTTGTTTCTTTGTTTGTATACGCCCGTCTGAAACGGGACATATTATGGTATACCGTTGTCCGTCCGTCGTCCAAACTTCGGACAATTAATAAAAAACGCTTCCACCAACTTTTATGGAACTTTATCGAATTGTTTATATCTATTGACGTAAGCTCCCTTTCGATTTTTATAAAATTCAAATTTTTCGTTTCCATGTTATGAATTTTTTTTCCTTAAAAAGGGGGGAGTTTTCCAGTTTTCGGAGACTAATTCCAAAATGCTTCCATCAACTTAATGAGACTTTGGTGAATTGTTTAAATCTATTGACGTATGCTCTGATTTTTATAGATTTCAGATTTTACGTTTCCGTGTCATGAATTTTTATGCTTAAAAAAGGGGGGATTTTCCAGTTTTCGGACAATCACTCATAAACACTTAAACAAAATTTTATGACAGTTTAGTGAACTGTTTAAATCTGTTGACTTAAGCTACCTTTCAAATTTTTTTTAAATTTCAGATTTTACGTTTTTTAGTTATGAATTTTTATATTGAAAAAGGGGATTTTTTCCAGTTTTTTGGACAATAACTCAAACACGCTTTTACCAACTTTTATGAAACATTTACATTTTTGGAGTTATGGAGTTTTTATTCATAAAAAAATGAGGCATTTTTCCAGTTTTTCGGATAATAAATCACAAATGCTTTCAGCATTTAATGATTAGACTATGGTGACTAGTTAATATATCTAATAATTAAACTAAGTACCCTTTTGATTTTTATATAATTTCTGATTTTATGTTGTACAGTTTTGGGGATTTTTTCTTCTGACAAAATGTCGGAAACGGTCAAGGAAATTTTGCATGACGAAATTGAAGAAATGGTGATAGACACAAAAGAGAGTACTGACAGTATAACATGGAAAGACGGAACAAGAATTGTGGAGCTTTTAAATCTGGCACTGAATAACTGCAAAACGCTGCACGGCCCAGCGGAATCTGCTCAGCGTAGAGAAAGAAATATTTCAAGGAATTGGGATCTATCTTACTATTCGTTGCTTAAACTGTAACATGCTGAAAAACAAAATTCGGAACAAAACGACCTGCAATAGCTAATTAAGAATAAATAAATTTGGTGTATTTACTGTCTTCTGATTGGTTAAAAGAATTAGCTTTATTTTCAATGTTATCAATTTTTATGAAGACACGCCCACTCTAACGTTGTGTATCCATACGCAAACATCTGTGTACGTTGTTATTCGTATTAATATATATCTTTGAGCCTAATTTTTGATAGAAATTTATTTATAATGAATGGCAATAATTTATTTTGAATTTATTGAACCATAAAATTAATTTTTGACTCTTCACATTTAACATAATCCGCTTGGATTATTCAATGTGAAGAGTCAAAAATTAATTTTATGGTTCAATAAATTCAAAATAAATAACAGCCATTCATTAAGTATTGGTAGCTGCTTAACGTACAGCGGCAAATATATTTTGCACATTTATGACATCCAAATGTTATTTTAATGAAACTTAAAGAAATGAGAAAACGCATGAACCCGTAATTAATGAGAAAAATTTAACAAAATCTATGGCGCGTAGGGTATCCGAATCTGGTCTGGTGTTGAAATCCATACACAAAAGTCATTACTACGGCGTGTTGTACAGCTGTGCAATATTTTTCATGACGAGAACAGTTATTTTCATTTATTGATAATGAATTCGAAGTAAATAATACTATCTTGAATTCTTTTCTTGTTTAGCATTTGGCAGCCTCCAACTTTTACGGAGAATTGTCATTGTAAGGCCAAATGTAACATACTATCAATGAAATAACAAAACCGACTGCATGTGCGAGACCCTCATTGGTGTACAAGGTCGTATAACATCTCTATTCGTAAATAGAATAATAAGTAAAGAGAGTGTCTCATCCTATTCTGGACTTAAAATTGGTACATAAAAAGGCCGATTTTAATTGATATTTTAAAAACATATAATATTGTATGTGTATGAAGAAAAACTGTCAATAAAAATCCGTTAAAAAGATTTCAAAAAATCTATTGGTGTCGTTTTTGGTTTGAATTTAAGCAAAATATTACAAATAGATGCAGCATTGTCACACGTTAGTTTGTTTAATTGGTTGTACATGTATTCTTTTTGTATATGAAACTAGATGTAATAGACCAAAACAAGAAAACGCCCGTTCACATGCTGTTAAAAGGGCTTGTAATTAACGGTGTCTTTTGCTATTGTTCATCATATTTGTATTTTGTTCATTGTTTTGTACTTAAATCAGGCCTTAAGTTTGAGTTCTTTTGCATTTGTCATGTAGGTGCCTTTCATAGCTTACTATGCGGTATGGGTTTTACTCTTTGTTGAAGGCCGTCCGATGTCCTATAGTCGTTTAGTCATTTGTCTTCTTATTTGTATAAGCATGTCCCTATTGTACATTTTTTACTTCAATGTATTGAGAGATAAAAATTGAAGTATCGGCAAATGTACACTAACTGCAGACAGACAGATCAGAAAGTGTACACACGTTTAAACTCGTCGTATAGTTAGACGATCAGAAAGACGAACAAAGTGTTTTCAATATAGCTCTTTTTCTAGACAAACAAGTATGCAAATATTCATACGTATACGCCGTAAAAAAATGTTATGTTACTTATCTATTGATAAAGACATCGTTCAATATCATTCTCTTATTCCGGCTGCAGTACTTCCTATGAAATATTATATTACAACTTCATTTTCGGTCGATTGATGCAATAATGGCATGAGTTAAATTGCACAAAACAGCTCTTATTATAAAACAAGAAGTACTACTCATAATTTAAATTTGAAAGATAATTATCTTTTGAGTGTAAAAAAAAATAAAATCAAAGTACGTCGGGACCTTTTAAAGTTGACGATACGGTATCGGTTTTGTCATTGTTGACGGTTATATGGTATGATCGCCTCACTTAATTTATAGTTGGTTCACATTTTGTCATGTCAATAATGTTGTCTATCATCCTACAGTACATCAAGCAATTTAGAACTAATGTCGGACGGAGATGCACTTTTATACTTCTAGCAGATCTACATCTGACAAAGCAATCTGCTAGAATCCTTCATTTATATTAAGTATCAACGCTTTGAAAAACACCTGCATAAACTTGACAGCGAACTCGTGTACGGCGGGAATGATTACACGACGTTGTTGCGATTAAAACTTAATTTAACGTAATTTAGCGCCATACTGACAGACGTCGTAAAAAATAAAGATGTATGGCTTTTATTGAAAAAACAAGCACATGGACCCCAATTGTTTTCTTTTGCAATCAATCAAGTACTGTTTCAAGAACACTCCAACAAAATTTCAGGAAAAAAACAACGATCAAATTTTTTCTGCACTTCCGAAAAGACGCAAAAGTATGGTCAATTTTTTATTTCGGATATAGCAATCTAAATCCGGAACATGATGATTTGGTTTAACCTTAAACTTGTTTCAGTATGTTGATGTCATGGATCAAGGGAATATTTTACAAAAACCCGGTTAAGTTATGACTTTTCGTTCAAAAGTATTGTTACTTTCTTTAAAAGTCATAATTTATTAAATTTCAGGGATTTTCTTCCAAATATGCAAATTCCCAACCAAATCATCTCTAAAAGTAGGTCATGAAGGTACTTTTTTCTTTGCATATTTAAAAAGTACACATTGAAATTGACCTTCTATCAAAATTTTAAGAAAAAATCAACGAGGGATCTCTACTGTATCGTATGCCCTTAAAGCATAAAGACAAGAGGAGTACCATGCGCTTACAGCGGAGCTCTTTATTTATTTATTTGAAAAGTCTTTTCAAAAGAGGGACGAAAGATACCAAAGGGACAGTAAAACTCATAAATCTAAAATAAACTGACAACGCCATGGCTAAAAATGAAGAAAACAAGCAAACAAACAATAGTACACATGGCACACAACATAGAAAACTAAAGAATAAACAACACGAACCCCACCAAAAACTAGGGTTGATATCAGGTGCTTCGAAAGGGTAAGCAGATCCTACTTCACATGTGGCTACCGTCGTGTTGCCAATGTGATCCGGTAAATAGTCTAATTCGGTAGGTCACATTCATGAAAGGGAAGGGGATTGTAGTTACGACGTAAGGAACATATCTGATATCATTTGTGAAACGATTCAACTGTTGAAATTACTAAACAATAAGTGATATATATTTCACGATTATTAAAAAATGTATTCTGACACGATGAAAGCAGGAAACGTACGGTATCAACAATTCAAGACAAGAACCAGTTGCTCATTTTGATCAGTAGGAAAGGTAGAGAAACAAGGAGCATGTTTTATGCCCAAGTAACACTAGACCACTATTGCACCACACTCACCGCGATCTAAAAGGTGAGGTCCCGGTACGAGCAGGATGAAAGTTTGGATTTTCATTGTTTTCACGATGCTACTACGATCCCGATACGGGTCACGTTCTCATCACGCCTATTCTGAGTCTTCAATACGATAATCACGATTTATTACGCTAATCACGTTTTCATAACGACAATACATGCACGATTTATTACGCTAATCACGTTTTCATAACGACAATACATGCACGATTTATTCGATTGCAACACGATCTTAACACACCTTTTCTGCGATTATAGACCGCTCTTACATCGAACGGTCTAAGTCCTTTCCACTTTCAAAACGTAATCTGACTACGCTCTCGTCATTATCATCAACATCATATTGCATATACATACTGTTTATGAATACTGTTTCCTTTAATTCTTCTAATTGTCATTTAAAATACGTAGAATTCTCGCAAACAACACAGACATACCACCAAAATATACCAGAACTAGTGGGCGTGATGGTAGAGATAGAGGGAGAATCAGAGAAGCCTCTGATACGAATTCTGATCCAGTAGACATATATGCATGTCAGATCAACCAATCCAACCTGAGTCACAACGCGATGCTGATCCATCGAGATCAAATGATGATATTTTATTGAACAATAGAGGAAATGATATAGATGTGTCAAGCATGGTTGTGCTTATCAAACCTTGACCAACGTTAAGTTTTTGATATTTGGTCTTTTTTTCTAACACTATATGCAATATGTAATCTTTGTTTGGTGTATGGAAATATTTAATGATGTGCATGTCAGTCTGGCATGTTTTATTTGGCCTTGACCTCATTTTCACTGTTCATTGCACAGTATTCAGTTTTTTAGTTTTGTTCTGATTTTCTTAAACTATAAGAAATAGGTTAACTTTACTTGCTGTATGGAATTGTAAGTTGTACACTTCTGCCTGCCATGGTTCAGATCCTTGACCTTTGATTCGTGGTTCATGTGTTTAGTTTTCTCGGTTAAGTCTGTTTCTTAGAAACTATTAGCATGGGTCATTTATACTTAGTGATTTATTGTAAGGTGTACATGTATTTCTTGTTTTGTTTATATGACCTTGTCCTAATTTTCTTTGACCATGTTAAGTTTATGTGATAGTTGTAGTAAAGCTTTATATTTAGGACTATCAACATAGAGGGTGGGCAGGACCTTTTTCAGGACGTCAGGATCGGGTGGTTTTAAGCTTGTGATTTCGGGATTAACCCTTTCGGGACCCGGGATTCTTTTTTTTCATTCAGGACCTCGGGATTTCATGTTTTTAAGTCCAGGATTTTGGATCAACATAATATCAATGATTAGTAAAGAAGGCTAGACATTTCAGCGTGTGCACTCTTTTCGTAATTTGAGAAATTTTAAATAATTTGAACATTTATCGAAATTGCCTCTTTGTTGATACTATTATATTTTTTGTAGCTCGTCCGCTCCCCTTTTATATTCGTTATGTAAACAGAAAGTCACAACTGTTTTGTTTTTTTACAGGGATCACGAAACTTTTATCCTGATCCATATCAGGCTGATAATTCTGAGCATACAATCCATCTTGATCAAAATGAATTTTGCAAGTAGCCCCAGAAGTGGGATATAGAGAGGGGGTGCTATTGAGGTTACAAAAAGGGATGGTCGGATATAGGATTATTAAAATGTGGGTAATGAAATCAAGACAAAAGGTGGGATCTGGAGAACAAACAAAAAAGATGAATTTAGGAAAAGGCGCACACCGAGTCACTCCAACCTCATTCACGTGAATGAAATGAAATCCCATCTGTAATGTCAGAATAAGATTTTAGTGTTGTTTACTTTTTTTTAGGGGGAGGACGGGCGGGCATCATAGGAAGATCTCCCATCTCTGACTCAAAATATGGATAATTTTATGTCAAGGGTTTTATGATTCTCCCTGACAGCTTCAGACATAATAATTTTGTATCTTCTATTTTTTCAAATAGACAATCCAATTGAGAATGGAAATGGGGAATGTGTCAAAGAGATAATAACCCGACCATATATATAGAACAGACAACAGCAGAAGGTCACCAATAGGTCTTTAATGCAGCGAGAAACTGCCGCACCCAGAGGCGTCCTTCAGCTTGCCCCTAAACAAATATATATATACATGTACTAGTTCAGTGATAATGGACGCCATACTAAACAAATTAAAAACTAAAAACCTAATTTAAAAATAATACAAGACTAACAGAGGCCAGAGGCTCCTGACTTGGAACAGGCGCAAAATAAGT
Organism: Mytilus edulis; assembly: GCF_963676685.1. Taxonomy (NCBI): domain Eukaryota; kingdom Metazoa; phylum Mollusca; class Bivalvia; order Mytilida; family Mytilidae; genus Mytilus; species Mytilus edulis. The sequence continues at coordinate 38,271,937 of NC_092347.1, forward strand.
GGGGTTAAACATGTTTATGAGATTTCAACCCTCCCCTGATACCTCTGACCAATGTAGAAAAGTAAACGCATAACCATACACCCAGTAAAATTCTGTTCAAAAGAAGTCCGAGTCCGATGTCAGAAGAGGTAACAAAAGAAAATAAACAAAATGATAATAACACATAAATAACAACAGACTACTAGAAGTTACTGACATGTCAGCTCCAGACCTTAATTAAACTAATTTTAAGATTACGTCTTCATTATAGGAATATCAGGCAACTCCCGTTAGGGGTTCAGTATTATACAAATTATAAAATATTTAAGAGAAGAACATTACCCGTGTCATGCCAACAACTGGTTTTTAAAAAAATATGTTTAATCCCGATGTAAAGACCCTATAAGTGAAACAATATTAAAACCAAAATATGCAAACTTTAATAATCTGACAACCACAACAGAATCGTACTGTATCCCTTCTTCCTAAGTCTGTTTAACAGGTTTTTTTTATCTTCTATAATGTTCCTTGTTGTCGTTAGTTGATGTGATTCATAAGTGTTTCCCGTTCTGTATATAGATTATATCGTTGTTTTTCCCGCTTGAATCGTTTTACACTAGTCATTTTGGGAACAATTTATAGCTTATTGTTTTATGTGAACCATGACTCTGTGTTGAAGACCGTACTTTGACCTATAATGGTTTTTATTTTAAAAATTGTGACTTAGAAGGCAAACTGTCTCATTGGCACTCATACCACATCTTCTTATATCTAGAGAAATGTAAACTAGCTTCACATTTGAAGTTAATTTTTAGCTAAAATGCCATCGCACATTCATTCCAAATAAAAGAAAATCTGTCTCAAAATGAACAAACTTTAAGTAATCAGCAATATCAGTCTTGACAACATTAAACATATTTTGACTATACATTGACACAAAATGTACCAAATAAACCATACTATACAAATAACAGACCACAGGAACAATTATACACCTACATTTTCAAAACTTGTCTCCTAAAGACAGTCGTATCTAATTCCACCGAGCACTGACTCAAATGTCTGCTTCATTTCTGATTAGTTTTCCCAAAATAATGTATTTCAGTTAAAAACAGAAAAATCGCTGTAAAGTTCAACATCAACCTCGCGGGACCAACATTTAGCATTAGTAATTCTGATTGAGATTCGGAGATGTAAACCACAGCTTGTTCTAGTTGTAAACAGAGACGACGGATGCAAAATGTTAAAGTAGCTAAGTAATACTACCCCCCCCCCCCCCCCCCAAAAAAAAAAACCAGTAAACAAATTATTTAATTCATTTTATCTAGTTAAGAAAGGGAGCATTCAATGACTTCCAAAATGAGCTGTATTTAGAAGGAAAATGGCATATTAATCAACCTTATACAGAGAGACTGGGAACAGAACAGCTTTCCTAGGTGTTGTTTTTATCTTTACCTATTTTCTAGGTTGTCAACGAGGGTATCACCAAATCCGTAGCAATTGCCTGAAAGTACGAAATCTTATGTTACAATCTTTTTCATTTACTATTTATTGATGAATAGCTCTCAGCTTTGGTGAAGCTATTCTGTCGTTGATGGTTTTATAGGGCATATTGTAATTGCTTTCCGCTATGCTAAAATGTCAATAACCGAACCGTGTTGTTACGAGCAGGGTCATATATGCCTTGATCTATGCGTGTCCGTATTGCTCAGATGTTATCTTAAATTTATATTAACTTTTTAAAGAAGTTTACAAATGTTTTGCAACGGTGCAAATACTAAACTTTGGAGTAAAAATAAATATCTCTATCAATGAATTAAACAAACAAATATCCATTTGATTTAACAGATATAACGAAAATATGTTGTTAACCTGAATGTGAATAACAAAATAGGGAAATATAAAGTTAAGGGTTTTAAGCAAGGGAAATAACAATATTTTTTTGCATAATAATCCTGCGCCATATCACAAAATTTTGCTGGTGCGTTGTTGTTCTCCTATCTTTTCGGGGTAAGGTAAAAAATGTGTATACACGGGTTCACACATATGTGTATTATATTTAAAGCATAAAAACAAAACTTTGATTAAACAAATTGAAAAATCCTCAACACAAAAAAAAAACATTTTCATTTGAAAAAAAAAATTAAAGATGAAAATTCAACATTTTTCATTTTTCAATATTTCAAAGCAAATTGAAAAATGCTCCACATTGGAGCATTTTTCATTTTTTAAAGGCAAATTGAAAAATGCTCTACGTTGGAGCATTTTTAATTTTTTGATTTTTGAAGGCAAATTGAAAAATGCTCCACGTTGGAGCATTTTTCATTTTTCAATATTTTATGGCAAATTGAAAAATGCTTAAGGTTAGCAATTTCAATATTTTGCCCTTAAGAAGGAGATTGAAATTTGTTTCTTTTCTAAAACAATCAAATTCAAATGTTTTAATTAATTCAAACTGTTGATAAGATGATATCTTTTTAAGACAAACTTATCATTACTTTTAATATTATCCTCGTGAAATTAAATAATGTAATGTCATGATAATTACAAATTTCAATTCTCATAACGAAAATGATTTTTCAGAAGTGACTTCAACAGATGTTTGTTACATTTATCAAACCAATTAATTTTGAAATTTGTAGGGTATTTTCAAAATCTATTTGTTCAGCTTAAAATGAAAAATGTTTGGCGTAAATATACACGGTCTTAATGATATGAAACACAATTGTGTTACAAAATGATGTGTCAATGAAATTTGAAAAGAAGTATTAAAATCTTAAACTCCTTGTTGTATATACAGTCATCTTAGATATAATTTGGCAATCTAAACCTGGATTATGACGCTTATGAGATATAGTATAGGACCCACATACAAACAAAATTAATAAGCCTCTTCAACTAAAATAAATAAAATGTCGTGCACATAACGATACATAGCATGCAATAACAATTTAGAATTCAAAATTGGCAATAATTCCCTAATTTGGAATGTTTTATATGAACTATTTGAACCATATTTCTTAGGACTTGGCATTCCATTTCCAGATATTTTCAACAACATGGATTATTTTATCTAGCATGCACAGATGAAGGTAAAATTAAAGAAAATATCAAACCTTTTAAATTTTGTTATTGTACTTTTGTTATTTATCTGTAAGATTTTTTCAGTGTTCATAGTTAAGCATAACTTAATGTTTTGTTCCATCTGCGTTTGGTATAAAGTTCCCACTAAAACTACATAAGATTATACATGTTCAAACATCTTTATATTCAATATCAACAATCATTCGAACATAAAATATTCCCCGGATATCATTACCCTAAACATAATACAGAAATACACCATATACTATACCAATCTCCGTACAGCGCTCGTTTCCTTTCCGTATACTTAGTACACTACAATACAATTTACATATTTAGTGTAGTGATACGAAGTAAGTACGAAACGGGTGTGACCTCTGCGCCGGAGATTGATACTATACCCCATACACCATTTCCGATATTCCTTAACCGTTTGTACTAGGATAAACTAGTTAACAAAATGGTTAGTTATCAGTTTTCATCTTTTGTCGTAAAATTATTTTTTAGAACAACATATACATACCTACCTTAGTGTACTTAAGTGTTTCCAAACGCAAGAGATCAGTTTGCTCCTCTATATTTGGCTCTGGTTCATCGCCACTAGCTACACTTGTGTTACTTCCGGTGTTATAGGTGTATTCAGTGTCAAAGTTATAAATCATTGGGTGTTCTTTCCAATGCTTGTCTAGGCGATTTCTAAATATCTGTACATTCTTTGCGGTCACTACGATGTCTGGTAGACTGTTCCATACTTCCAATACTCTATTAGTAAAGTAGTATTTTCTAACGTCTAGTCTGCTTCTATATTTTACCAATTTCATAGAGTTGCCTCTTGTTGTCGAGCTGGTATTACGAGTGAATAGTCGTTCTGTTACTTTTGAGTCATATACACCTGTTGTTATCTTGTATGTTTCTATCATGTCGTCTCTTAGCCTTCTAAATTTTAAAGTTGGAATTTTCAGAATTTTTAAGCGCTCTTCGTATGACAAATCTTTAAGGTTGGGTAACATTTTCGTTGGACATTTTCAATTGTCTCGATATCTTTCTTTTTGATGGGGTTCCATACATTACTAGCATATTCAAGATGAGGACGGGCTAATGCCTTAAATAGTAGGCAGAAACTTTTATAATCTAAATATAAAAAATATAAAAAAGAAGATGTGGTATGATTGCCAATGAGACAACTATCCACAAAAGACCAAAATGACACAGACATTAACAACTATAGGTCACCGTACGGCCTTCAACAATGAGCAAAGCCCATACCGCATAGTCAGCAAGTTCTTCTAATAATCCCAACTAGTTGGTTTGCTTTGTTGACTTGTGTCTGTATATGTTTATCAAATTTTAGCTTTGAATCTATAGTTACTCCTACATCTTTCTCTGATTGAACTGTTTCTAATGTGATTTCGGGTCCATAGTATGTCGACATTTTATAAAAGAGGGACGAAAGAAACCAAAGGGACAGTCAAACTCACAAATCTAAAACAAACCGACAATGCCATGGCTAAATATGAAAACGACAAACACAAAAACAATAGCACACATGACACAACATAGAAAACTAAAGAATAAACAACACGAACCCCATCAAAAACTAGGGGTGATCTCAGGTGCTCCGGAAGGGTAAGCAGATCCTGCTCCACATGTGGCACCCGTCGTGTTGCTTATGTGATTACCAATCCGGTAAATAGTCTAATTCGGTAGGTCACATTCATGAAAGGGAAGGGGATTGTAGTTACGACGTAAGGAACATATCCGATGTCATTTGTGAAACGGTTATTCCATAACGGTCAACCAACTCGTGATGGCGTCCGTAAAATTTACGAAGGGATGATTTCAACTTCACCATTTGGAACTCTTGGTTTAATAGCTTCCTTGTGAGCAGCAAACCTCTATCAAGAAAATCATGATAGGAAATGCAAGCACGGGAATATCGTATCAATTGGGAGATATATACCCCATATGCAGGTGCTGCCGGAATGTTGCTACTTAGAAATGGAAAGTTCACAATTGGAGAGCTGAAATCATCTCTTTTGTCGTAAAGTTTTGTTTTCAACCGACCCTCATTGTCAATTTCTAGATGTAAGTCAAGATATGAAGCCGACTTAACTGTATCTGTAGTATCCTTTATCTCTAGTTCGATGGGATAGATGCGTTCCACATAGTCACCAAATTTTGAATTGTTTAGTGAAAGAACATCATCTATATAGCGGAAAGTAGAGTTAAAGGATATTGCTAACTTCTTATCTTTATCTTCTTATCTTTATAAGTGCTATCTTGCCCATAATTGGATTTGGTAGAAATTGGCAGTACTTTACATTTGTCCGGATGAAAACGTAATAGCCATTTTTCGCTCCACTTAAACATTCTATTTATGTCGTTTTGCATTATGGTGTTGTCAATTTCGTTGTTTATAGCTCTATATAGTTTAGTATCATCGGCAAACATGTATACATCAGACTCTGCACAGGACTGCAAATCGTTGATAAAGATAACAAACAGAATTGGGCCCAAAACATTTCCTTGCGGAATATCACTAGTAACATCATGCCATTTTGAAAAATTTCCATTAATTTGTACTCTTTGTTATCGGTCACTCAGAAAGTTCTTGATCCAATTACATGCTTGTAAGCTCATGCCATATGCTCTAAGTTTTTTGAGAAGTCGTCAAACTGCATCTATTGACCCACCACTATCTAAATTACCGGTCCAGTGATCTAGGACTTTTAATATTTGTAATGAGGTGGATCTTCCTCCAATAAAACCAAATTGTCTACCACTAAAAAGGTTATAACGGTTCATATGGTCTACGATTTTCTTTCTTATAAGTTTCTCCATCAGCTTGCATAGTCAGGTTTACGGGTCTGTAGTTTGAAGCTAGTTTTTTGTCATCTTTCTTAAAGAGAGCTGTAATTTGGACAATTTTCCAATCTTTAGGTACCGTACCGATTTTGAATGAGCTATTGAAAATCATGGTTAGTGGGGTATCTATTATATCAGCCAGTTCAAATAATACTTTTGGATGTACCTGATCTGATCCTGGTGATTTTGAAGTATTTAAATGTCTAAGAAGTTTGTTGATTTCTTTGGTTTTAAAGTTATCATTGCTAGATTCTTCAATATATATGGTATATTTTCCATAAATGTATCATCATTATCGTCCTCTACAGTAAAAACACTAGTGAAAAATTCAGCCAGTAACTCAGCCTTTTCTGTATCTGTACTTGCAATAAAGTTTTTACCATCACTTTTTACATGAAGTTCTGATACTCCACTTTTAGATTTTTGCTTTGCATTAACATAAGACCAAAGTTTTTACAGTTTGTTTTTGCAGACTCTGCTATAGACTTCTTCAGATTTTTCCTTTCTTTAGCAACTGTTGCTTTTGCTCTATTTCGAGCTTTTGTATACCCCCTGTAGCTTTCGTTATCTCTATTGTTTCTATATTGTCCTCATGCTCTGTGTTTTTTCCTGATTGATAATCTAGCCTCAGCACTAAGAGGTGTTTTAAATGTCTTCCTTGATATATGTTTTTTTTTTCGGTATATGTAAATTCATAGCATCCGATAATTTGTCCATGAACATACTAACCATATCTTCTGTATCTTTATTAGTTAGTAATTCTTCCCAGTTAACATTCACATGTTCCTTTAACTTGTCGTAATTGGCCTTAAAATAGTTAAATTTTACGCTTTTCGAGTTCTCATATGTTACATAACATTTAAAGTAAAAAACTAAAACATTATGGTCACTGTGCCCAATCGGGTTTTGATATTTAATATTCTGGATAAAATTCTTATCATTTACTAATATAAGATCAAGCAATGATGGTTCTTGGTTAATACGATATCGTGTTGGTTTATCTACCATCTGTTGATAATAACAGTCACGTATACATTCTAAAAAGTTAGTACTAATATTATCTTTAGCAGACCACGTTTTCCAGTTTATATCAGGAAAATTAAAATCGCCTGTCAAGAGCACATGTGAATATGAGTCTTTTAATTTGCTAATTTTCACAAGTAAATCGTTTAATGCATTGTGTTGTTCTTCAGATGAAGATGGACTCTTATAAATACAACCTACTAATAGTTTATCGTTATTCACTAGGTTTATCTTTAAGCAAATACATTCCTTAAATTCATGCTTAAATTCATGATCTCAACTGCTTGAAGTTCCTGTTTTACATAAATAATAATTCAACGAACACTGTTTGTTGGAAAATTCTCAGGAAAGATATCATATCCATCAATTGACAATTCTGCCTTTAAAATACTGTATCTACTATTCTTTGGAAGAACTTCAGTTATTATTATGATGTCAAGATCTGATTCCTCATTAATAAATCTTGTTTTAAACTCATCAAATTTGTTTATAAAACTATCTGCGTTAGTATAAACACTTAAGTTCAGATAAAACACTTGCGTGTTTTTGGCCGTTAAAATGCTGGTCACCAATAACTTAAAAAGAGTTTACATTATTTACATTGTCATCTTTCGGTATTACTCTTCCTTTAATACCCTTACTATTCTTCTTGCCCAGGGGGCCCCCGAACTATGGAGTGGTATTTCCCCGATTTGTCATTTTCTGTTTCCTCTTTCGCCTCATTTAGTTTTGCTTTGCTTTGTCCCCTCTCTGTTTAAGTCATGTCATGGGTCACGCTTATGTTGTAAAATTGACTATCAGTTTCTGTGTTTTTTTAATCTTGAAAGGTTTTTCATTACACTCTTTTTACTTTCGGTATTGTTTAATGTTACCTTCATAGGCCTTGATTTCTCATTATCGTCCGTTTTCTTTCCAATTGGAACAACATTGCTAAAACATGTTGAACACCAATGACATACAGGTCTATGTTAGAAATATTCTAATTAGTTCTTTTCAAAAAGTCCGACATTTATAGTGTAGCTAAACATTAAAATCACACAAATACCGAGCGCCGAGGAAAATTCAAAACGGAAGTCCCTAATTAAATGGCAAAATAAAAAGCTGAAACACATCAAATGAATGGATAACAACTGTCATATTCATGACTTGGTACAGGCATTTTCTTATTTAGGAAAAAGTAAAATCACAAAAATACTGAACTCCGAGGAATATTCAAAACGCAAAGTCCCTAATCAAATGGCAAAATCAATTATAATAATAGACAATACTAATTATTTTGCATTTGCATGAAACGTAGCGTAGGAAAATTATTGAATCAAAACCAAAATGAACATTGACCTGAATATTGTAAAAAGTAAAACCACAAAAGTACTTAACTCCGAGGAAAATTTAAAACGGAAGGTCCCTAATCAAATGGCAAAATCAAAAGCTCAAACACATCAAACGAATGAATAACAACTGTCATATTCCTGACTTGGTACAGGCATTTTCTTATATAGAAAATTGTTGATTGAACCTCGTTTTATAGCTAGCTAAACCTCTCACTGGTATGACAGTCACATCAAATTCCATTATATTGACAACGATGCGTGAACAAAACAAACAGACGTATTAGGTAAAAAAGCCCAAAAAAACGGTTCAGCAGTCTATAATGTGTAATAATCTTAATCAGTAAAACATACCACAAACAAATATGTAGCAAAGAAATGGTGGATTAAACCTGGTTTTATGGCTAGCTTAACTTCTGACTTGTATGACAGTCGCATAAAATTTTATTATATTGACAACGATGTGTGTATAAAACAAACAGCGTTCTTGTTTTTGAGTCCCTAATATAATTTTGCATTACTTTCACTTGGTAAAACGAACAAATACATTTTAATTGTTTGTGTAAAAAAATTAGTCAGAATTAACGCAATAAATCCGTGATGGCAATCCTACGGTCTGAAAACAAAAGTCAGGTGCAAATATGTCAATCAAAAAAAGTGTAAAAAATTATAATTAATAGAAAACAAAAACAAAGACAAAATACTACAAGTGTAAAACATAATGATGGGGTTCTGGATTCTGTAAACAAAATACAGAATTTGTGGCGGGTATTAACTATTCATTTATACATCCCTAAATCCTAATTCAAATATTTTTAAATGTTAAGACTGACGATTTGGGAACAAATGAATACAAAACGGTTCATATGAAAAAGTTGACCAGATAAAAAATCCCATATCGTAAAATTGGTTTACATTTACCATTCAGACTTTGTAGTTTACGAACATAGTGGTTTTATCTTAGTATTCATCAATATGATTAGATTAAAATCTTGTTACACTATATTTCCAAAAGTGTGAACCTTTGCTACAAATAAAAACAATTTACATTTGAGAAAAAACATAATAACAAAAAGTCTAAAGGTCCTATATATATCAGGTTTTATATTTATCATAAAGACAAAATGAAAGACATTTCAAACAAGAAAACCAACGGTCTGTCATATGTATATAAAAACAAACACAAACCAAAAATGATATTAGAACCTCAGTGTCGCCATTGAATAATAGGCTCCTTTATAGGTACAGTAATGTGCACAGTTATGTTAAGGTTAGCCAATATATTGTTTAACTCCAGCGAGAGAGATTTTTGAGTAACCCGTTTCGATGATATTTAATCAGTCAAGTAATATTCTGCAAAGAGTTACATTCCTTTTAAAACTATTGTATTACATTGTAAATGTAGTTGTTTTGAAATAAAAAACAGCAATCATGCATTCAACCTCACTTATTTGTTTCGTCATTTCACGTTAAAAGATAGAATTTAGTTGTATTTATACCAGCTTTGGGTAAGTGTTTGGTATGATTATAAATGTTCACGTCTGTTCTTGTACTATGGACAACAAAATTATTTATTTTATAAAACAATATTCCCGTTCTCCAATTATATTGTATACCTTACAACCAGTTTATCATTTACCTGTTGCGGCATTTTGTTTAAGTTAATGGTTGACTTTTTTAATTTGTTTTAACATCTCACCCCTTATTTAATTGATTTTGTATTTTCATTGTGTTATAGATCAAGTTTATTCGTTCAGTGTATGTTCACTTCTGTTAATATGTCTTTTGATTGAGTTAAGCCATTTCAATTGATATTTTATAGTGTTTCTTTCTATGTTGTGATGTTACACTATTGTTTCAAGTTAGGGTGAAGGTTGGTACCTATTTTGTGGTTCATATGTGTTAATATGTCTTTTGATTAAGTTTAGCCATTTCAATTGATATTTTATTAGCATGTCTTTCTGTGTTGTACAGTTACACTATTGTTTCAGAGAAGGGTGAAGGTTGGTACCTATTTAAAACGTATTTATTTGCACCTGTCCTAAGTCAAGAATCTGATGTTGATGTGGTTTCTCGTTTTTTATATAAAGTAGACCGTTGGATTTCCCGTTTGAATGGTTTCACACTAGTCATTTTTGAGTTCCTTTATATCTTGCTGTTCGGTGTGAACCAAGGATCCGTGTTGAAGACCGTACTTTGACGTATGCTGGTTTACTTTAACAAATTGTAATCTTATATCTATATATGACATACACTATTAAGTTTCCTTTAAAAGTATGTTGTTTTGTAGATATCAATGAATGTTTGCTAGTCAATGGTGGATGTGAAGACGCCTGTATCAATACACCTGGTTCTTATCATTGTCAGTGCCACAATGGACAATTGTTGAATGCTTATGGGGGATGTTCAGGTAAGGAACAATGCAACAACATAAAACCATACCACAGTAACCAGATCAAAAGAGTATACAGCTGTTTGCACTTTGTTTACTATCTTTACTACTGGAGATTCAACTACCCTTTTAAAACGATACTGTATGGATTTGAATAACCAATTGACTATCAATCATTTGATATTATCAAATTATATATACTTATTACATTGGTTGCAATAAATAACATTGATTTCTCAGTGAAATAAAAACCGATAATTTCACATGTAAAATAAACGTGGTTATTTCACTCCTCTGATGTCATACAACAATAGGCGTTGTCAAGATGTCGATAACGTCGGATCAAAACAAATTGTGAATGTGTAGAAAAAGATTTAGTTCCTTACATTTTCTACTTTAATTTCATAACAAAAGCCATTTGACAATATAATTAAAAGAAAAACTAATCAAAGAATTCAAATATCGAAAAATATTCAACTCGTGACTGAACAGCACTGATAATTTACGCATGCGCTATGTGCATTCGTGAATTGATGTGTTGTTCAGTCACACGTTGAATAATTTTCTCTATTTGAGTTCTTTGATTAGTTATTCTATAAATAATATACATGTATAATATGATCATTTTGTTCATAACAGATGTCATTTTATATCGGGCTACCTTCTTGTTATTTGATAATTTTTGTATTTCAAACAGTACACAGGTGTTATATAGAAATGTAATTTTCCTTATCATGTATATACGACGTTGGCACCCTCTTTATTTTGCAGATATTTTGTAGACTTAACATAAGAGTAACAAAACTGTTGAATTAATATAAAGATAAAAATTGTGTTCAATTAAAGTGAGAAGAAATATAACAAAGAGTTAACGTAAAAAGTAACAATATTGTAAATTTATCTCAAGTTTAAACAGTATTATAAAGTTAACATAAGAAATAACACTATTGTAAAGTTAAGATAAGGATTACAAATTTTACAAAGTTACTGTGAGGAGAAAGCCTGGTGTTAAGTTAACATAAGGAGTAACAGGTATCGTCTATCAATTTTTAAAACAACCCCATCAAATGTTAAAACATGGATGGGATCATACTTGTCAAGTGACATGATATTCGCGTGTAATACACGCTTTTTCAACGGTTTACACGCGAGGATTTTGTCACATGGCGTGTACACGCTTTTCACCACTTTACACGCAATTACACGCTTTTTCGTTCTTTTCATTTTTTGGTCGTTAGTGATATCGCTATTCTCGGGTTTTTTCCTTATTCGTCGATAAATACCAAAACATTCGAAGTAATTGTTTTGCTGCCATATTGTTCATTTTTCTATATAGACAAACAGTAAAAGGTAAGTAGTTTGTGATTAGTTTTATAGATTTTGTGACTTTCTTTCAAATTCACTTTAATGGGGAAATGTGCACAGAAAGAGGTCACTTTCAGGGGCCTGTACCGTCGTCTAAAGTGCCGATTGTTAAGCCAAAACGATGTGTACGGCAAGATTCAAGATTTATAAATTATTTTTGGAGTTCGAGTTTAAATGATCGAGTGACAAGTAACGCATATTTTGTGCATTCTATGTTGCAATGATAATAAAAACAATACATTTGAGAGGAGAAATACAATGTAGCTATTTGAATAAGCATTTAACATGTTTATCTAATGGAAATCAAATTTATAAAACATTTTTCTTTTTCAATTTCAGTTACAAATCTAGCCAACACGGCAACAGATTTCTACAGGCCATGGGGATAAAAATATCACAGAACTTTTGGATCAGCTCTCATAGTACCAGCTTTCTTCTGATGAACTACCCAGTTTTAACCAGGCAATAGCAATGGGAGCAATGGCAGTCAGTGATAATAGATGACATTTTACATTACCAAAAAAGAAAACATTATGACATTCTTTCAAATCTTGATGAAGCTAATTCAGTCAAATATCAATTCCTAATGTGGGAGAGCCTTTTCAATTATAAATAAATTGACACTGAATTCTGATCAGAACTTGACTATGTTACATTTGTATTGTGTGCTGTTATCAAATAAATGTAACTAAACTTAAACTGTCAGTTGTTTTGAATATGTGCCTAGTGGTGGTGCTTTAAAAGCAACATAACAGACCACTGTTTAATACAATAAAAGTTCACAGTAGAATATATATTGTTTTTTTATATTTACAAATTTGTATGAAATTATGAACATTACCACATTCATATTAACAAGTTTACATCCTACTTAAATTGAATAACCAATAGTTCGAACGATCAAAATGGAAGAAATAAGTGGTTAATACCACAATTCAATATTAATAGTAATAATTTATATCGATAATACCACTATAAAAAAAACGGGAATCTACCAAACTTACTAATCCGGCCCTGATAAGCTTGGTGAATTTTTAATTTACACTTAAAATAACTTAATATACATCGGGAATTTGATTTTTCTATTGAAAAAAAAAATTAATAAAAATAATTAAATAAAAAAATATATAAAATAAATATATTGCTATACATAAAATAAATTCTAATTCATTTTCTCCTCAAGTCGACATATTGCCATTCACTCTTAATAACAAATCGGTAATTAACATCGGTATAAAATGTGTTTATTATAATTTTGAATAGTGAGTAAAATTAACTATGTGAAACTGCTTATTTTTTTTTTAGTTAATATAATATTATGATAAAATGACCTATATATATGATAGCGTCTTTTTAATGACGTGACAACTTAAACAGTCATAACATTGAAGAGTTTTAAAGTTTTAAAAGTAAACGTGTAACAGAGTGTTAATTACCCCGACCATTCGCGTATGGTCGGACCATATGAGTATATACCCATATGGTCATGACCATACGCGCATGGTCCAAATACTCATATGGTCCGGAACATATTGTTATAAATGGGTATTGATAATAATCTCAAAGAAACAACACATTTTATATTTCTTAATTTTATTGGGATCAATATCTGAAAACCTGAAAAGTAGCGGTCTTAGATGATTTTTATACACTAAGACAACTTTGGCAAACTCAATTTGGGGAGATCAAATTGCATATTTTTATAAGGCATGTACTAAAAGGTGGAGTGGAGTGGAGTGGAGTATTGGAGTGGAGTGGAGTGGAGTGGTGGAGCGTTGGAGTGGAGTCATGGAGTGAAATTTACCTAACATATCCAAAAATCAATATCAATTTATAAGATATTTTTGTATACATGTGTAGCTTTAAAAATCATAGAATACATGTATCCACAGCATCCAACAGCATTCATGTTCATTATACCAATATGATTCACATTGGATGTGTCATGGGCATTTTGTAAGGTTATATCTCCAAATTATATTGAAAAAAATTAACATTAATGTTAAATAATAGATTTCTTTAATTTAGGAGGGGGTCTTTCAGCAATTTTACCTTAGTTAACAACAGTGGTGTAAATAATTTTAAAGACAAGACACTGAATTTCAAAGACATGATTTAACTAAACAACCTTTCCATCTTACTTTCATAACTGGAATAATAAAAAAATGTTACGGCTGTGGATGATCATTTTCAGATAAGCATACAAATGTTCCAAATGATCTTGTGTTAAAAAGATATGATCATAGAAGGTATTTAAGTCCAAGATCTAAAATCTTGATACAATCTGTTTCTCTGCAAAACAGTATTATTGAAATGAGATCACTCCCAATCCGTTCCAATATATTCGACCAGCCAAAGTGTTTCGGGTACCTATTAAGGTAAAGACATACATTTTTTAACTAGGGAATAAGCCTACAACATTTGAAAATTAACATAAGCGCTATGTATATTTTAATAAATTTTTTGTGAGCTCGTCCAAAATTAATTTTAATTGCATAGGTTACTGGGCCTTTGCTTCCCTTCTTATTAAAAATACACTATAATTTAGGATAGTAAAATAAATTACACAATTGACAACATTATCCCCCTCCATCTAAGCTGTCATAAAATGCTACCCCAAACATTGTCCAACTTTGATAAATTATCAAATATGTCAAATGAAATAATATAAAATCATTGTGTGCTGCAATTAAAATATTTTTTTATACATGATTTTTAAATTGATATTGACTTTTGGATATGTTAAGTTAATTTCACTCCATGACTCCACTCCAACACTCCAACACTCCACCACTCCACCACTCCACTCCAATACTCCACTCCACTCCACTCCACCTTTTAGTACATGCCTTTTTATAATTAGAACCAATTTTATCAGATAACATAACATTTAACATAACGTCTATCAACTTATCAAGTTGACATAGCGGTAAAATTCAACTGTCAGTGAACAGGCACTTCGATCACGATTTTCACGTGTCTACATTAAATTCACACTTTCAGGGGATAATGGGTTTGTAAAACATGTTTGTCGTTACCTATTCATTCAGTCTCAGTGTTATTTGACACATCTTTTAGGTAGTTTTCCGTTAAATTCCATCGTGGCGAGTGCTTGTTTACGTATATTGGAAGTTGCCATTCCAACGATTATGATTATACTATGTTATTGCTGATATTTGCATGCGTTATTTATTGAGATATATATATATATATATATATATATATATATATAACCAATTTTATTTGCTAATTGAAAATTAAGCGGAATAAAATAATTTAAGACAGCAGAGAAGATAATTCTGTTTTATTTGGTTTATTACTAACCGACTTATATAAAAGAGTGAGCTATTAATACTCTGAATGTATGATGTCTCTAGTCTGGTCAAAGGGTCAGAGTATCCTACTTAATTAAACTATAAATTGTAGAAATTAGATAACCTGTTTCCACGTGCAGAGAAATTTCACTTATGACCAATGCATGATTGGATTTCATCTTTCTTATTGGTCAATGATCTTGCGGGTCAGCACGAGTTCACGTGTAAGTGCATTATGGTCACTTCCTTTTATCATCAGCATTTGATGTGTTAACTTGTGATTCTTATCAAACAATTTGTTCAAAATTCCCACCCTTATACCTCCCTTATGTTATCTTTTGAAGCAGAGATATGTATATATGTTTATTTATGGGGCAGATTTTTCTCCCCACCTTTGCTATTCTTTGTCATTTATTCAATTGATATGATATTATTTGATGTAATTTCGTATTAATTATGTATTATTATTTCATATTAAATATGAACTTTTATGTCAAATGTTTTATTTGCAAAATGTATTTTTTGCATTTTACGATTTTGAATAAATGACCTTTTTTCGTCAGTTTAGTTTTTATATCATATAGCAAATCAAGCTCAGACTCTGGCATGTGTATACATAGTATGTTTCTGGTATCTAGCTGTCTGTCTTAAATATATATATATATATATATATATATATGCATACTGGACAAGAATAAAAGTCATTCTTTTACGCTGGATTCATCATTTTATATATGATTATGCTGGAGTCAACAAACTACATTCAAAACAAGACTAAGTGAAGGAACACTATCAATAATCAATCATGCGGAATTAAAAGTACACTCGACCGCTACTCGCCCGCCTGTAACAATATATATATGTGTCGCTGGAACGAGCTTCCTTATTAACTTCGCAAATATATTACTGTCACTTGGCAGGAAATTTCGACTTGATATTTAACCGGATCCAAATAAGACTAAATACATGAAATATAAGACGGTGCTGGAAAATCTATACTTATATTGTCCTGGGCCGCAAATTTTTGACTAAATGTATAATGGGAGAAATGGTTTGACACCCATTATTCCTTAATATTATAATCTCAATATGTAAATTTAAGAAAAGAATGTTATTATGTTTTAATACAAGAAGCAAATGGACAAAGAATATTTATTTATTTGGCTCCTAAGTAATGAAGATTAAAACTGTTTTATTATATCATATTTGTACTTTGCAAAACAAACTAAATGAAAACTTTATAATGAGTCACTTAGTTAATGTATACTTTACATTAAAACTGTATTGAATATGCACTATTTTGTAATAAAATCTAAAGGAACCAGAAAACTAAACGAGGACCTAAAATGGACTACCAATATTTACAACGTAGCCAAGAAAGCAAAATTAACACTAGGATTCCTGATAAGACATTTGAGATATTGTCCATCGGAATGCAAGAAAACCGCATATATTTCGATGGTCAGGTCAATAATGGGATATCATATGGTCAATAGTATGGGACCAGTACACATCTACAAACATCCATTAGCTTGAAAGAATACAGCGACAACCTGCGGGATTTATAACAGGAGACTCCAAATCCAGAGAAGTTGGTTACGTCTCAAACACGCTCACCAAACTGAAACTACAAGACATACAGACAAGACGCTCAAGCCAGAAGCTAATATTTCTGTACGAGGTGGTCGAGGGGCTGGTTTCTCAGTCCTATAGAACCAGACAATTAAAACAAAGAAGCTCGTCCAAAAAGAACACTGAATTGCTGTCAAGGGCCCGATTTAACAATTATCAGTCAAGATATGTTGTGAAAAACAGATCAAAAACTACACAAAGAGTTTTTAGATCTCAACGAGAAAAATACCACAATATTCTAACTCATTTTCGTTAAAACAGTATTCGAATGGAACCACCTTGAAGAAACTGTAGTGCGCACACCGAGCGTTGACAGCCGTTCAGAAACTGCTCTCGTGCATCGTCAATACATCAACGGAGCTCTCTCTACCGTTGTATTAAAGCCGGTATTGTATCTACAACGTTTTCCTACAGATACAGATCTAGAATGATCAAGTTACTAGATCGAATATACTAGGAGGTGTCCCCTCTGGATATTTTGTTAATGACCATGATCGTAAAACTATAAAACTGTTTATTTTTTACTACACGCGTCACCTACATAAAATTGAGAATGGAAATGGGGAATTTGTCAAAGAGACAACAACCCAACCATAGAGCAGACAACAGCCGAAGCCCACCAATGGGTCTGCAATGCAGCGAGAAACTCCCTCACCCAGAGGAGTCATTCAGCTGGCCCCATAACAAATATGTATACCAGTTCAGTGATAATGGATGTCATACACAAGAAACTAAAATCGTACACGACTAACAAAGGCCAGCGGCTCCTGACTTCGCACAGGCGCAAAAATGCGGCGAGGTTAAACATGTTTTTTATAGATCTTAATCCCCATCCCCCTCACACACACACACACACACCCACCCCCCTTATACTCCCACTTTTAACCAAAGTGACGCCCTATCCCTTTGACTTGTCAGAGAAAAGATCTTGCCAACTCACCATTTGCATGACAGAGGCAATTATCTTTAATATGCTTACACTAATTTTATTTCTCCACGAAAATATTTACACATGATTTGGGGTTTGGCCCAGGGGTATGTATTGGGTCATTTTTAGAGTAAAATGTTAACCTGGGATCTTGGCTGACTGCTCCACAGAAGAACCAGGCGGAATACAACCTGGTTTGTCAATTGGATATTAGGATTATATTGTTACGAATGCATTGCAAATGACTTTTTTTTAATTTTATATGACATGCAAATTAAAGAAAAATAGCTTTATTGATTAACATTGTGAATCATTTCGGTTAATTAACGATCCGATCGACAAAATATTAGATTTTGTAAGGTTGCCAGGCTTTAAGGAGGAGTGGCACAGGGTGGGGTTCATATCGGGAGTACTGGGCGTTCGGCAGCTGTTGAGATCGAGAGACTCGTGAATATTTTGGTCTTTTAGGTAGTAAATTTTTATCGAACAGAAATCTGGAAGCACCAATTTTTAAGCTTCTTGACAAGAAAAATTCAGTAGGCATGTATATTAATATATATATATGTCAGCCCTTTCCACTCCTGTCAGAATTAAATGGTTAGATAATAGCATTTTATGATTAATAGAAATCTTTTATTACTTATACCTGGGTTTTCCAGTAATGATGTAGCCTTTTATAGCCGACTATATGGTATTATGTTTTATTTATTGTTGAAGGCCGTATGTTGCCTATACTTGCTTACATCTACTTTATTTGAACTTCGCTTTGGTGGATAGTTGTCTCATTTGAAATCATCTTATTGTATTTACATGAATAATCCAGTCGTAATATTCCTCTGACCAACGACTATTTCATTAATCTCGCAATTAGGAGAGATCGATTACGTCGAGGGACTGAACTAGTCGGGATGTATTTTTATATAGTTTCCGTTCTCGAACGAAATTCCACGTCAGTAAACAAAATAAAACTGGGATCCTGTTAACGTGCAATTTTTGTTTTGCTTTCTTTTAGACGCATTTGCTGTAATTAATTGATTAAAATTACTGAGGTATATATTCCATAGGAGGCTTATACAAAAAAGAAGAAACCGAGCGCCATCTGTCGTCATAATTATCGTTAGCATAATTTAACGATGGCATTTAACACATTGACATTTAACGAATCGATATGTTACAAGTTACAAAACATCAATATACAAATTGACAATTTATGAATCGACAAGTTACAAAACATCAATATACAAATTGACAATTTACGAATCGACAAGTTACAAAACATCAATATACAAATTGACAATTTACAAATCGGTAAGTTACAAAACATCAATATACAAATTGACAATTTACGAATCGACAAGTTACAAAACATCAATATACAAATTGACAAATCACAGTTACAAGTTACAAATTGACAAGTTACGAAGTAAGGATTTTGACTCCGTTTGCTTTCCATAAATTTTAACCGAGTAAATATTTATAACTTTTGACACATACTCTAAAAATGTTCTCGAAAGAGAAAAACCCATTTAATTAATAACCAGTTTAGTTTAATATAATAAAAAAAACAACTTTGGTTTGTGATGGATTTACCTCTAAAGACCATAGCATTTAGTACAACATTGGCATAAACCATCAAGTCCTTTTATATATATATATATAAAGTGCCTAGAAAATCAACCTAACGATGTTAGAGTAGATTTGATTCGTAACTTCCTCCCCGGCGCCGGGGCTGGAACCTGTACTTCATTTTCTAACTTCTACGACAACACCGCCTAGCATTGCGCAGAGATATATATATATATATAATTTGAATAATTACAAATTTGAATAAAAAAGGCAACATTAAAAGCCATAATATGATCATGTATACATACAGGAAGTTAAACCGAGCTATAAAATTTAAAAAAACAATTTAATGGTAGCCTATCAAATGTCCGCATTGACAGACGAATAATGTGTAAAGACAGAATCGGCAGGAGGGCAGGCAATAAAGACACAAATCGTATAAAATAAAGATCATAAACGTTTTGGCAGGCAATACTGACCAAAACAAGATACGGTTGTAATTATATGAAATAAAAATAATAAACGTTTAGGCAGGCAATACTGACCCAAAAACAAGCATAGCATTTTATTACTAAAGATCATATAAACCGTTTTGGTAGGCAATGCTGACCCAAAATAGTTGTAGTTGTATGTAATAAAGATCATAAACGTTTAGGCAGGCAATACTGACCCAAAACAGAAGCATAGCATTTTTTTTTAACTAAAAATCATATACTAGTAAACGTTTTATCAGGCAATGCTGACCCAAAACAAGACAGTTGTAATTATATGAAATAAAGATCATAAAACGTTTTATCAGGCAATGCATGCTGACCCAAAACAAGACAGTTGTAATTATATGAAATAAAGATCATAAAACGTTTTGGCAGGCAATGCTGACCCAAAACAAGACAGTTGTAATTGTATGAAATAAAGATCATAAAACGTTTTGGCAGGCAATGCTGACCCAAAACAAGACAGTTGTAATTATATGAAATAAAGATAATTAAAAGTTTTATTAGGCAATGCTGACCCAAAACAAGACAGTTGTAATTGTGTGAAATAAAGATCATAAAACATTTTGGCAGACAATGCTGACCCAAAACAAGACAGTTGTAATTATATGAAATAAAGATCATAAAACGATTGTCAGGCAATACTGACCCGAAACAGCTGAAGCATAAAGTTTTGTTACTAACTTAATTCTCTTTATGCTGTACAATTCCATAAACGCATCTGACTTCAATCCTTGAATCACGGATAGGACAATTCCATCCATGAACTGCAACAGAAAGCCTTGTTTTTTCCTTCTTCTAAAACTAAGTGCTGTATAATTACGAGAGTCCAAGACAATTAACGACATAGCCAACTTTAAAGAGATGATGAAATAATAACAATTGGTGCTTTGAACTTTCATTGGAACTAGGGTTCAAATGCTGATAGAAGTCGTATTTTTTTATAAAGGAGTAGGTCCGGTAAGAGCCGATTTTGGCCTCAAATTTAAAGTTCATCTGACGAGAGATTTCAGACACTTTTTAAACACTTGAGTGTCTATTGTAGTTGATTCAATAAGTATATGTTAAAGATTTTAACTGATTTACTCATTAAAAACGTCCCGATTCTAGCTTAAATATGAAAAATCTATCAAATATGCAAAAAAAAATTCACTTTTTGGATATATGACTTAATGATGCTAGTACCTGATATATGTGCATTATATTGTCAAACACAGCTCATATTCATTTAGCAAAACCATTCTACTGTCCAATAAATAACTAAAAGTATATATTTTAACAATTTTGTAAAACTGCTATATTTTGGGGCCAAAAAGGGGTCTTACTGAACCTACTCCTTTGTATTTATAAAACAGTCAAATGTTTTATCGAGCGAGTACTCGAGTATCGCTCGATAAATCCAACGAATACTCGATTAGTAAATCTTCACCGAGTTAACATCCCTAGTAATAACCAATTAAAACAGAATGATCTTCTCTGCTGTCTTAAACTATTTTATTCAGCTTAATTTTCAATTAGCAAATAAGATGAGTTATATACCGTTTATCGAGATTATAAACTCTATTCATTCTAAATGCACCCATTAATGTTACTATATCGCAAATGTGATACGTTTTGCTTTAAATGCCATTGATAACTAATATGATGTTTTGAAATATCTGAAATATATAACACAAAGTGTTTTCTTATGACACAGTTTTCATGATTGTAAGCTTTTGTTCTGGGAATTAAAGAAAAAGGGGACGTTTTTGTTTTACTTCTCTCTGTCATGATCGATTTTACCTAAATTTTAAATAAGGTTTGCAAATTGGTATCATAATTTCATGAAAGTTTAATTTAAGATATATCTATAATTTGAATCTAGTACTTTACACTCCTTTCTTCTGGATTATTAAAAAAAGAACTGAAAATTAGTTAAGACATTTGGAAGAAAGGAATTATGATGGATACCTAAAGTTTATTCACTGATATGCTAGCTGCTCAATAAAACATTTTCCTATTCGGTATGCACATTAAACACGCAACATTTGTAACAATTGAACCTATTACTCAATTTTGAAAACCGTAAGGTTGCCTATAGCTGTTACCATATACTCTCACTATGATTTTTACGAAAATTAGTCATGATCATTTTCTTTATATGTATCTCATTGAAATTGAGGTCAAAGTCATTTCATTCATTAGTACCTCATCAGTGGGAATTTTTACTAGATGATCTAACAAGGGAATAAGACATTTTTTATTTCTCTTGGTGTGCTCTGCACACTTTGTTTCTTTTTGAAAGGGATGAATTTCCATGTTTAAAATCTTAATTGCGTCAACACCAATGATTCCAGAGAATGATGTCATATATGCGTATTAATTAGTATGTGATATTGAATACCGTATGATTTATCAAAAAGCAAAATTATGTATCTATAAGGATATATCTTTATTTAAATAATGCTTTCTGGGACCTCCTATTGCGAAGGCAAAATAAGGCCTTACAAGAAACATTTTAGCATGTTCCCACAACATAGCATAGTGGTCCTAAAACATAGTTATTTTACAAGTTGATTATCTTACTTGTCATACATGTAAGATGGTTGACCTTTTACCTACAACATGGTATATTGTTACCTAAAGATAGTATCGTGTACCAATGCAAGAAGATGGTTTTCCTATTCCCACAAGATCGTATGATGAACCCACAACATAGAAATTTATATTGTTACCAGAAGATCATATCATATAACAACAATATGGTTTACTAATTCCAACAAGGTATTATTCTACCCACAGCATATATTTAAGTTTAACCACAATATCATATCTGGTACCCACAACAAAGTATACTGTTCCCACAAGATCATAGCATGTACAAACAACAAACAATGAATTACACTGTTTCCACATGTATTGTTTCCACAAGATAAAAGCATTTATCCACAACATGGCATATTATCTTGTGGGAACAGAATACTATGTTCGAGGAACGCCCTAAAAAATATTTCTTGCGTGACCTTATAATGTCACCGTATCAAATGATCTGATATAAAACACAACAATTTTAAACTGAAGTTAAGTTATATAGTACTGTTACATGTGTAATAACTGCTACTTGCAATATGTTCAATATATTCTCTGAACTTTGTAACTTTGGGAAAAACTGGCTTTAAATGAACAAAAACTGTCGTTCGGTTAATTTCTTTAAGCTTATTTTATTATAAACTGAAATCCGATTTCAGACGCGTTTAAACTATTATTTTACCGAGTATATGCTCTTCTCGGTTGTGGCATTTCGACAGAGTTTGAATTTGTATTTTTTTTCTTCTAAAATTCGTACAGTGGTCTTTGACTATATTTTGCCTATGTTACATTTAACAGAAGCCCTATTTGTTGATGGATAGATTCTGCAGAAATATTTTAAAACTATATACCCTCAAGAAACGTTCACGTTAAGTTGTATAGCATTTGGCCAAGTAGTTGCAGAAGAGAAGAGTTTTTTTTTTTTGTTGTTGTTAAAGAATGCGAGTGACGGACAAAGACGACGAGTGCTAGGCTTCGAAAATATACAAGTGGCCTTTCGAACCAGATGACATAAGACATGAACTAAACATAACATAAAAACAAGTCAAAGGCCAATTCTAGTAGGTTACGTTCAAACATTTAGTGTGGCTTGATGGAATCACCGAGCCGCAAAATTAATCAAAAGGAATCAATCAAACTATACAAGAACCTAGGCCAAATAATTGCTACCCTGTAAATGGTAACCCAAGTAGACCAATAATAATGATATAGTTTTAAATGTCAAACATTATGTTCCATACAACTGTCCAATACTATAGTATTAATGTATGGACTTTTTCATATTGGCCCTGTAACATGCCCAAGGTGTTAATAATGGCCAAGGATGGTTGTAATGGCCCTGAGGCAACGCCGAGGGCCATTACAACTGTCCGAGGTCATTATTAATATCAAGGGCATGTTACAGGGCCAATATGAAAAAGTCCATATATTGATACTTTTATTAACCAACTATAAAGGCAACTTCATTCAAGAACAGTCTTCGAGTCTCGGATCCAAAATTATACAGCTATCCACAAACTACAACAGGACCAATACAGAAAAGCCCGTTTCATAAAATTTTTATTAAATGGTTTTATTCTTCGATTAAACAAAGAGTAAAAAACTTACCGTGCAGAAGATACAGGAATTTCATAGCTGAACTTCAACTTGTCTTTTCGCATTCAATTTCGCATGGAATTTTAGTCAACATTGTGACTGTCAGATGTAATTTCTGATTTCTCATCCAAGTACTTAATTTTATGCTATTCAAATTCATTTCATCTAGCAAATAAAAAGTAGCTGGGAAGAATTAATCAGACAGTAAAGTCTGCATAATGCATTCTGAGGATTGAACAACGGAAATGAAACAGTGATAATAATCGAAAATCGTTCTCGAAAAAGGCTGTGAAATATTTCCGTTTCAAGTCGTTACAAAACAATGTTAATGAACATCATTTATTAAGCTTATTTTTATGATATTAAGTTTAAAAAAGAATAAAAAAATGTCACACTTATTTACAGAAATAAACGACATTTTGTTTTAATCGATATCCCGTTTCATCTGTTCATAATGCATGACTGTGATTTCGTAATGCACGGGTGTGGTTTCGTAATGCATGACTGAGATTTCGTAATGCATGACTGAGATCTCGTAATGACTGGCTGTAGCAATTTCTCCGTTCATAATGACCAGATGTCGAAATTTTCCTTTTATAAAGCATGGGCATTTCTATACATATTGTAGTAAGTTGGTTAATAATTGTTCATATTGTTCTAATCAACGAAAAGAGTAAACAATACATTTTATTGTTTTGACAACCACACAAATATGCATAAATGATCATTATGAATTGGTCAATTTTTACAGGGAAAACTAATAAAGCTGATGGGATGCAACAAACAATCTTCGAAATCAATAACTTAGCTCGCAGCCTACTGCCAAAAGGATGTGCCATTCTCGAGTTAACATCATGTGGAAAATATGGAAGTACAAAAAACATTCTTCTGTCTTCAACATCGTCTTGGTACCAACTTAAAACTAATTCAAGTATATATTTTACCCAGGGAATTGTGTTTATTGAATCTGGCAATTTTGCCTTACCTGTTTCCATATCTGGCTTACACACGATTTCTACAATCTCAAACTTCGAATTAATTTTCGGGTCTCTCCAATATATTGAATCAAATGGAATTGAGTTACACAATAAACGAGAATATAAGTGCTTAGACTTGGAAATCACACCAAAGGATGTACACGCCTTAATCGCTTCTGTTGTACCAACGTTGTTTGACAAACTATATACAGTGTTGCCTAATTGGATTCGTTTCAGTAAATCAGGAACAGCAGAATTTTCAATTACAAATCTGAAAGCTGACTTGCTGTACGGAGAAAAATTGAGATACGTTTCTGAATGCAATAAGGCCCCAGTTAATGAAAAGCTTCTATACAGTGTATTCCAGTTTGGAAATAATATGAACATTACATTATTTGAGAACGAAGTCCATTTACCAACTCCATTGAGAGACAACAAATTTTGTCTTGTAGTTGACATTTGTCAAGATAATGGAGGAACAGCATATCTGCTCTTGCCGCCAGAATCAATTGGTTTTTTGGAAAGATTTGAATATTTTCAATTTTTACATCAAAGATATGGTGTAATCTTCAGACCTTATGGTATTGGACTGTCTTTGGCTAAAAACATAGATGTTACTCGGACTAAAAAACAAATAAGTGTTTGGAATGGAGATGAAATCTTTCAATACCAGTAAGTTCTCGAATATAATCAATCATACAATGCAAATATACTTGATTTTATTGGAAAAAATTTCACGACTAAGGTGCAACATATTTGTTCGTTATATATCAGAACATGTATTAATATATAAAACTTGGAAAATGAAAAGTATATCAATTTCTGTCCAACGGAATACAATTGAAATAAAAACACTTAATGAATCTTAATGAATCTTCCACCATTTTGTATGCATTTGAATTAGAATTGATTTAATTTTTATATTTACAGCGTTTTCGAATCCGCTAACGTATGGCTCCACAGTGATTTCGAATGGGGGTTTCAAACAGAATCCATTAACATAAGGATAGAAGGAGTGGCTGAAATTTTTCTTGCCGTTCCGAGTATATCTAATGTAAGAAATAACATAATCAGTGTGATAAAATAGCATTTACACAAGTTTAGAATATATCTTAAAATAATTCATCAACCTTTTGTAAAGAGCAAATCGATACGTAAATCAAATTAAGAAATAAGACCCGTTTTAGCAGAAAAAAATAAAGCTTTCGTATGCAGTCAGAAAAGGTTGAAAGAGGTACTTGTATATATATAATCAAAGATTTGATCAATTTTTGACAAGAAAGTTAACACATGTTTGGTCGTTCGTTTAGTCAATGAAAGAGTTTTCAATACATCCCGTCGTTGTGTTATAGTAAATATTTGTATTCTTGTCTTTAGTATTTGCTAATATGCTTTGTCTTTATGCCTTTTTGTGCTCTTTGTTACATTGCTGTTGATGTTATAGAGATTAAGATTATAACACAATGTTGACTGCTGTATACTTATTTTTGACATGATTACCTATTATGTCTGTTTGTTTTGTTCACAAATCTTTGTCGTAATCAATGGAGCTTATAATGGATTTGATGCGACTGTCATAAAAGGGAGAGGTTTAGCGAGCTATACAACTAGGTTTTATCAACCATTTTCTACATATAAGTGATTTTCATATCACCTAAACGTCACTTCTGTTTTAATGATCAACTGAGAATGGTAATTATCGTTTGATAGCACGCAGCGTTTTCATTAAAATTGTTGTTGAGATTTTATTATCTACGGACGTTACAACTGTGTTATATCCAAAAATATTGAATTTTTCGACATTTATACATAACAGTTCGCAATATTCTCTGCAAAAGATTGCATAAATGTAATGATACAATTTTCATTTTCGAAATTCCAAACATTTCGAAATTTTAATTATGTCGCTAATCTGGGCACATCTTTTATCTGTTATATTACGGCATTTCGATCGAATAAAATTATTACTGAACTTTTATGCTAGAAAAATATAACTGCATGTAGAAAGGGGAATATTGTATTAATGATAGGATTGGCCTAGATAATTCATCTCTGCCAATACAATTTATCAGTAAAAAAACTCATAATAGATACCAGGATTAATGAAAAAACAAAACGGGCCTTTCCTCTTCAAAAGACTCATTGTGACGCCCGAATCAAAAAAGTTTAAAAAAGGTCAAATTCATTACGAAGGAAAAGAATTTTGAGTTTCTCTTCTTATTCACCGGAGCGTTTGATTTAAAAAAAATGTTTTAAAAAAATCAAATATTTATGCTAAAATAAAATTTGGTATTCACGTGCTGTTTTGCAGAAATTCGCTTTTTGAGAGATGTCCTCATGATTTCTCGTTGTTAGTGTATTTAGTGTGTGTGTAAAATATTTTTATTGAGTTCTTACTTCTTATTCCTTAGTTGCTGACAGGTTTATTTGTGGACGAATGGAATGCACTAATTAATGTACAAAATGTAGGTCGTACGCCTACATTTCAGTTCAAATTGTTTGACCAAATATGGACCTTAGAACTTGGCGGCATTGTGACAGCTAGTATCGAAGCTTATTTGTCAATTGGAGGTAACTAATAACTAATTACTTACGAGGTAAACGCTAATTAACATCAAATAGACTACACATAACCCGATCTACAGGAAAGAATTTTTGAATCAAAAAAGTATGAAGGTTGAATCAAATAAGTTAAAGAGCAATGAAAACCATTATTTATTTAAGAAGAGCTTTGTTGTGACAAGTACGGTGGGTAATATCTAATTGTGGAAGAACAGGCTTAATATTTGAATAATTCAACATATTATATAATGATATTATAACTTAAATAACAACAAATGTCTGCCTCAATTAACTTTCATATCAACACGGATGCATTGTCGCTGGTGATACCCCAGAAACTAAGCGTACACCAGTAGTGCGCTGGACCGAATGGTTTTAAAACTTTTACAATTTATTATGTCTTAAAACAGCATTGAAATCAAAGTATTTCGAAACGTGTGTCACATATGGATAAAAAAAACTATAATACTGAACTAAGCCCCCATAGTCATTAAATGTGCACAAATAGCATCAACCCAATGTTTATAAAGAATTGTGTATGTCAGATTAAATTAAGTTTCATCTCCATAAAAGTGTATCGTTTATGTTATCAAGTGTTTGTTCGAATACTTTGATTTCTGCATGACATTGTAACGTATTTTAAACTGTCTAATATGTTTTTAATGTACATTTAAGGACCACAGGAAAGGGCTTGGTGTGGAAATGAGGCAAATCCAGAAGGGGTCTTTTTATCTTTTATGACAAATCTTAATCCATTTCGGAAAATCCCAATAGTAGGAGACTGGATTTTTGATGCTAATGTACGACTACATGCACTTTTTACGACGAATCCAAACCATATACCTACATCCGATACTACAATAAATGTTCTAACTGATATAGTGGATTTACGCGCTGCAATACTTAGATTTGGGGATTTACTTACAGATTTAATTCAAAGATTTGAGAAGGATTTTTCCGATATCATTCGAGTTTTTTTTACAGATTTGCAGACGTTTACGTCTTCTTTTGTACAAATGCTTAAAGACGTTATCGAAATTGGAAAGTTTGATATAGAAAATATATCAAATATTACTGGTAATATATGGACCACTTATATCGAAAAATTTAAAAGAAAAGGACAGGGTGTTTTAGATTTGTTAGAGTTTGAAAAAGATGTTATCGCCTATAATTTTACCAGTTTTATCAAAAATGAACAACAGATCATTGGTCAAAATGTGAACAAATTATTGTCAAAAGTAAGAAGCCAGGTTTTTTCTGCTATTCAAAGTTATAATGGATTCGGTCTTCTTTTTTCAGCCGATTTTGATCTGTTAAAATTGCGATTCGGGAAAATGGACATTGAATTCATATATTCTGCGGAACGGATAAATCAGTGCAGCAAATTTAAGAAGTTGTATGAACTCTTGAGTGGTGAGCCATCCGTAAAGGTTCTTGCAAGAGTGACCGGTCGAAAACATTTGGGACCACCCTTGACCTTGGGATTTTTTATAACAATGGAACGCAGTGCCGTTGTAAATATTGCTCTCAGTCGATCATCGGACAAGTTTGCTGCCCATTTTTTGGCACAAGCTGCAGTCTTGGGTATGACGTTTTCGGGTGACGTATTTATAACCAATAACAAGTTCTCCCTAGCGCTCGAGGGACGTTTGTGGAACGTTTACTTTGTTCGATTTTCTCTTACAACAGAGCTAGGAAAGGTGTGGAAGGATCTGATTTTTTCTGTGAGAGGGGAACTAGTAGCTAAAGGTGGAAAACATGATTTTACAGTCAGTTATCTAGATGGATTGCAAATTATTTCACAAAAATTCGCCAATGCTGCAAATAAACGTTTAAACGCAGCCAAAGATGTCTTAACTACGGCACAACAAAATATTCCCCATGTACAAGATAAATTAACGGTAGCTCAACAAAAATTACGGAATTGTTATTCTAATTTCGATGTAGCTGTTAATGCAATGAATAAAGCAAAGCAAAGCCTAGAAAATGCAAAGGATCCTTTTCAAAGGGCACTAGACAAACTCAGGAAATCCCAAAAACACTTGGATAGTTTGTGTAAAATTAAGACTTGCCATAAAATATGTGTCCCTGGTATCAAGTTTAAGATATGCAAAAAGGGATGGTTCCGTTATCCATGCATAAGAACTACCAGTTGTATGTTCAGAATACCCAACATTCCATGTGAAATTGCCAATGTTGCATGCCGAGCAGTACGGGCATTAGCGTATGTTGCATTAGAAGCTGCTAAAATATTTGTTCGGGTTCCAATGCTTGCATTAGATGTAGCTAAAGCCGCGGTTTCGCTTGCTCAGTTTGCTGTTGACAAATCAAAAGCTGTTCTTGTTTTAGCAGAAGGTGTACTTGAATTTGCTAAGCTTAGTTTAGTAGCGGCTAAAGAAATTCTTGAAGTTGCAAAGTCTGCCATTGACGTCGTAAAATTTATTGCTGAAGCAGCATTGCATGTATTTGATTTAATTGTAAAGTATGGTTTGCAACCGTTGCTTGACGTCAGAAACTGTAAGTTTGATCTCGAACTCTCAACTGAAGACAAAGCTGTATTTGATGTATCGTGTGAACTTCAGGCTTTCAAATTAAATTGGCGTACATTTAGATTTGAATTCGACTTCCGACATCCAGTTGTCAGCATGTCGAGATTTGCTGAATCTACTGTAAACACATTGATGGACATCATTGGAGAAAAACTCGGAAAACGTAAAAGGAGAGCAATTTCGTATAAATATATGTCTACGTTGCATCACATGATACACATTTATAAAAGAGATGTAACAAATCAATCTGAATACATGAGTTTCTCTAAAAAATATGCAAATGAATCTTTTCAATTTGAAGATGATAATTCTGAAAAACAACTCAAAAGCAAATTTAAAAATCAAATTGAATACTTCGCCTTTAATTGTGAATTGTTTCTGCACATATACGTATTTTTAATAGAATCAATCGATAACTTGAACATGATGACAAATGAGTCTACGCATGCTCTAAATGACGCAATTAATGTAAGAAATTCACTTAATGACATGAATATGACATTAACAGCAGACACCTTTACGGCAGATGCTCTAGGCATAAGCACCGACTATGCACTTCGAGAATTCAATATTTCAGATGAGGATTTGCAAACTGTGATTGGCAATTCAACAGATATATTTTCGAATAATTCATATCTTGCTCAGATGGCAGATGCTTCCAATTTTGCAGCAGATCTTCTGAATACACAGATGGCAGATGTAGATTCGATATCTGTAATTGACCACTGGATTCATGGAATGACGAATACTTCAAGAGATTTTTTTGAAGAAACGGAATGTTTTGACTTTAAAGACTGCGTATTGTTTTCATTTGCTCGTCTTCATGACATATTCGATGATGACGTAATACTGGACATAGAAAAGAGTAGAAATACAACAGTTAT
Source organism: Mytilus edulis (assembly GCF_963676685.1). NCBI lineage: Eukaryota > Metazoa > Mollusca > Bivalvia > Mytilida > Mytilidae > Mytilus > Mytilus edulis. The sequence goes on from NC_092347.1 coordinate 38,303,043, forward strand.
CCTAGAAGATCTGTTTTCTGATCTGCTATTTAATTCAACTATATCAATCAAAGATACTAACAAACTTTTAATTGAAATAACCGACTCCTTAACTTACTTAAATGATTCTAATGTATATTGCGCTATTCCGCCGAAGGTTTCGATTGAGCTTTCAAATTCGATAGCACTTATTGGATCATCAATCAACATAATATGTAATGCAACAGGAGATCCAAGACCAACAATAAACTGGTATCACAATGGAAATATGCTATATGAATCCAATCAAAGGGTTTTGCATCTTAACAACCTTCAACAAAATCATGAAGGAATTTACAAATGTATAGCAGAAAATGTTGTTGCTAATGTTTCATCAACTGACAAAGAGATTTTTGTCAAGGGTATATGTTTTTAAATTTATCCGTAAAATAAACTTTTCCAAATTATTACGAAAAATCACTTTTTTTAAGTACACGTAATGTAAGTTAAAAGTATTTTTTTTTTTTGGTATTGTTTAAAAATAGACAATGCAAAATAGTAAGTTCAGTCTGATAACTCGAATGGGCGTAAAATTAATATATGAAACATAAATAATTCACTGAATAAAAATCAATAAGGTATAATATAACCAAAAACATTAGCTATGTTACATTGAATATCGATACTTGAAGATATTAAGCCTGGCAGAAAATTGATGCATAAAGAAATTGACATTGTATCATTTCAGAATGTCTCCCTGGTACGTATTTTGACAATGGAATGTGTTTGCTATGTGAAATTGGTATGTATCAGCCCCAAAACAATAAAAGGAAATGCATTGCTTGTGGAAAAGGACTTAAAACGTCTGCATCAGGATCAAAAGAAGTTTTGGATTGTGCTGGTATGGTTTAATCTGTATTTTCTAAAAATAAAGATATACATGTATGAGGAGAGTATAATTTTATTTGTTGATATGGGTGTGGCTTTGACAATGGAGATAATAGACAGTTATTGCAGATAGGTACTAAATGTCTTTATGTTCCGGGGATGTATAAATATCCGCCACGTCCATCCTGTGATTTTGTTAGATGAATTTCTATTTGTATCCATCTGATTATTTATGCCTTTTTCGATTGTTTTTTTTTTTTTAGTTTGTTCTTATATTGTACTGTTACACCACTGTCCCAAGTTAGCGGATGGCTGGCGCCTTCAAACGCATTTCATCCAGCCACATTTTGTGTGTGCATAGTCAAGACCAGAAATTTGTAATTCAGTAGTTGTCGTTTGTTGCTGTGTAACATATTTGTTTATCGCTGACTATGCGGTATGAACTTTTCTCATTGTTGAAGGCCATACGGTGACCTATAATTGTATGTCTCATTTGCAATTATACCACATCTTTTTGTTTCTATATGTATCACGAAACACGAATATCGATAGGTGAAGGTATGCTTCATATACAGTAGAATCAATAAAACTTTAAAATTCTGCAGTCGTATATGTTAAATCTGGCTTGTTTTAAAAAAAGTTTTGGGCAATGAAATTCAAATCACATTTACATGTCTATATTTAAAATGTGCATCAACGACGATTTTTTTTTAATTTCTGTCTAATGAAGGAGTGAAAGGTGTGTTTTGCCTTAAACCTATCAGAGATGAAATATTTTGAAAAATTACCCAAATTGTCAATAACGCACGACAACTATCAAACGAATTAAATATTTAAGTTAATATTATTTTCCATATTAACCAGGGTAAATAATGACCTTACACATGTTGCATAGGTCATTATATCTGCATCGAAAGCAAATTTCATTGAAACATTGTACCGTCAGATTTGAACCATCAAAAGAAATAACTATCATCATGATCATGCAATCTGAAAGAAAATAACTGCGTTTATGTTCTCCTTCGCTTGCTCATCCGAACATAAAACTTTTCTGATTACTTCAAAGACAACTAAAGACTTATGTGAATTGAGAGATGCACCAAAGCAGTTCATTGAGAGATGCACCAAAGCGGTTCATTGAGAGATGCACCAAAGCAGTTTTAATAAACTTTTTTTAACAAAACATTTAATTCATATTCAATATATTAGTCTAAATTGTATTAAATTATTTCAAAGTCCAAATTATCGACACAATTCTGGAATCACGCAATCTACAAATATAAATAATATGAATTAGAACAAGAAAAACAAAAATAATCTTCCATACAAAAACTTTGTAATAAATAATATCTAAATATAACTGTAGAACTCGCTTTGGTGTTTTCTCAATAAATAGAAAAAGGCGCCAAAATAATTGTATAAAGGTCTACTAGAACCGAATTACTTCTTATTGCGCAAAGAAAGTAAATACAATTATTTTATTAAATAAGAAATATTAGTAGGTTTATACATAGATTAAACATGACCAAACAGTAAATATCTCAGCAAACAATCGTTTTAACTTACTTTATTTTTCAGATATAGATGAATGCGCTTATACAACGTTCGTATGCGAACACACATGTACAAATACAAATGGCAGCTTCGTTTGTAGTTGTAGTGATGGCTATACCCTTCATAGTGATGGCAAAACATGCACAGGTAATTGTTGTTTTTTTTCTCAATGTATTTATCTTTTTAAATTATCTGCATGCAGACAGATTGATTTGTTTTTGATATTTAAGACTTGATTGTTAAGTAAAAATCAACGGCAAGAGACGATCAGTTTTATTTCGTTTTGTAGACAATTAATGGAATAATGAGGTTTTTTTTTTAATTTTTACTTAAACTACAAGTGAATTGTATTTGATACAAATTACAATGTTAACCCATTAACTTTAAGGTGATACCTAACACTACTGGGAGATAACTCTGTAAAAATCAGATAAACGTTTTAATCACGTTGTATTGTTGAAGAAACATTAAGCTTCTCGCTGATCAAAATTAGTGTTTGTTAAACTGCTATATAACCAATGAATTTTTCTTATAAAGTGATTGGTTAATTAAGTCTCCCAAACAAAGTTTGGAGACTTATTGTTTTTGGTCAGTTCTTATTATTTTTATTATATCCTCTTCCTCTTCTTCTTCTTCTTCTTCTTCTTCTTCTTCCGCCACTTTAAAAATGAACTTGTCCGCAGCGGTTCTCCTAAACGGCTTGTCAGATTTACTAAGGATTTTACAATATGTTAGACTAACATGTCTAGGTGAGCCATCAATCTTTCGTTTGTGCATTGGGGTCTGTTAAGGGGTATTTTGGGGGTTAGAAAGGAGGGAGGGGTTTACTTTAGAACCCTATGGGATTTTATTTTCTAAAATTTTCAAATGAATATAACTTGAAAACTGTAAGTGATAGATACATGCAGTCTTCAGAAATGATTATAGGACAATAAAACAAATCACATGAAATATAGGGGGAGTCCCTGGGGTCATCCCACGCCCTCTTGTTTGAAAACTTGTAAACGGTCAACATCCCCACCCCTAAATAAAGGCAACAGTAGTATACCGCTGTTCAAAACTCATAAATCTATGGACAAAAAACAAAATCGGGGTAACAAACTAAAACCAAGGGAAACGCATTAAATATAAGAGGAGAACAACGACATAACACTAAAATGTAACACACATAGACAAAATCCCACGAGAATAACAAATATAACATATATATATAACATCAAAACCAAATACATGAATTAGGGATAGACAAGTACCGTGACACGTCTTATGTAGCGGACAATAAAACAAAGGAAATAAAAGTGATGTCCCTAGGGGCTCACCCCACGCCCTCTTGTTTGAAAACTTGTAAACGGTCAACATCCCCACCCCTAAATCATATCTATTCTTGTATGGGACGATAAAACAAATCAAATGAAATTAAAGGGAAGTCCCTGGGGGTCATCCCCATCCCGTTCGATTTGAGAATGTGCTATTATCTTGTAAACGGTCCAGATCCCCACCCCTTAACCATATATATTCTTCAATGGGACGATAAAACAAATCAAATGAAATTAAAGGGAAGTCCCCGGGGGGTCATCCCCACCACGTTCAATTTGAGAATGTGCTATTATCTTGTAAACGGTCCAGATCCCCACCCCTAAACCATATATATTCTTGTAGGGGACAATATAACAAATGAAATGAAATAAAAGTGATGTCCCTAGGGGCTCACCCCACCCCCTCTTGTTTGAAAACTTGTAAAGGGTCAAGATCCCCACCCCTAAACCATATCTATTCTTGTATGGGACAATAAAACTAATCAAATGAAATTAAATGGAAGTTCCTGGGGGTCACCTCCACCCCGTTCAATTTGAGAATGTACAATTATCTTGTAAACGGTCCAGATCCCCATCCCCTAAACCATATATATTCTTCAATGGGACGATAAAACAAATTAAATGAAATTAAAGGGAAGTCCCCGGGGGTCATCCCCACCACGTTCAATTTGAGAATGTGCTATTATCTTGTAAACGGTCCAGATCCCCACCCCTAAACCATATATATTCTTGTAGCGGACAATAAAACAAATGAAATGAAATAAAAGTGATGTCCCTAGGGGCTCACCCCACGCCCTCTTGTTTGAAAACTTGTAAACGGTCAACATCCCCACCCCTAAACCATATCTATTCTTGTATGGGACGATAAAACAAATTAAATGAAATTAAATGGAAGTTCCTGGGGGTTGTCCCGCACCCCGTTCAATTTGAGAATGTGCTATTATCTTGTAAATGGTCCAGATCCCCACCCCTAAACCATATATATTCTTGTAGGGGACAATAAAACAAATGAAATAAATAAAAGGGAAGTCCCGAGGGAGTCACCCCACCCCCTCTTGTTTGAAAACTTGTAAATGGTCAACATCCCCACCCCTAAACCACATATATTCTTGTATGGGACAATAAAACAAATCAAATGAAATGAAGGTAAAGTCCCTGGGGGTCACCCCCACCCCCTCCTGTTTGAATACTTGTAATATACTATTAGTTTCTTTATGCTCAAATGAATAAGCCAAAAATATTATACTGAATACATCTGAAATAAGTCGTTATTTCATTGTGAAATGGAAATCTCATAACTTTCAAAATGAAGCCGAAATAAGGTTATCGACACACAACAGATCATACAAATTATAGAAGGCAACAAAAATAACAAAATGTTACAAAGGAAAGACAAGATTTGTATTTTTGAAACATTCCCCATTTCCATTCTAAATTTTAATCATGCTAGATAAAACAGCAATGTTTGATAAATTAATCTTTTATGTACACTCGTGTTATTTTTCACTTCTCTTTAAATTGATATAAAAGAAAATAGGCATTTTCTTATAGAAGTCGCAAAATAAACGTACCGACCTCATACATTGAGTATATTACTCCAGATACTACTTCTATAAATAAGAAGCAGCAATCGTTAAAGTTGACAATTAATCGCCAAAAGGATTTACCTTGACATGACAATACAAATGTATCTCTTGGTAAGCTAAACTCATTTCAATGATCAAAACGTGTTGGTCAACGCATTACTGAATTCCATGATCATTTACCATAATCCAGGTTTTCACCCTCAAATAGATCTTTTAAGGTTGCCGAATTTTGTACTCAAAAGTATTCAAAACATAGCAGCATCTTGATGATGCGATTTGTACATAATATGCATTATGTATAAAATACAGTTGTTTTGCAGGAAAAGAGAAGAAGAATGATACCGCAAAAATTGCAGCCGGTGTCATAGTTGGAATTACTGTAGGTTTGGTTGTCTTTTCCATTCTGTTCAAACTGAAACAACCAAAGAACATAAAAGTCGAGTAAGTTCTTTAATATCTATAACATTTCTGACTGAATCCAACAATCAATTTCTCTTTTTCTCGAATGTGTAATCACCGTATAAAGACTTGTCACCGAGTGTGCATTTACATGAACAACACTACAGGATCTGCCGACTCGGCACCATCAGCTGAGACCACCCCAATATCTTTATATAGGTTCAAGTTGCTCTAGCTTTAGTTTTCGTCATTGTTATGATTTGTAAACTGTTGTTTTTGTCTTTTAATACCATGGGCTTCTCAGCTAGTATTCGACTTATGAATATGAATGTGATTATCCGTTGGTATATTCCGACTCTCGTTTAAGTTAGAATGGATGTAAAATTTAGTCGACAGTGGGCTCTAAAACAAATCTGCATCTAAAACACTTGCTGTTAGAAAAATAACTTAATAAGAAACAACTAGCATGCACATCGGTATCGTGCTTGTATCACAGTTACATTTCAATTGTGTTTCTACCAGACCTTTTTAATTTAGACGCAGACGACAATAAGACTAACTTTAATGAACCTTCTTTTTTAGGCCATATCCGGATGTAGTAAAAAGACCGGATTCTGTGAAGAAACCAGTGTTAAAACATGCATTTCTCCACCCAGTTCCCGCAGGAGAGAAACTATAAGATATATATTCCCTTTATATAATGTGTTTTAGTTTGATTATCAGAGATTGAATTTGAAATCTTAAAGTGTTATTTCTTACTCAGACTTTGTAATAACAGAGAAAACAAACAGTTATGGTATATGAACATGACTTTGCAGTTCATATACAAGTCGCTGCAAACACTGTGTTGTGTTTTCCTTTCATGTTTTTTATTGGACCTTTTTTCAAAGGAATTCCTCTAATAAATTGGAAACTTTATTATTAAATGGTCATTATCATTTGAGATTGGGCCAAGAAGATACGATAGATAGCGGAAAAATCAAAACATTGAAATGGAGATACGCTTAATTGTATTTGGCTATTTACCCTGCCGATAATAAATATTTTTTGATGTTACAAGCATTTTTCAAGAAATTAGAATGTTTAGAATAGTTAGATATGTCAAAAAATTCTATTTGGGCTTTACCTGATATTTTATTTAGTAAGATGGAATATCTCTTAGAACTTATTTCGGTCAATACCTCGACAAATCATGGATCTTAAAAACATTAAGTTACTAGATTTTCGTAAAATTTTTTTAACAACATTGGATAAAAACACAAGAATATGGGCAGATTCAATGAATCGAAAACACAGTTTAGGTATTGTAATGGCAGATAATGCATTTGAATGTATATGTGACAATTTGGACTTTATTGAATGGATAAATAAAACGAAAGTCAATCTTGACAGTCGCTCGTATAAATGGGGCATTAATAACTGTGTGAGAGGCATACGAAAAGATGCATAATTTATTTTCTCATTGCAAAAACCCAATATGGCTGACCGTGGCCTTCACTTTGTTGTCCACGGGTTTTATAATCACTTTATTATTATTCGCATATAGGAAACGATGGGAAATATGTTTATACTTTTACCGGAAGTTCCGGAAACTTGTCGAAAAGAAATATTATAGAAGTTTTATATATGACGTTTTCATTTCATATGAAGGTGATAGTTTACCTTGGATAAAGAGCTGTTTAATTCCAGAACTAGAATACGAATGGCATCTTAAGATATGTTTGAAAGATCGTGACTTTTTACCAAGAGATTCTTATTTTGACATCGAGGCAGAGAGTAAAGAGAACAGTCAACATGTTATATTTTTGATTACTCCATCATTTAAATCATCAAAAGATTATATGTTTGAAGTTGAGAGAGTAAAACACGAGAAAAGAATACAAAATATAAAAAAAACATCATAGTCTTAGCAAAGGACATTACATTGAAAGACGTTCCAACTAAACTTGCTTATATTTGGAACCATGTATCATTTATTCAGTGGCCAGATAACACTGGGGATATTAATGTCGCATGGCTAAAATTAAGGAGATGGATATGTCATGATTTTCTGTAATACGGCATTCATACTATAGATGTCATTTTTCTATTACTTGTCTTATGTTTAAAACATTATTAGTTTTGTTGTAAGAATAATTGTGTATACAGAATCTATATAACAAATGGCTCATCAACTTCTTGGTAAAAGATGTAATCCTTGTCAAGATTTGGCTGGTTCACCTTTTTGTCTTTTTTGATTTATGAGCTCTTGTTTGGATTTTAAAATTTGGCATTGAGCATCCATGAAGAGACATTTATTGTTGAAATGCTCATCTGGTCGATGCCTATATTCAAATTTGATGGACTGTCAGTCCTCCTAGAGTATCACTAGTCTAGTAGCCATTACTTCGGTACTTGCAAGTAAATACGGATATTGTGTTATCAACATTTAGTGATAAATATTTTTTTAAATTATCTGAAATCGTGGAATGTCTCTCTCATGCAAAGCTCTTATTATGTATGTGGCTTTTGATATACTCTTTGCTCTTTTTGGTTTATAAATATACAGGTTTTAAATTATTTTGGTCTCGAGCATCACTGAAGAAACATTTATTGCCGAAATCTGGTGAAAAGAAATTGCAGTGGACTGTCATTCTTTTTTTCTTTTTCTTAAAATAAATTAGTTGCTATAAAAACGAATACCTCTGAATAAATCATAGCAGTTTGTAAAAATATTCAATTTGCTTTAATTTTTTAATATTGGAATTGTAAATTCAAATTCCCTTTAAAATTGTTTATTTTACTGTATTGTCTTCTTAAAGATGAAACTTTATCTGACAACGACATGGAAGTTCAGCCGCGATTTTTCGAGCAAAAGAATGTATAAATTGAAAACAAAAGGTTAAGTACCTTGCTCTAGTTTAGTACGTTAATCATTCTGTAGAATATATTTTTAGTAAGATAGTACTATTTTTTTGGGATCATTTACAATATATTCAGTACTTTGATAAGTGTTTTCGGAAGTATTTAAACTATCCGATGTTTTATCGATTGTTGCTTAGGATAAAAGTAACTGAGATATCACTGTTTATCTCACCACACCAGATATTGCCGGTGGTGACCGTCGATTTGAGCACGTGGGTCTGACAGGAATTAAGATAGTCGAAACAGACAACAAGCAAAAGTGAGAACTTGTTTATTTTACATTTTCAAAAGAGTATAACAAGATAAATCGAAAAGCAATAAATACCATTGTTTTGAAAATATCACAATGTTGGAAAACATAATCCAAACGCATGGTCATGTAATTCAAGATCGAACTCTTCACAAGTTTCATGACCACACAGTTTGCAAGAGAACTTGCGATGAACGAGCGAAGCATTGTAACAAATAAAAACGCAAGTTACTCTAAAATTTCAATGGACTTGTTGCCAAGGAACGAAAAGTTAACACAAGAAAAATTGCAATGACCAAGAGAGCATTGCTACAAATAAAAAACCACATTAAGACATATCCATCTGACACGTTACAAAGAGTGCAAAGTGAACAAGGCCAGAATCTCAGTTTGAACATAACATCAATGTCCTTGAAATAGTGAACTAAAGTTTTTTTAAAAAGTCACACACAACAAAAAACTGATGCCAAATATAGATAACAAATAAAAACGCACGTTACTCTAAAATCTTTTTGATTATGTTGCCAATGAGCGCAATGTGAACGCAAAAATATTTCCGATGACCAAAAGGGGCATAACAACACATAGAAACGCACGTTTCCATTGAAAACTCTATGAACATGTGGACAATGATTGAAAGGGGTCACGTTCAGAATCTCATTTTGAACACAAAACTAAGAATTGTTCCATGAAACAGCATGAACAAAGATTTCAGAACAACACACATCAAAAAGCAGATTCAAAGTATAGATACAATGAATAATGTTATTATAATTTATATAACATGGTTGTAAGTTGTTCTGATATCTGGGGTAAACATTCAAAGAGGTACTAGTGGAACAAATTGTCCTGCGTATGATGTTCTTTTAATGATATGATTCATGTTTTCTTAAATTTCATATTTAATACAATTTGAAGCTACGTTGCAAGCAAACACCATGGCCTCACATGATATAACAGCCAATCATTAAATAATATGAGCATATAACATGTGGTATGGGTTTATCAATGACTGTGTATTTTATATCTCAAGATCAGTCGAGTGATAGATTTCAGTATGCATAATATAAAAATACTTATTTTTAAGTTAAAAACTTAAATTATATACGACAACAAACATTTGTACATGAAAAAACCATACTAATAAGGTAATCAAAGTATCATGCTGTAGTTTTTGTATGCATGCTTGAAATTCACGACCTTTTTTAATATGTCATGATTTAAACCTCCTTAAATGTAAAGAAGTAAACAGTCAGCTATTAACACCACGTTTGCACCCGTCATCATAAAACCACCAGCAAAGTAATGAGTGGGGTTCGTGTTGCTAAGTCCATTTTTCTATGTTCTGTTTTATATACTATTGTTTGTCTGTTTGTCTTTTCCTTTTTTACCCATGTCGTTATCAGTTTATTTTTGATCTATGAGTTTGAATGTCTCTCTGGTATCTTTTGACCCTCTTTTGTTTTCGAAGGTGGAAATGAACAACAATCGGCTTTTGACTATACCAATACTTCCCGAATCGTTATATTTTTTTAATTCATTTCATAATTTTGGTCAGCCTACCCTTTTTTCAGTATTGATTATTCTCTTCAGGCAATCCAATGTTACATCATTTAACTATTATATCATGTTCTGTTCGAAAGATTAATATCTTTTCTAGATTGCACCATTCTCAAAGTAAAGTCAACTTTAGGTCAAACTTTAACATGAACTTTAAGTCGAACTGATATTAGAACTTGAATTTACTTCGCTGATCAGTCAACTTTATTTTAGGGTTTCTTTTTCATAATATAAAGTACACCACAAACCGATTTGGTCACAACTTTTTTAGAAAACAGAACATATCTACATGGTTATATACATTCTTACTGCAACACAATTACACAGAAGAACACATATTAAAAACAAATATTGATGTTTGGTGTTTTTTTGTATGTCCTTATACTGGATTCATCAGACTGTACTTCGAATAGCTCTATATAATAATGAGTACAATTTTCGATAGAGGGTTGCTGCTTACAAGGAAGCTATTAAACCAAGAGTTTCAAATGGTGAAGTTGGAATCATCCCTTTGTAAATTTTACGAACGCCATGACGAGTTTGTTGGCCGTAACGGAATTACCGTTTCACAGATGATATCGAATATGTTCATAATGTTGTAACTACAATCCACTTCCCTTTTCAACAGGAATGTTACCTACCGAATTATACTATTTACCGGTTTTGTAATAATATGAGCAGTACGGCGGGTTCCACAGGTGTAGCAGTATCTTCTTCCCCTATCGGACCATATGAGATCACCCACAGCTTTTGGTGGGGTTCGTGTTGCTTAGTCTTAAGTTTTCTACGTTGTGTTTTTTGTACTATTTTTTGTCTGTTTGTCTTTTTATTTCTTAGCCTAAGGGTTGTCAGATTATTTCGATTTATGAGTTTGACTGTCTCTCTGGTATCTTTCGCCCCTTTTTTCAGTACATATCCATACAGATATTAGTTATATTGGTATTAATCTTGCATATAATGGACATATTTCTAAATATAGTATAAGAACAAAATTTAACCAGATTTCTTAGTTCATTTCTTAGGCAATCGTTTCAGCTGTCCAAATTAGCAGATTGATTACTTTAAGCTTTATTTCAATACATGCCAGCATATGTTGTATAATGCTTGAACATTTTTTATCTGTTATTCATACCGTTGTTTACGAGTTTGGTTCTATTCACAGATAACGAATATTTTCATAATGTTGTAACTACAATCCACCTCCTTTCACCACGAATGTGACCTTCCCAATTAGACTATTTACCGAGCGTTTGTAATAACATGGGCAACACGATGGGTGTCACATGTGGAGCAGGATTTGCTTATCCTTCTGGAGTATCTGAGATCACCCCAAGTTTTTTGGGGGTTCGTGTTGCTATATCTTTCGTTTTTCTATGTTGTGTCGTTTGTACTATAATTATTTGTCTGTTTGTCTTTTTTCTTTTTTGGTCATGGCGTTGTCAGTTTATTTTCGATTTATGATATATATTGAAATGCGGTATGAGTGCCAATGAGACAACTTTCCCCTCAAGTCGCAATTTATAAAGGTAAACCATCATAGCCCAAAGTACGGTCTTCAACACGGAGTCTTGGCTCACACCGAACAGCAAGTTAGCTATAAAGGGCCCCCAAAATTACTAGTGTAAAAGTATTCAAATGGGAAAACCAATGGTCTAGTCTATATTTAAAATAAAGAGAAAAGTGACACACTCATGAACCACATCAGCAAACTACTACTGAACATCTGATTCCTGACTTGGGACAGGCGCAAACTTATATAATTTACAAGTTTGAATGTCCCTCTGGTATCCTTTCAGTCCCTTTTTTTATACACATACATAATCTAAGTAAAACAACCGTTTTTAAATGGGACATCTAGGGTTTTGAATATGAAAGAATAATTTGTATATCATTTAACTTTCTTGTATAAACGGATTGATGATATGAGACTACTCATAAGACATTTTGAGGAACCATGGTAATAATAGTTCAATTCCATTTATTGCAGGATTTACTAGGATTTTAATAGAAAAAAAAAACCTGTAAAGCTATTAAGACATATTTTATTTGGTTTTCAATCTTTTTTATCTACTGAATAACTTTGTTTCTTTTGAAGGAGGCAGTTTTAAAATGTATTTAGATCTCTAAAAATATGATTGATATGATAAATCCACAATCAAATTTGATGAATTTAAGGTAGACATATACTTCCCGGTAAATGAAGTAAATTTATTCATGTGTATTCGCCTTTTGGGTTTAACTATGATTCATAACCATCGCACAGTTTGTGAAAGTTGATTCAGTAAAACATCTCCCATTGACTTTAATGCTAATCTATGTGTGGAAATAAATTTATACCTGATTTACCTTTAGAAATTAAAAACTTTCATATATCATTCATGAAAGTACAAATGTAGTCCTATCTGTTGCAACAATAAAAACATAGGAGCATGCGGCACTTTTGGGCATTCACATGGCCTTGTTTACAAACAATGTAGATTCGCACTGAATTCCTATACTGACCCCCATTACTTTTCAACCCTGTAGAAAAAAAAATTAGTACATTAAGCATTTTTTTTTTTTTTCAATTCTAGTTTTGATCCATCTACCAAAAAATATTCATTACAAACATTATCTACCAATGAGAAGAGCTCATGACTCGGTTCTATACAGAAAGCTCTCCCCCAAATGGGCGGTCCCTGATGACGTATATTTATTTACTGAATTTACCCCTATAAGGGACTTTTTTCTTCTTTTTCAACTTTTGTTGTAATAAACATGTAATGTATCCAATTTTTAAGTTCCAGTTTCAATACAACCTTCATAAATGCTGAATTTGTAAAGATAGAGCAAAATTTATACTACAGCCCATACTGCGGCCAATGTATATTTGGTATATAAAGTTGCGCATTGACTGTTTTTAAAGAATGGTGTAAAATACTATGTTTAATAAATATGAATTGTTTTCTGTGTTTGCTTTGACCAGTATTGCAAGTACATCTAGTAACTAAAGTCTTGGTGTACTCTTTGTTAAATTTTTCCTTATATGGAAGTTTTTGATTAAATACCATGAAAAGACCACAAAAAGACTTTTCAAAGGCTTTTTTAAGCAGTTTCATACCAAATAAAACAACAATTATGTTTCATTATACTAAATCTGTGTTTTAATTACTTGTAAAGTTCACAAAATGTCATTGACAATCACTCTGCAGAAATTCCTGCTACACCAATACCAGAATGGGTTCTTCGCCAAAACTAGACAGCCAGAACTGAAGTAGAAAAAAGTGCCAAATATGAAAAAATAAGATAAGGTATGACCAAACTTTGCATTTGGAAGATTAAAGTAACAGTTTAGAATATTCAAATGCAACTATTTAACATTAAAAATCCAATTACAAACATTTCAACACTAGTTTCATAGATGAAGGACATGTAATCATGAAAAGTTGTCTAGTATATTTTTTAAATAAAGAAGCGCAATGCGTTATGTAAAAATAAATGAATACCTTTATGCGGTCAGATTATTCGAGTGTTAAAATACTAGAAAAGTGCTTATTTACCACTTATTTTACAACTTAACATGGGGAACACAGCTAAGAAAAAAAAACACTATGTCAAAGGGAGGTAATCCATTTTTTTCATATGATTTTATACATTATGAGGAGAAATATGTGCAAAATATGATGTAAATGGGGAGAATATGTATGCCTGTCATTGATATGATAACTCTCAAGTGTAATTTCTATTGTTTCTTTCAATCTGGACACAAAAACTGATTTTTACCATATACTCCATGCTTCTCTCACAGTACACTCATTGCATCCTGGATAGCCGCAGTTAAAGATAGAAATTTGTATAAAAAACAACTTCAAATGGTTCCAAAATCCTTCCATTACATTAACATTTACAGGAAATGAGTTTTGTGATTATTGTGTGGCCTTGGACAAGTACAGTGAAAGATTGCATATTTTCCTATAGGGGTAAATTCAGTAAAAAAATCTCCCATTGACTTTAATGCTAATCTATGTGTGGGAATAAATTTATACCTGATTTACCTTTAGAAATTAAAAAACTTTCATATATCATTCATGAAAGTACAAATGTAGCCCTATGTTTTGCCACAATAAAATCATAGGGTCATGCGGCATTTTTAGGCATTCACATGGCCTTGTTTACAAACAATGTAGATTCGTACTGAATTCCTATACTGACCCCCATTACTTTTCAACCCTGTAGGGGAAAAAAATTAGTACATTCAGCATTTTTTTTTTCAACTCTAGTTTTGATTCAACTACCAAAAAATATTTATTACAAATATTATCTACCAATCAGAAGAGCTCATGACTTCAGTTCTATACAGAAAGCTCTCTTCCAAATGGGCGGTCCCTGATGACGTATATTTATTTACTGAATTTACCCCTGAAGCATAAGTTTATAAAATGAAGTCTATGGCAAGCCGTTTTAATAATATTCAATAAGACAAAAAAAGAAAAAAAACATTTTAATAAATTCCATTCGTCCGAAGTCCTTTTTCTGTATTGAACTCCATCAGGAACAGGAAGTTAGGTACAAAAAACCAATCGCGTACTTTAATCTAAACAATTGAAGAGCTTTGTGACCAAAAGAATCTATAATTAATAGCTAGGTCAATGTAAGGTCAGCTTTGCATGAGGGAGTTGAAACCTTAGTTTCTTTTAAATTTTTTAATTTATGTGGTCATTTTTATAAATTTCCTGTTTACAAACCTTTGATTGGCACAACTTTTTGGAATTTTGGATACTCAATGCTCTCCAACTTTGTACTTATTTGGCTTTATAAATATTTTGATATGAGCGTCACTAATGAGTCTTATGTAGACGAAACGCGATTCTGGCGTTCTAAATTATAATCCTGGTACCTTTGATAACTATTTACACCACTTGGACGTTTCGTCCCCGATGGTATCACCAGCCCAGTAGTCAACACTTAAGCATTTAAGTGTTGACATGAATATCAATAATGTGGTCATTTTTATAAATTTCCTGTTTACAAACCTTTGAATTTTTCGAAAACTAAGGATTTTCTTATTCCAGGCATAGATTACCTTAGCCGTATTTGGCACAACTTTTGGATACTCAATGCTCTCCAACTTTGTACTTATTTGGCTTTATAAATATTTTGATATGAGCGTCACTGATGAGTCTTATGTAGACGAAACGCTCGTCTGGCGTACTAAATTATAATCCTTGTACCTTTGATAATTATTATAAAATAACGTGCAACTTAAGAAGACTTTGTTAGGAATTTTGTCAGTACCGAAGTACAATAACTGACTACTGAGCTGATGATCTTCTCGTAGAATGATAGTCAACCAGCAGCAGTATCGACACAGTGTTCCAAAAATGGGAGAACACGTTATAGGTCTGATACGTATGTATGAGAAGCGAAACAGTTGAAAAGCTCTCGACTTGCAGCAGTCTTAGCACACGTGCAGTCCTAATTTTATCAACTTTAAGAGATTTATTCTATAAGACATATTTCAATATATCAGATATCTTATTTAGTTTATCTCTATAAGTTTATAAAATATCGTATTAAGTGTATGAGATACATCTTAAAAAGACATAGTTTTAATTCATGAATTATCTCAATTAGTAAGATATCGTATTGAATATTTAGATACCTTATAATTAGATATAAGATATTTTATATAAGAGATGAGTGACATCCAAACTTATCAGTCGAAACTTAAGTCCCAAGTCTAAAAAAAGAAAAAGACAGACAAGAAGACAGACAGGCAGAAGTACACAAGGCAAAGTATATTAATTTATTAAACTAAAGACTGAGCATCACGAACCCCACAAAAATTTGGGGATGATATCATGTGCTCTGGAAGGGTAATCTGATCCTGTTTCACAAGTGGCATGTGATGTATAAGGTATCTTATTTAATTTGTTGTTAGATATTTGATTCAGTTCAATAGATATATTATGACGTTTAGAATATATCTACATAAGTTTATATAATATATGTTAAATGAAAATATTTTTGATAAATTATATACTGGTTAATAAGATATTTATTAAAATAACCAAGATGTTTAACTAAATAAGACATCTTGTTACTTGCTTTATAAGATATCTAATAAACTAGATACTTTCTCTAATCAAAAATATAAGATATCTCGATTACTTAACAATATTTTATTTTTACTTTATAACATATCTTGTAAATGGAATAAATATATACTGGCTTGCCATAGACGTTTTTTTTTTACTTAATATCACTGGGGTAAAGCTGATGACCGTAACTGCATTCACGGTCATCCCAAGATGTCGGATGAAAAATTAGGTCAGTTTCTGTATTGTCTGTTAAAGTGTTTCTATATCATTTTCTTTACAAATCATACATTGAAACGATGTAAATTTATAAAAGAATCACTCGGAAATCACTAATTACTTCTGAGAAATGTGCATGAAACGGGAAATTCGATTTGAAAAAATCGCCAAGATGACCGTAAATCACAATCGAGATGACCGTAACAGAATCAGCGATTCATAACAAGGCTGACCGTAACTGCTTTTAAGATGACCGTAATTTGTAAATGATGACCGTAACTTTTAAAGGATGACCCTCAATTCTAAGAAATATCCGTATTTATATAACTATCTTTTTGTATCAAATGATTAATCGTGTTGGTATAGACATATTAATATGAAAGTTTTATCCTATAGGTAGAAGAAAATAAGACGTGCTTCAAATGCAAAGATTACCATATGTATCTTTTTTACAGTAGAGGGTTCAATTTTTAAAATGAATTTGCCAAAAGACATGCGGTGCACAGCCTTCAACTGCTCGACAAAAGATTTTTTTTTGTTTCTGGGATTCCTTTTAATGACATATAATAAATACACATTTTTAAAAATGCCAAAAAATTGCATGTACACCCATCGATATTATATCGTCTTTCATTTTGTCGTGCAAATAAAATAACAGAAATATTTTGAAAATATCATTCGAATAAACTAGTGAAGGTGAGCTCCAGCAAAGTAGATCCTTAAAATAGTATTGTACGAAAAGCGTATCACAAGGCGGAACGTTGTCAATTTGTATATATATAGAAATGTTATTCATACAGTCAGGATTCTACTTCTTCAAAATTATCTCCCCATTACGCCAGTTCATGCTCACAGTCGTAGAAATGGAAGCCATTGTAGGGATGACGCTCTGCCAATTTTGATCTTGAAAACTGATAAATTTATCCACATAGCACCATTACGATCGATCGTTATATGTCAGTTATATTTTAAAAAACAAATGTATCTACTAGCTAATGAGCATTAGTTAATGATCTTGTCTGCATTGATTCAACTTAAAAATATTGTCTGTTTGGATGTCAGATGGAATTTTTGAAAATTCTTAGGCATTTAAAAAAAATCTAATTAAATATTTCGTGGAAGGGCAGACTAAACATTTTCAGTGGTTGAAGATTATAAACCCTAGTTATCACACACACATTTTCATCATCCAAATTAAAAGACTGTCATCAAGTACTTTTAGAAAAAATAGCTAGTCGAACACACCTACTCTGTTTTTGTGATTCAGTAGATAGGTATCTCAATAAAACCATATATTTCATCTTTTCGTACTGTCATTTTTTTACGTTATAAAGTCAACCTGTAGCTTTGATATATAATAATGATAGAATCTGAAGCGAGATGCTATATAAAATACTCTTGTTTTGTACGTTTTAAAGACAAAATATACACCCCAAACATGCCCTAACATAAAAAGGTGCACTCGATTTTTCTCTTTTCGATACAATCGTTACCTGTTTTGGGGATTTTTTTCTTGATTCACATAATGGAAGGGCAGACAAGAAAATTTCTGAACTAAAAGATTGATATGATCTACGTCCGTGATAAAAAAAAATCGGAGGTTATGCATTTTCTACATCCAACTTATAGATACTATATATAAAAAAGAAGATGTGGTATTATTGCCAATGAGACAGCTATCCAGAAAAGACCAAAATGACACAAACATTAACAACTATAGGTAACCGTAAGGCCTTCAACAATGAGCAAAGCCCATACCGCATAGTCAGCTATAAAAGGCCCCGATAAGAACCATGTCGTCGACTTGATATCTTATTGTTTTGCATTACTATGTAATAGATACATTGAAAACTTATGCAAATGGTGTTTTTAAAATAAGAAAATTGTCGTTTTATATGTTTCTATTAACTTTGTAAAATTTTGTTACTATATCAAACATTACAGTTAACTTTTATCGCTTTCTCGATAAACACAGAGCTTCGATTCTTTTGTTCTATTTCAAAAGTGTTTCCGCCTGCATATATCAAGACAAATTAAGATTTTAATCTGCTTCCTCTGGACCCATACACATGGGCTCGATTACCAAATATTCGTATGTATTATTAATGTTTAATGCTCCATTTATTGGCATTATGTTTTTCTGGTCTGTGCGTACGTTCGTCCGTTCGTCTGTTTGTTTGTCCGTTTGTCCAGCTTCAAGTTAAATAAAATTGAAACTTAGTACACATTTTCCCTATGGAATGATCTTTTTAATTCTAATGCCAAATTACAGTTTTATCCCATTTTCATAGTCCACTAAACATAGAAAATGATAGTGTAGATGAGGCATCCGTGTACTAGGGACACATTCATGTTTCTTCAAATTTTCGTCGTATCGCTGTAAATTTGTGTTAAAATTTTAACGTCGATATCAATAAATATTTCATTGTTTACGAGAAATATGCAATTTACTATCATTGTTATAAATCCTAAATATGGCCAATTATATTATAGTTTAAAAAAAGAAATTTATGAAACATATTTATATCCGCTAACCGAGCCCCTATTGAGATCGACAAACTCAACAAAAAAGCTTTGAATACAATACGGATATTTCTTACAATTGATGGTCATCCTATAAAAGTTACGGTCGTCCTATATAAATTACAGTCAGTCTTTACAAATTACGGTCATTACAAGTTACGGTCATCTTTTTACCAATCACGGTCATCCTTGTTTTATGTTACGGTCATCTTGAAAATATTTTGATTATGATTTACGGTCATCTTAACGATTTTTTCAAATCGAATTTCCCGTTTCATGCACATTTCTCGGAAGTAATTAGTGATTTTCGAGTGATTCTTTTATAAATTTACATCGTTTCAATGTATGATTTGTAAAGAAAATGATATAGAAACAGTTTAACAGACAATACAGAAACTGACCTAATTTTTCATCCGACATCTTGGGATGACCGTGAATGCAGTTACGGTCATCAGCTTTACTCCAGTGAATATGGATCACATATTTTAGTGGTGAAATTTAAATGATCCAAACAATACAAACGGAATAGAGCAGAACATTACTAAATTGTCAACACTTTTTATTAACATGAATATCAATTTACACTGGATAATAATCATTTCAGATACTAACAAAAGGTAGGACTCCTCCGCATTTATGTACACATAAGTAAAAAACAAAAACACGCAAGTAAAGTGTTATAACTTAAAACCTTTTATATAACTGAATATCAATTTACACTGGTTAATAATAGTTTCCAATGTAAACAAAAGGGGCAACACCTCGTTTATGTAAATGCCAGCAAAACAAAACCAAGAATCCAAGGTGAATGGTTATAACGTCTTCACAATCACTGCGAAACAACAAATAAATGTAGAAAACATTGCAAGGACTCTCTGCAAAAAGTACTGAATTAGTAAGTATTTGATTAACCTACAATTCATAGATGTATGTATATAATTTCAACAGCTTTCATGAAACGGATTGATATACATTTTTAATCAACTATACAAAGATAAAGTCAGTGCAATATTATATGTGGCAATGACAAAAAAAAACATTGACAGTATTAATTAGTCTAGTTTAAACACATTTTATTTATTAAATCTAAGCAAAATGGATGAAACATCAGAAAATCATATTTTTCTAAATATTCTTCATATCGCAATATACGTATATATACAATATTCATGTAATATTAAGAGCATCCACATAAAACGAACAAATTTATTCGATATTAACGAACTATAAAAATTAGTTATTCATATCATTTGATAAAACAAAAGAAAAAAGAAAAAAAAGAAGCAAATCATTTTTTCTATGATAATGGCTAAGATTTGACGACGTTGATCATCTGTTCCTGAACCATTCGCAGTTTATGAAGTTACAACCTTTAAATAACCAAACAAAGTATATAGTGAGAAGAACGTGTTTTATCTCTTTTCTGTTTTGTTTGTTTTAAGTATGGATGTATTGTGCTTTGTTAGTTATGATAATAACACTTTATTTCTATAAATTGTTTTTCATTTAATTTATATCATGCATTTATTTTTGTGCTATTGTCCCAAATATTTTCAAATGGAAATCAGGTTGTTTTATTTTTGGTTT
This sequence comes from Mytilus edulis, assembly GCF_963676685.1. Lineage (NCBI taxonomy): Eukaryota > Metazoa > Mollusca > Bivalvia > Mytilida > Mytilidae > Mytilus > Mytilus edulis. The sequence continues at coordinate 38,323,864 of NC_092347.1, forward strand.
TTGAATATCGATAAGCAATTTTCTGAATATAAACAAAGTAAACAACACCCTGTACCTTCCAGAACGTATTATATTCATGTGGATATTCACTTGTTTTTTAATATTCAAGATGCGTTAAATGTTGATTCAGGACTTGAACATGCTTATTTGATACAAAATTAAAACAATGCATGTATATATCATAAACTAAGTCTTCTGTGCAAGATTTTATCATTTCTTACGCAATAATATCGTATAATGGTCAATTGTTTTTGTCTCATTCTGTTATGATTTAACAAATATTTCAGCTAATTAATTGCCGTGTTGTGAAGCCGTAGTATACCGATTGTCACCTTATAGTAAACAATCAACAAAAACGCATGGATATTGAGCACATGTATAACATGTACAATCAGACAATAGTTTATTTCAATGACAGATCCATGCGTATTGCGATCACCGGATTTTTCCGAGTAAGGTCACGCTAAAGTCAAATGCATACGGAAAATATTTCGGCGAATTTCTACCTGGAAGCCAGCTATTAAAAAAAAGTATACTTCTTTTTAATGTGGACACACTAAAGAATTTTCTTTGAAAAAAGTATATATACATCAGTTTTATAATAAAAACTATCCAAATATTTATAAAAAATATGCTTCTTTTTTTTTTGCGGTTTCATATGACTTTAGCTTTTACGTAAACAGCATATGTAAGCCTCGGTAAAGCAACTTGCAAAATAATGAATACATTTTAACAACGATGGCAACATAGTTTTACCTCATGTAAAAATGCAATATTATTCGTTTGATGTGTTTTATTTGATTTTGCCATTTGATTAGGGACTTTCCGTTTTGAATTTTCCTCGGAGTATTTTTGTAATTTTGCTTTTTATATAACGCCTTATCGTACTTATACATACCGCCATTGCATTATTGTGCTATGGTCATTTTTTATATTCCCGACTTTTTGTTTGCTTACTACTATGTTCTCTTTTTTATTAAAGATTTTCTTTGTCGACATATTAATTGTTTGTTTTAACACAATGCCACCTGTTGTACTCCAAGTTTTGACATTTAACAAAACTGTATGTTTGTTTTGTTCGCACATTGTTGTTAATAGAATATTATGCGACAGTCATACCAGTGAGATCTTTAGCTAGCTATAAACAAGGTATAATTTACCGTTTTCTTTATAGGAATATGCCTGTACCAACTCAGGAATAAGAATCAGAATAAGAATATTTATTGAATCCAAGTATAGGGCCCGTTTTCATGCATTTACATATATATATAGTATTAACTATACATTTATTTGTAAGATATATTATATTAAAAATAAATAATCAATTAATTATCCTCCACACAAAATGGTGTTTGAAAATAAATAAATAAAATAGAATATTAATCCTCTATAGTTCATACAAAAAAGCCCCCAAAAATAAGATAAACTAAACTATATCACTACTTCGTGTATATTGAGTTTGTGGAATGCACATTTTCTGTTATTGCAAAACAAATATTAGTACTTATAAATCTTGACACTCACATATTAAAATTTTTGGATTCACATGACGTCAGCCAAATAAATTGTTGGTACTTTGAAACATAAATTTTTACATTAAATATAAAAAAAAAACAAGATGTGGTATGATTGCCAATAAGACAACTATCCACAAAAGACCAAAATGACACAGACATTAACAACTATAGGTCACCGTACGGCCTTCAACAATGCAAAGCAAAGCCCACACCGCATAGTCAGCTTGTTTCACTGAGAATAAGATTCCGTTCTTTTCATATGCAGAGAGATAAAAGACACAAAAGGAATATTCAAACTAACAAGTCGAAAACCAACCGACAATGCCATTTCTAAAATCACAATCGACAAAAATATAAACAACATTAGGCAGAGCACAACGTTTTCATCTGAAGTGTTGATCCATAGAAAATAGTTGTTAAATATTCATAATCATAAATCCAAAGACAACTATTACCCTATTCTATTTATTTTTCAGAATTATGTAAGAGAATAAAGAAGGCGGGAAATAATGAAATATATTAACTGATCATCGAACTTAAACTCGCTAGTTTATTTATAGCTCTTAAGGTGGGCTATTACCAACCAAAATTTAAAGTTACTAGATCACAACTATGGACCTGAAGTTATATGCAAATAATTATTAACAAACATTTGAAATGTCAAATACTGTGTACGGAATATATACTTTCCACTAAACAATGACTCTTAATTGATAGCATTTAATTCAGTTTACAAAAAATATAAACGACTACTTAACTTATCTCTTCTGTGCATTTAATGAAATAAGTTGTTCAGTATATGAAGAAACGAAACAAAAAAGAGTACACACACAAAAAACGTAAATTCGTAAGAATGCCTTATTTTGAATACATAGCAATTTCTTTCATGCTTATTCCCTTTGTGACATCCCTACAATGTGACATTGTGCTTATTGAATCAACAGAAGGAAGGAAGAAGATAGCCAATTGTCAAAATATTGGACTAACACAAGTTCCGTCCTTTCTTCCAAATGATATAAATATACTGGATCTTAGCAAGAACAACATTAAAAATCTCAGTAATTATGATTTTGAACGGTACGGAATATTGGAAAAATTGATACTAAAGAAAAACATACTACAATGTATTGAAGAAAAGAGCTTCGTTGGATTAAATCGATTGAAGATTTTAGATATGTCAGAAAACAAATTGAATTTGATGCAAAGCTATACGTCGGAAATATTTCTACCGTTGGTAAATTTAACAAACCTAGATATTCGACGTAACATAAAGCAACCGTCTGATACCAACTTGTTCCACTATCCTGATAACGCTTTTGCTGTTTTAGAACAGTTGGATTTCTTTGCATTGGACATGGCTCCAAATCCGAGTTTTGGTAAAGGATTTAGGAGATTGAAAAAGTTGAAATCGTTGACCTTCGAACTTTGTTATTTGAAATACCTTAACAACAGTGTGTTCGAAAACTTTTCTTCTAACATAAATGAGTTCAACTTAACAGGATGTCGTTTACATGTAGTCCATGTAGAAAATAATATTCTTCTTCCCTTCCCAAAGATGACCAAGTTAAACTTAGAAGGAACTTGCATGCATCTCAAGCAGGCACTAAACATCTTATCTCCCTATGGGGGTAAAAAGTTTACATTAATGAATTTCGGAGGATTGAGCTGTCCTGTATTCAGTAATGAAAAGAATCCCTTTGCATTAACAATCACAAAAGAAATGATGCGATATCTAAGAACTATTTGTGTCGAATCGTTAAACTTATCAGACAACGGGATAATTGATTTTGAGGAAGATTCTTTACTGTCGTTTGATAGACCAAAATGTTTAGAACATATTTACTTCAAAGGAAACCGTTTCGCCTTTTCAAAGGGCAGACAAATGGATGAATTACAAAGTTTTATTCAAACCTCTACAAACTTAAAAACCTTAGACTATTCATATATTCCAGTTCGATATGAACTGAGCAATAGCGATCTGGGTAGAAATATTGTCCATGAGAAAAAACAAAGTAAATCTTCTGAAGTCATTATTTTTCCTCGCTCATTGACAACTTTACTTCTAAGTAATGTGTTATGTTATGATTTTGAAAGACTGTTGTTAATTCCAGAAGAAAGCAATTTGACATACTTGGATCTTTCATTTGGTTTTTCGCTTACAGCCATTCTGTTTCAAAAGAACTCATCTCAGAAAATCGAAACATTGTTAATAGATGGCCATCCACATTCTACGTTTATAGATCAAGACGAACTGATAAATAACGGGAAAATCAAAACTTTAAAATGGAGAGATGCTAGTTTGTATATGCACATGAATCCTGAAAATAAGCATTATTCTTCGAGAATACAGGCACTATTTAAGAAGTTAAAATACTTAGAACACCTAGATATGTCAAAAAATTCCCTGTGGTTTTTACCTGAAAATTTGTTACAAAGTATGACATATCTTTCAGAATTACGTTTATCCAAAAACTTATTTCGGTTAGTTCCTCGGCAAATTACGGATCTTACAAACATTAAATTATTAGATTTTCGTCAAAATCTGTTAACAACATTGGACAAAAAAACACGTATTTGGGCAGATTCAATGAATCAAAAACAGGGGTTAGATGTTTTAATTGCAGATAATGCATTTGAATGTAAATGTGACAATTTGGATTTTATTGAATGGATAAATAAAACTAAAGTCAAGCTTGACAGTCGCTCGTATAAATGTACGCTTGCTAATGGTTCATTAATAAATGTACGAGAGGCATACGGGAAGTTGCATGATTTGTTTTCTCATTGTGAAAGTTCAACATGGCTAACCGTAGCCTCAACTTTGTTGTCCACGTGTTTCGTAACTGCTTTGTTATTGTTGATATATGGTAAACGATGGGAAATTTCTTTATTCTTTTACCGACAATTCCGAAACATTGTCAAAAAGAAATATTGCAAAAGCTTTAAATATGACGTTTTCGTTTCGTATGGAGACGATAGTGGACCTTGGATTAAAAAATATCTTATTCCAAAATTAGAACACGATTGGAAACTCAAAATGTGTTTGAAAGATCGTGACTTCTTACCCGGGTGTTCCTATTTTGATATAGAAGCAGAAAGTATAGAAAAGAGCAGACATGTTATTTTTTTGCTTACTCCATCTTTTAAATCGTCAGAAGATTACCTTTTTGCAGTTGAAAGAGTAAAACACGAGAAAAGGATACGTAATATAGAAAACATTATAGTTTTAGCAAAGGGTATATCATTGAAAGACATTCCGACAGAACTAACTTATATTTGGAACTATGTATCATTCATTCAGTGGCCAGATGAAACTGATGATTTCGATATCATGTGGCAACAATTAAGGCTATGGATTTGTCATGATTTGATGTAAAATACCCTTCCTATTTATCTTATGTATTTGAAAATCAAAGGAAATACTGTATCAATATCAAATTATTATCAAAATATTGTAATAAATAGTTATGGCCTATACTAAATAAAGTAACATGATTCTTGATCAAACTTATGGTTAAACTTAGAATTATATCACAAATGCATTTTGTATTATGCGTAATTGTTCGATTAAATTGTCTATTATGTATTGGAATTACTGTTGGGTAATATATATTTTTTTATGCGTGACGTATTTATTTTCAATCAATAAAGTCATAGTATTTAATATTTGAAATACATGATGTTATTTGAAATATGCATACACGTTTAGTGGTCAATCTTTGATTTTCTAAAACCCTAATTTGACAAATAAGTGGAGTTGTAGGGGCTTATTCTTCGATGCGTTGTATCAGAATTTTTTAATTTTTCTTGATAGAATCATACGAAATAAAAAATAATGTAGCTATATAGAGTAATCTTTCCATTGAATATAAATGTTTTTTTTTTCCTTCTTTTTATCATCGATAATTTTTTATTTTAGTTAACCCATTGGAATATACTACAACATAAAAAGGATAATTCCAAAATCAGGGTCGACAGAATTCAAATAGAGCGGAAGAAAATTCTGTCGCTACCGATTTTCAGCAAGATTACATCCCAGCTCCTTTGTTCTACTAGGGATGATCTGAGCCGGATTATCCCTTCCTGATCACCCCGGCTTGAGTTTCTTTGTTTTGCATGCTTTCTTTTGTTTTGTAACATTTTTTGGCGGGGAATGCCTAATCCACAATAAAACAATCGAACTCAAGACCTTTGGCATATCAACCAACAACACATACCCCTACACTAGGACGACTAGATACCAACTCTCAGAATTTAACATATTCAAAGGAAGCAAGATATTTTCATAAGTAGGGCGAATATGCATAACTTTTATCAGTGGGATTTCACATGTTTTATAAATAAGGCGAGTTGTCACACTGATTGTTCAATGGGATTTTACCCTTTTCATAAGTGGGGCGAGTTGGTAAACAAGAGTGGGGCGATTGTTTAAAAAGTGGCGATTTTTTTTAGAAAGTGGCAATTTTTACAGAAAGTGGCGATTTAGTGTGAGCCGATTGGCCAGTGGGGCGAGTTGACATGTTTCATATTTAAACATCGTGTTCGGGGTTCATAAAGAGTATATATTATATAGTTATGTATAAAGTATATCATAATGGTTACTAAACTAGATTTTATGAATTGTAAATGTTTTTTCGTCTAATCTAAAACAGCTGGGATGTTAAATTGTAATCCCAATCGGACTTGGTGTGTCAGTGTCGGATATCCCTCTGGCCTCAAGTCATCGAGGTGATCTGACACTGACACACCAAGTCCGACTGGGATAACTATTACTTACAGAATATTGTATAAGTATATTTAGTCGTAATGACGACCGTTAAACTATGTGGTACCAATTTCAGTAACTAGTATTGATTGAGTTGTGTTTAATGCAACTTTCAACACTTTTGTACCAATCATTGGCGGTCAAGTTTTATTGATATAGGAAGTCAGAGTGCTCCGAGATAATCACTGAACTTCGATATGAAACTGACAATCCTTCTCAATTAAGATTGGAGTTAACAGGGTAGTGATATAGTAGTTTTACTACTTAGACCACTCGGCAACCGACGCTCCTCAGGAGTCTTCCTGGTAACATGTTAGAGTATTAAAAAAAAGAAGATGTGGTATGATTGCCAATGAGACAACTCTCCACAAAAGACCAAAATGACAGAAATTAACAACTAGAGTGTTGGTTTTTATTTTATGTCAGGGCTCTTTTTTTGTACCGGCAAAGTATTTGTATATAAATAAACTCATCATAGATATCAGGATTAAATTTTGTATTTCTGTTTTGACTACAAAAGACTCATCAGTGACGCTCGAATCCAAAAGAGTAAAAAAAATAAAGTACGAAGTTGAAGAGCATTGAGGACCAAAATTCCTCAAAGTTTTGACAAATACAGCGAGGTAGAAAATATATTGGTATGGTTTCTGGTCCACTTGAGTGCAAAATTTCTGAACGTATGATTTTACAATACGAATCATTTTAAATGCTGACTTTTAATTAAAATTTCAAGATTCTTGTCAACTGCTACTTCCTTTATTACGAAAACTGCTTTGATTTCGTCATTGAAAACCGAGTTTCTGAAGAAAAAAAAAGTTCCTGCTCCATTTGTTGCACCCCTCGTGTTGTTTATGTAAATACAAACATAGTTGATGTTTCAAAAATGAAATTATAAGAAGTAGTCGTATTATTTCTATTTCTTTTCTCTTTTGTTTTTATTAGAATAATGTCGATTTCTGAAAATCAAGATACTATTATTACATTTGATAGTATACATTTTTTTACTATTTGATGATCTAGTAAATGATATACAAACATACCGCTATATGTATTTAATCTATACTTTACTTTTATATGAACTCGGTTTATTCAGTTTACGAACGATCATTTTATTTCTACACCTTCGTGTTAACTATTTTTTTTTCAAATTTCATAAAAATAGTTACCCGGAAGAAAGTATCAAATGATATACGTTAAGGCGCATGAAAGATCCCTTCAATGTTGTTTTTTTTTTAATTCCCACAGCAAAGAGTAGGTTTGCCTAGATATTTAAAATGGAATAGTGTACGATAGTTATTTACTGTGACTGTGGCAAAATACAGTTTTGACATCTGAATCAAATTCAAGCCATACAAACACAGTTATTTTGTGATCTTGTGTTTATTTCATTTGTGCGTGTATTAATGGTCGTTTGGATGATATTTTGGCTCTCAATAATGACGACTTCAGTATGTATATTAATGAAATTTATCCTGTTGAACTTACTTTAAATAAAGCTAATACTAACAATGACCACTGCCCTTTTCTCGATCTTGATATCTATATCACAAATGGAAAGCTGAATACTAAAATTTATGATAAAAGGGATGATTTTTCATTTCCTATCGTTAATTATCCGTTTTTAGATGGTGACGTTCCCTTGTCACCATCTTACGGTGTTTATATATCTCAACTTGTACGATTCGCTCGTGTATGTAACAATGTTTTAGATTTTAACGAGAGAAATGTATGTATTACTGAAAAATTATTACACCAGGGTTTTCGATATCACAAACTAGTCAAAACATTTACTAAATTTTATCATCGGTATAAAGACATCATTCGTAAATATAGCTCAACATGCAGACTTCTAATACGTTCAGGTATTTCACATCCAATTTTTTATGGTAATATTCTTTATAAAGCACAAAGGTGTCAGTATTCACCTCAGAAACTTACAAAACCTTTGAATAGACTTATTAAGAAGGGATATAATTACGATACTGTTGTCAAGTCATTAAAAATTGCATATTTTGGCGTTAATATTGAGTCACTGATAAGGTCTTTGCATCGGAACTAAACACATTTATTCTAAAAACAGTTGTTGGCATGACACGAGTTATGTTCTTCTCATATATGTTATGATGGTATGATACTAAACCCCTAACCGGAAGGATTGTGCCTGATGTTCATATGATGAAATCATAATCTTTCAGTCAGTTTAGTTGAAGTCTGGAGCTGGCATGTCAGTTAACTGCTAGTAGTCTGTTGTTATTTATGTATTATTGTCATTTTGTTTATTTTCTTTGGTTACATCTTCTGACATCAGACTCGGATTTCTCTTGAACTTAATTTTAATGTGCGTATTGTTATGCGTTTACTTTACTACATTGGTTAGAGGTAAAGGGGGAGGGTTGAGATCTCACAAACATGTTTAACCCCGCCGCATTTTTGCGCCTGTCCCAAGTCAGGAGCCTCTGGCCTTTGTTAGTCTTGTATTATTTTAATTTTAGTTTCTTGTGTACAATTTGGAAATTAGTATGGCGTTCATTATCACTGGACGGGTGCGGGAATTTCTCGCTACATTGAAGACCTGTTGGTGACCCTCTGCTGTTGTTTTTTATTTGGGCGGGTTGTTGTCTCTTTGACACGTTCCCCATTTCCATTCTCAATTTTATAGTATAATAACGATATATAAGTTAAATATGTCTGTATAAAAACATATTTATTAGGATGTATAACTATATTTATCAAACAGTGCCAGGCTTTTTCGTGTTACTTTATTTAGTTTATGCTCAAGAATGTAATATAACAGTTCATGATCATTTATTAGAGAAAATAAAGACAGCTAACTGTAGTAAAAGAGGTTTTAGAGGAGTTCCACAGACACTCCCACGTGATATCACCGTTCTGGATCTAAGTGGAAACAAAATTCGTCGTATCAGTAACTACTCTTTTGAAAATTACAGTTTATTACACAATTTATCGTTGGCTAAAAGTACACTTCACATAATGGAGGAACATGAATTTTATGGATTAACCCGGTTGAAGTTTCTGAATATGGCTGACAACATTTTGAACCTGAAATATGTCTATACTGAAGAAATGTTTTTGCCGTTGCAAAATTTGATTAATCTGGACTTACGACGGAATATTCCGAATCAACCGACTGTGGATTTATACCATTATCCAGATCAAGCTTTTGCTGTTTTAAAAAAGCTAGTATTCTTAGCATTAGATATTGCGCCAAATCCGATTTTCGAAATAGGATTTCAAGGGCTGAAAAATCTAAAATCATTAACGTTTGAATTTAGTTTTTTAAAATATCTACGAGGATATACTTTTGAAAACTTTTCATCGAATCTAGACGAATTGAAACTGACTAGATGTCATTTAATTTTTTTGAAAGTGGAAAACAATGCTCTTGTTCCTTTTCCTAAAATTACCAAAATACATTTTGAAGAATCATGCATGCATCTGAAACAGGCTCTCAACATACTGTCGCCATATAATGGCAAAACTATTGAAATATTGAATCTTCGAGGTCTTAACTGTCCCATTTTCAATACACAATGAATATCCATTTTCATTAAAAGTCACAGCAGGCATGATGAGATATTTGAAAACTGTTTGTGTAGAAACTAGATTTATCAGACAACGGGATAGTTGATTTTGATGAAAACTCGCTATTGTCATTTGATCGACCAGAGTGTTTAAAACATTTATATTTTAAAGGAAACCGGTTTGCGTTTGCCTATGGACGTCATATGGACGAGTTAAAAACATTTTTTAACAAATCTGTTGCGTTGAAAACATTTGACTATTCTTATATTCCAGTTCGATATAAGCTATACGCAAATGATTTTCGTCAATATTACGGAAAAGATTATCATGTGTCTAACAATGTGATATATTTGCCTCGTTCTCTAGAAAAATTAGTTTTGGGTAATGTACTCTGTGAGGATATTTCTAGATTGTTCTTTATACGTCGAGGAAGCAATTTGACTTACCTAGATGTGTCGTTTAGTTATACAAACAATGCTGTAGTTTTTGAAGGAAACGCCTCATACAAAGCAGAAACTTTGGTCTTAGATGGTCATTTTCACTTGACATTGTACACAATAGAGCTTGTTAATTTTATAAATGTAAAATATCTTTTGTGGAGAAATGCTAGGTTGTTTCATATAATGCATGCTCGTTCAGATGATATGTTTTTTAAAAGATTTATAGCCCTTTTTAGAAAATTTGAATACCTCAATCATTTGGATATGTCAGATAATAGTCTTTATATTTTACCAGAAAATTTATTCATTAATATTGATCATCTATCAGAATTATCTTTGTCTAATAATTTGTTTCAGTCCACTCCAAGTGAGATCATTTCTCAAAATGATATTAAAGTACTTGACCTTAGTAGTAACTTACTACCAACAAAAACTCGTGTTTGGGCGGATTTAATGAATCAAAAGCATGGTTTATATTTTCTTCTTGATGGCAATGCATTTGAATGTAATTGTTACAATTTGTATTTTATTAAGTGGATACAAGAAACCAAAGTAAATCTAGATAGCAGATCATACAAGTGTACACTTGTGAACGGTACCGTGATTACTATATTTGATGCATATGAAAACATGCATGATTTGTTTTCCCACTGTAGAAATTCAATATGGCTGATGGTCTCTTCAATTTTGTTAGGAACAAGTTGTATCTTGACTATGATAGTTTTATTATACAATAGACGATGGAACATAGCTATATTTTTTACCGCATATTTCGAAAGATTGTTGAAAAGAAATATGGTAAAAAATACACATATGACGTTTTTGTTTCATATGGCGGGGATTGCATACCTTGGATAAAAAAGTACTTTATTCCAAAACTAGAAAACGAATGGAAACTCAAAATATGTGTAAAAGATCGCGACTTTTATGGCGGAGAGTCATTTTATGACGCAGAGGCAGAGAGCATAGAAAACAGTAGACATGTTATATTTCTACTAACTCCAATATTTAAAGTCTCGCCAGACTGTCTTTTTGAAATTGGTACAGTTGATAAAACTTAATGCCCTTGTAATTTTCAAGAAACCCTTAGCAGGTGCTTTATGCTGGAGAGTTCGAATTTCCAAATGTTTGATTTACGTGCGTTTATTAAAACTAAGTGAACGCGTTTAAATGAAAATGTTTTAGATCTACCCAAGTTAGAGCCCGTTTACCCTGTGATTGGTCAGTTAGTATACTAAAACATCGTCGTCAAACATATGTCAGATGTAAAACGTTTACGGAGCACTCGAAATAAAGGTGATTTTACTTTTAAAGCTAGCTTTTTGTGTACATTATAAACAAACTATATTTTTATTTAAAAGTTATCACGATAGTTTATTCAATACAGAAATATATATAAAAACCATTTTAATTTTAACATTGGTTGCAAATTATTTGGTTTCAACATATTATTTTGAATGAGTTTTTTTCTTCATTACTTTTTCATATGTTGAAAATTATTTAGTATTGAAATATTGATTGACCAAACATGATCGCATATGATAATTAAAAAATAAAATGTTGCAAAATTGTCTCTAAAATTTTTATTTATAGAAAACATCTAATTTGGCCATGCTTTGAGTAAAAAAACTCGGATTGTGTTTGTTTCGTATAGGTCACTATGGCACGATTGTACATATGTTGTCATTGCTTTAAATCGTGGGAAATTGCATGTGTATACAAAGAATTATCTAACATAACAGCCAAGTCCATGTTGAAAATAGTAACACAATTTATAGCTTGCATTGTTTTATTCATATTATTTTCAAAGTCATATTCCTTGATTCATATCCGTCTTTATAGTTCCCTTTTGACAAAGGTGATTTAGTTTCTTTTACATGTTACAATTTATTCATGATCTGTAAAGTTTATACTATTTTTATTGGAAAATGTTAACCTTTTCTCTATCAACACTTCCTTGTGTATTTCCCAACTATGAAATTTAATATCTATCGTATTTAAAATCTTTAAAAATATTTTTAATTATGATTTCCCACGATTGCGACATTTTCAACTAGACTTAAAATGTAAGGTAGTTTGACCTAGTAAACTCGTTTTTGTTGGTTTTCCTGGCCAGCGGGATCGTAAATGACAGAGTAAAATATTTCTTGAACTCACCTGATCATTAGAACTTCGATGACCAACAGTCTTATGTTGTCATTGCTTTAAATCTTGGGACATTGCATGTGTATACAATGAAAAGTCGTACAGTTGCTTATATTTCGCAAAACTTAATTTAAACTCTAGTGGATAGCGGTCTAATTTGCAATCATACCAAATCTTCTTTTTTCTAAAGTGTTAAGCTTTCAGCTATAAATACATTTGTATGTTGAGGAAGCATTATGTATTTCCTCGTACGCTTAGTCGAGTTATCAATGCATTTTAATTGTCAAATTCCGAGTCAAATTCAGTCTAAGTTAGTCGCACTGAACAATGTAATACACCGAATAAAATATCATCATGTTCATCGATTATGACAAATCAATTATGTTCGTCATTAAATATCATGACCTCTTAAGAACATATATTTGCAGTTAACAAATACTAAAAGAGAGGCGAATGATACATAAGGGACAAACTCATAAATCGGAAATAAACAGACAATGCCATGGCTAAAAAAGAAAAAAAGACAAATAAAAGTACACAAGACACAACAGAAAAAGCTAACGACTTAGCAACACGAACCCCACCAAAACCTGGGGCTGATTTCAGGTGCTCCGGAAGTGTAAGCAGATCCTGTTCCACATGTGGCACCCGTCGAGCTGCTTGATAGCTTCGAATATCAATTGGAAGAAATAAATATGTTTATACTTATATACGATGCATACTATTTTCTTCTGTATCTTGTTAATGTATTTTATCATGGCTGGAGCGATTTATACTTTATGTTTCTGTTGTGTCGTAGTTCTCTTGTATTTGATGCGTTTCCCTCAGTTTTAGTTTGTAACTCGGATTGTTTTTTTCTCTTTCGATCTATGAATTTCGAACAGCGGTATACTACTGTTGCCTTTATTTATATATTGGTAAAGAGCAAGATGACAGTACCGGGCGACAACAAATTACCGATATTAGATCTAGACTTTAATCCAGGAATATAAGACTACTAGTATATAGCCTTTTCATCTAAATTTGGGTTTTTAATGTAAAATTAGAATAGAAGGTGAAAAAGCCTTTGTGAGACCTCAAAATTGAAAGTATTATCCTTTTCCTTTATCAAAATATTGTTAATCGATTAAAAATCATCAAACAAATAATCTTGCTTTGGAACTGGTTGTTATCAAAGGTAAACAATTCAATCTCAATCTCAATGTGTTTAAATCCCAGAAAAGATAAATCTTGTTACACGAAGGGGTAGCTCATCCACTATACATGTAGTCTATTTTTAAAACATCTTTTAGATATTTATTTTGCTTTACCAAATTGTTTTAAGATTAATTCCTCACTTTGTGCTCGCAAAGTAAACTTTATTAAAAACCCTAAGAATGTATTTGCTATGCAATTTTTGTGGTTGAAACGATAGAATTGTGTGCATTGATGCCATCTATACTATTAAACGAGAAGACCTCATTTTTGGTGTCGCTTCTCTTCTTTCCACAATAAATTAATCAACACGACTCTGTGTCCTATATGTACAGTGCAAAGTCGCATTTGTCATCCATTCATATGATTATTCAGATTGAGTTATTTTGGGAGAAAAACGAGAAAAAGGGCATCCGGATATTGTCCCGTCATTGGACAAAATTTTAAGTCAGATTATACTTCCGGTTTGCGGTTTTCTGTATACTTTGAACAAACAAATAGTACGAATAAAGTGTATTTTAATTATGTTCAGAGTTTATTAAATGGAGAGGGTCTGTATACTTTGTCAATTGACCACCATGGATCGATTACTAAACTAAGAATTGAAAGAAAATACACTTAATTTATATAGTAATATACAGATAAGCGCTAAAATTATTCATGTGAACTTTTGATACCTTTTCTGAAATTCTCCATTCATTAAATATTTTACAAAATTCATTGATAACAAAAAAAAAAAGATGTGGTATGATTGCCATGTTGAGACAACTCTCCACAAGAGACCAAAATAACACAGAAATTTACGACTATAGGTCACCGTACGGCCTTCAACAACGAGCAAAGCCCATTCCGCATACTCAGCTTAAAAAATTCAAACGAGAAAACTAGCGGCCTTATTTATGCACAAAAAAAGGAACGAAAAACAAATATGTAACACACAAACAACCTACAACCACTGAACTACAGGCTCCTTACTTAAATGTTCATAACATACTAAATGTATGTTCATATTGAAATTGATAGAAAACCAAAAATCGGGAATTTTGGAAATGAAGGAGGAGGTATAAAACTTCTAACAACACTTTACATAATTTTAACTCCACTCTGAATGCCCGCGATTTCGCGGGTGTGTTCTAGTATAGTTGATAGTAACAAATACGCATGGGAGTTCAAAAACGAGATGTGTGAAAAAATTACCATTTACTAGTATATTAAAGCAAAAAACCTGACTCGTAATTTTTGCATATAGGAGACAAATCAGGTTGTTTAATATAATTTGTCGAATGATGGGTTGTTAATGGGTGCGAGTCATTGTGACACTTTTAAGGGGTTGGACAGAATTATGGGAACTATGGAATAAGAGAACTAGAAATGAGAATTTGATGGATGAAAGCTTGAGGCAGGGTGGTCTTAATAGTGAGAAAAGTTTGATAAAACAGGGATAATTTTTGTTGATGAAAAAATAAGAGTGAAGAAGAACAGAATATGGAATGAAGTAAGAATTTGGGGAGGGAAAGCTGAAAGCCATTAAAGAAATAAAGGAGTGGGGTCTGACATGTATGTAAAAGGATCAATTATGCAGGGAATGCAGACCACAGATTGGTCTAATTTGACAACTGATAAATAAAAATACGATGGATGCCGAATGTGATAGCGCTATCTAAATAAAATAAATGAAAACAATATATATTTTTTTTTCAATAAGTACAATTTTTATTATGTAGACCTAAAGTAGAGAAATGTAGCATTGAATGACTCCAATAATTGAGCACGCATCCGGCAGAGAACAGCTTCCCATGGTCGGACTGAATGTCAGTTCACAAACATCTCAATCATTCAATGTTGTCACCAACCATATACAGTATTTGTGGTGTACGTCAAGAATACAACAATGGCTGACTAACAATGCTTTAATAACTCAAGGCGAGTAACTCTGCTACATGACGTTGAGTACATAAGTATGGAACACAATACATGACATCTCCCTTTTTAAAGTTTTTAAAGTTCATTTTTCTAAAATGTCTATTTCTTATTTACCAAATTAAACAATTTTAATATCAATTATCAGTAAAATTAATGTCTTTCTTTGACTAGAAAAATTAAGAAAAATGTAACTAACTGCTATCAACTACTAAATTGAACAAATTAACAGTTTTTGTATTTCACACAAAGTGTTCTGTGAGGTACGCAGGTTTCCTTGAGATGCGTCCAGATCTTGTTACAGTTGTCGGATCGGTCGGAGCGGAAGCTTGGTTTAGTGTTTCTTTATGATCGTGATTTATAACTGTTGGCGGTTCGCGATCGATTGAATTGTCTACCATTGGAAACTCAAGGTCATTTTGTGAATTGTCCTTGTTAAACACTTTTTCGCTGGTTTTTAAGATGTGTTTTCGGTTTCGTCGATAAAGTTTATCATTTTCGGCGCGTAACACATAGGAACGTTCACTATGTTCTGTGTCAACTATTGCTGGTTCCCGAGTACTTTTATCTTCTTTCTTAAAGCGGACAATTTCTCCTGGCGCAATACTTGGTAACGGTTTCGAAGCTTTGTCGTAATAGTGTTTTTGACGTTTTTGACGTTCCATTAGTTCTTTTTGTTTTGATCCAAAAGCTTTCGGCTCGAGAAGTTCCATTGACATGGGAAGTTTTGTCTTCAACTGTCGGTTAAACAACAACTGTGCGGGTGAAAGTCCCACTCCTTCGATAGGAGATGCACGATACTCCATTAAGGAAATGTAAATGTCACTTTGTCCTTCTTCGGCTTTCTTGAACATATCCTTAATTGTTTGTACATAACGTTCAGCTTCTCCGTTGGATTGAGAATAACGCGGACTAGAAGTTGTGTGAATAAAGTCCCATTCATGTGAAAAGTCCTTGAAATTAGCACACGCAAATTGCGGTCCGTTGTCACTTATAACTTCTGACGGAACACCATGCCTGGCAAACATGGACTTAAATGCTGAAATTGTCGATACACTAGACAATGACGGAAGCAATGCTATTTCTGGATATTTAGAGTAATAGTCTACACAAAGTAAATAATGCTTTCCTTTGAACTCCAGTAAATCTGCTCCTAACTTTGTCCACGGACGCGACGGAATATCATGAGATTTGAGCAGTTCTCTACAGTTTGCCTTTCTAAACTTATTACATAAGCTACAGCTTTTAATGAAGTTTTCAATATCACTGTTCATATTACGCCAGAATAGTATTTCACGGGCACGCTGTTTTGTCTTAACAATGCCAAGATGTGCTTCGTGCAATTTCACTAACATCTCTCGTTGAAGTGATTTCGGTATGAAAATGCGTTGGCTTTTGTAAAGTAGTCCATCAATCACAGTTATTTCATCCCTGAAATTCCAATAAGACTGAATGTCATCTGGTAACATTTCCTTACTGTTTGGCCATCCTGACACAACGACGGAACTCAACTTTCTCAGATTTTCATCGGCTTCGGTCGCGTCTTTGATTTCCGTTATCTTTGTAGACGAAATAGGTTTACGGCGTTCACAGAATGTTCCTAAGTAGATTTTAATGATTTTAGCTGCTGTGAGCTTATTTCCTGTGCACGACAAGTGTCTGTTGCTTTTATTAATGTTAAATCCGCTTCCCGTAGAAGCCGGGCTCGGCAACCTTCGTTTTGTATGCCACAAACGATACGACCTCTAATCAAGCCATCAGATAAATGTTCAAACTCACATGGTTTAGCTTTATTCTTTAGATCCGTGACGTAACTATCTATGTTTTTATGTGGTCCTTGATTTCGGGTAAAGAAAACGTGACGAATGTACGTGAGATTCTTTCTCGGCTCACAGTAACCCTTGAATCTATCTTTAAGTACATCAATTTTCTCTTTATCATCCGCAACAATGTCAAAAGTATTATAAACACGTTGTGCTTCAGAGCCTGCAACATGCAGAAAAGTAGCAACTTGTACTTTCCCTGACTTTTCTTCAATTCCCGTTGCGGTAAGATAAAGTTCGAATGACTGAATCCATTCTTTGTAGTTTTCAGCTAAATTCCCTTCCAAATTTAGTGTTCCTGGAGGCTTTAGTTGCTCCATTTTACAAGTTTTACATCTGACACCATGTGGTGTACGTCAAGAATACAATTCTGTTTACCATGTGTTCTGGTAGTTGTTTTTCAATGTAACTAATATCAAGTTCATCATCAATAAGTTTGTCATTGCTATCTGGTAGATAGGCTCTGCTAAGTGCGTCGGATATAAACATAAGTTTTCCGGGAACGTACACAATCCGTAAATCATATCGCTGTAGTTTCATTAACATGCGTTGTAAACGTGGTGTAGCTCGATAAAGCGGTTTGTCGTAGATTGCAACTAACGGCTTATGGTCGGTTTCAATAACGGCTCGGCGACCGTAAATATAGTGATCAAACTTTTCGCAACCGTACAAGATTGCTAACATTTCACGCTCGATTTGCGCATATCTACTTTGCGTCTCGGTGAGAGCTCTGAATCCGTATGCCACGGGCTGTTTATTTTGTAGAAGTACAACTCCAAGACCTTTAGAGCTTGCATCCACTGATATCGTAACAGGTTCATTCACATTATAGAATCCTAAAACGGGAGCTGACGATACTAACTGCTTAAGTTCTTCGAAACTTTGGTGTTGCTCATGATCCCAATGCCACTGTATGTCACCTTTTAGCAATTTACGGAGCGGATCGGAAACATCTGATAGATTAGGTATGAACTTGGCCAAATACTGTACTATACCAAGGAACCTTTTAACTCCTGCCACATCGGTCGGTGCTGGCATTTCTTGTATGGCACGCACTTTTTCCGGATTAACTTTTAAGCCGTCTTTGCTTATAACATGTCCAACGTAATGGACTTCCGGTACGCGCAACTCAAATTTCGCTTTATTTAGCTTAAAGTTCATTTGCTGGCATCTGTTGAGCATCTTACGAACGCGGTCGTCGTGTTGTTCATCATTCTCTCGCCAAACAAGAATATCATCAACGATACATTCGACCCCCGGAAGGTCTACAAACATTTCTCGGACAGCTTTCGAGAAGACTTCCGGTGCGGAACTTATACCAAACGGTAATCTACGGTATCGATAACGTCCAAATGGCGTATTGAAAGTTAATAGTTTTGAACTATCCTCGTCAAGACGAATCTGCCAGAATCCATGTGTTGCATCAAATCGGGAAAAGACGCTTGCTTTAGGCAATCTTTCAACAATCTCATCAATTGTTTCCAAGTGATAATGTTCATGCTTGATCGCACGATTCAAATCTTTCGGATCTATACACACGCGTAGTTTTCCAGGTTTCCTAACTACTACCATACTATGAACCCAATCGGTCGGCTCGTCCTGTTTTGCGATGACACCGAGGCTCTCCATACGGTCTAATTCTGTTGGGACTTGATCACGCAGTGCTGCTGGAATTTTACGCGGCGGGTGAACTACGGACGGAATCAGAGGATCTACTTCAATATGATGTGTTTTAGGCAATGTACCTAGTCCTTTAAATGTTTCACCATAATCACTTATTACTTCTTCTTTTGTCAGTGGTTTATCTACGGCGCGCACTCGTACAATCGCTCCTATTTCGCTACATGTGTCGGCACTCAATATCGGCTGTGAATCGGTCGGTACTATGAAAAATTTCAGATTGTATTTTCTGTCTTTGAATGTACACTTTATCATTCTTGTACCAATCGGTGATATTTTGTGTCCATCGTATGTTACGAGTTTAATATTGGTCTTCTCGGTCCGGTTATCCGGCAACGACAATTTACGAAATAGTTTTTCTGATATGATATTCGCCTGAGCTCCTGTATCAAGTTTAAAAACTACGGACTGGTTGTTTATTGACATAGATTCTTTCCATTCTTCACACTGTTGAACACTGTCTACACTAACTGTTCCAATGAAAAGTTCATCTTCGCTGTCGTAATAATCATACTGAATTGCATCTCCTTTTTTCTTTTGTTTTGACATACAATATTTAGCAAAGTGGTTCTTCTTATTGCATGAATGACATTCTTTACCGAACGCTGGGCAATATCGTTTACCATGTGACAGTATTAGCGTTGGCAGCCTTTGAAAAGCGCCATTGACTGCTTTCAATCAAACAACACATGAAAGATTTTAACCAACAATATTTTCAAACAGCTTATTTAAAATGATTAAGTCTTTCAACAAAGGTTATAAATGATAAGCAACGATACAAATATTGAATTTTAGAACATATATAATTCTCTTTAACAATGAATTCAAAACAGCAATATCTATATTATTTAACCAATATGTACTAAATAGTGTCATGTAAATCGTTAAATATAGAAACACGCAATTTCTGTTTTTAAACAAGGGAAATAACAATTACATGACAATCCTGTCTTCGAAATGAATTTAAAAACATTTTGTTTTTATAAACAATTATAACTAATAAGAAAGAAAGAAAAAACACACATACACACTGAAAATAACATGTGTTTATGTTGCAACAACTTTATTGTTGATAAACAACTGCCAACCTGTACAAGAAACAAACAATGGTTTGGAACAAACTATACACTACGAACGACAACTCGACTTAGAATGTTACTCACATTTGTTGATAATGTAAACAAACATCGATTTACAAAAACGCGGTAATATGTAGCAATTAATAACAATCAGAATGCTGTAGTAAATATCATCGTGAAATTAATCTGGTTTGCCGCCCGGAGATGCCGATAAGTGATATTTTACAAAATCATGTTTTCAGGGGACGTGATGAATTGTCCTTGCCAAAATAACAAATAATTCAGGTATCTAACATTTCTAGCATATATTGATACCACGATAATACATTGATAATACTGCCTTGTTAAATATACCTTATTGTCAAAGAATGCAGCAATAATTCTGTTGTCAACGGCCAAAGAAAAAATCGGGATGATCAAGCATGGAATTCCGGAAATTGACCGTCTCCAAAAATATTAAATTCTAAAATTGAGTTATCGTCCTTTTCGCGCCAGACGACTATTGAAAAGGCTAGACTATACTTTATTTAATTTAATTATAGTCTGATACTTGAAAATCGCAATAAAGTTGTTATACATTGAGTTGAAAACGTATTCAAAAGGTGTAAAACTATTCCGCAAACATTTCTGAGGTCCCTTTTATGGTACTTTGAATTACAACAATTCAACATTAAATAGTTTCGAAATTCAGAATGTGTTGCGCCCTACTGGCGAAAAGGGTTCCACATACATCAAAAATATTTTGTTATCTATTAATTTTGTTTAACAAAACAGTAACCGAGCAATCAGAATGCATCAGGCATTAGTAAGATGGTATACGCCATTGTCAAAAGAACACAGATATGCAAGAATCCACATAAACAGCACAGAAAACTATAAACTTAGAAAAAATCAGCTCAACCAGAAAGACATAGAATTATACGATGACAGCTTTTTGACTTGATTTACAATTGCATAAATTTATGAAGTTCACTATTAACGAAGTTCATGTTCATACGCTGAATAAATAAACTCATTATAGATAATCTAAACTGGGTGTTATTTAGTTATAACGTTTGTATTAATAATAGCTTGTATTATCGCTGTCATGTGAAATTGACACTGGTTTTTTTTTGTATCAAATATTTGAAACATTTCAATCGCGTTCATTCATAAAGAAGTTTGTTCTTTAAGGTAGATTCATGGTATACCGCCATCTTGGATTGGACAATCACAGTACAAAATTGGTCTAGTTATTTGCCCAAATCTGCAAATTTGGAGACAAATTTGCAATTTAATGGTTAGACTGTTTATTTATATAAAGAAAACTTGGTAATTTATTGTATTAATCAAAATATTTTAACAAATATAAAAAATATGGTTTTTAAAATATTTTTTTTTCAAATGAGCCATTTAAGGGGAGATAACTCTTTTAGTACAAAATTTACACTGGACTAATGGAGAAATTTTTGTAGCAAGAAAACAAGTTCGGTGACACCATGTTTTCTATTTATTTTCTTGAAACATATTATTAAACCTATCTTCTCACAATTTATTTCAAAATTCTATTTTATGCACACTAATGTGGTTTTTCATAAACAAACTAACCAAATTTAGGCAATTTTCAACGACTCATAGCTTAAAAAATAGCACAGTGACCCATACTTTTTTTATATCTTTGAAAAACAGTATAGTAAAATCTTCATTTTGGCAAATTATAAGAAAATTATGTCTCAAAAATTATGATCTACCTTAAGTAGCGGAACTTAGAATATTCCCCAAAAACATTTCTGACTAACCGGTTATTTTATCTTTAATAGTTTGAATTTTTTGTATAAAATATCCAGTGCCAATTACATGACGGCGACTATAGTTGCTGCGCTATTTGTTTAAGGGTTATGAACCCTTCTGTAGCCATTTTATTACGAAATTTTGAAACTACAATAGTATCAAAACAGCATAAAAAATGAATAGTAGAGATGGGCCATTGTGTACATATACAAAGGGTAAACTTCGTGCAAAGCATTATTATTCGTTGTTTCATTGCGTTTAATAGAAAAAGAGGATTTTGTGGCTGATAAAACCAACTTTTTATAGAAAATTCACAGAATCAATACAGAGAATTTTGTTATAAAATTTACAACATTGATTACTTACTTGTTTTTCTTTGATGTGCTAGCGTTTATTGTTGGCAAAAATTCCTAAACAACCTTTAAATTACAAAATACCTCGTGCTGAGTCACGATAGTCAGGCGCACCCTAAAAGGTGTACTTGAACTCGTGCGCTGAGTTGGGTAATCGATGCATTATAATTGATTTTATCGAAGTTAGTCGCACTTTTGTTTATCTCATCTCTACAATACATGACACCAAATAAACTATCGTCATGTTTGTCGATTTTAAAAATGGCACAATAAATCAATAATGTTCGTCATTGATTATCATGACATATCAAGAACATATCGTTCCGAATGTCAATTGGAAGAAATAAATATTTTTATGCATATACATTGATTCTAAGACGTGAAAAATTTCTAAAACACTGGGTTGTAAAGATATAAATTCGGTGAAAGAAGTTCTCAAGAATTTTGGGTCCCTATTTAAGATTTTAAATGTAAACTTTTCAACAATTAAAGTTTCGACATTTAGCATTGTTTGCGCTCTATTGGCGAAAAGAGTTTCACATACATCAAATATCGTTTTCTAGTAATTGTGTTTTATAAATATGTGGGACGATAGTCACTGAATAATAAGAACGCGACATGCACGAGAAAAATGGCCAACTTTCGTTGCCATTTAGTAACCTTAGACGAATGCTGATAAATCGTTCGATCCGATATACCATAAATATAAATTGATTGAGAAGCACGTTGAGTTGTGCAACACGATTTTTACAGGTTTGTTTGATCCCGTGTCATTGATTTAAAATATGTAAATCATCGTTTTATCTGAATATGAATGTTTTTATGTGGTATCAGTCAAGTAAAAGGTTTTTTTTCCTTGTTTTATTTTTTAGTTTTGACATTCTTTCCTTTTTATAAATGAGTACGCTTAGGGCATGCATCACTCATATTCAACCAAAGGTCAAAAAGTAAAATCACAAAAATACTGGACTCAGAAGAAAATTCAAAACGGAAAGTCTCAAATGGCAAAATCAAATGATAAAAATCATCAAACGAATGCACAACAGCTGTCATATTCCTGACTTCGTACAGGCATTTTCAAATGTAGAAAAAGGTGTATTGAACCTTGTTTCATAGCGCTAAATTTCTATGAAAATGAATATAAGATCAATTTTAAGTTGAATATTACCTTAATAACCCAGATTTTTAGGTTCGAAGATTTTTTACAAAATTAATAATCAGTGATCAAGCAGTTGTTATTAAAACAGGCAACTAAAATGTCCAAGACACCGCTAACGACCAAGGTTTTGTTATATAGAAGAAAGGAAATGCCAGTTTTCTAAGAACCTTATCCATAAAATAAATATGATATTTTAGAACTCCAGAATACTATTATATTCAGAATTGAGTTTACGGTAACAGACATCCCTGCAAATGAGAAGATATACTCATCTGATAATGATGTTAGAATTCTTGCACAAAATCCATAGTCATTTGTAGCAGGAAAATCGCTGGTGCAAGCAATTCACAGAAAAGAATATGTTTTTGTGGTTTTAGGTGTTTATGGTTCATGTGTGTTTCTGCTGCTCGTATGTGTTTATGGTGTTACCTTGTCTCTTGATTTTACTAGATTTGACTGTATCTTTGTTATGTTTTTTGCTTTTCTTTCAAATCTTTTTATGTTCTGCTCTTTTCTTGTTATTTTCTTGTATCCCTATGGTACTCTTCATTTTTTCAAAATATTACCTTTAACATTTTTCAGCTACATGTATATTACAGAGACTACTTGAGCTAGTGCAGAAAATAATCGTTTCTGAGATTCGGAATTTTATAAATATTAACAATATGCTCGGCTCTTTTTATGTCATATAACTGTACTGTTATAGAAATTAGATTTTTAATATAAAGCATCTTGTTTGGAACAAGTCATCTGTCATTCCAGAACTTTCTGTTGTGTCGTAGTTCTCTTATATTTGATACGTTTCCCTCTGTTTTAGTTTGTAACCCGGATTTGTTTTTTCTTTATCGATTTATGAATTTCGAACAGCGGTATTTTATTGTTGCCTTTATTTGACTTATGGTTCTGGTTTTGCTCCCATTGTTGAAAACTAGAAATCTTCCATAGGAGATTAAAAAGGAGTAGGTCCGGTAAGGACTCATTTTGGCCTCAAATTTCAGTTTCATCTGACGAAAGATTTTGCCCACTTTTTAAAGACTTAAGTGTCTATTTCACTTGATTTAATTAGTATAAGTGAAAGATTTTAACTGATTTAGTCATTAAAAACAATCCGATTCAAGCTCAAATATGAAAAATCTCTCAAATATGCCAAAAAACGTCACTTTTGAGATGGTTTTTGTCAAAAATGAAAGTGGCCGCATCCGTGTTCATCCACAACCTTTATATATGTTATGTATTATCATAAAATACAACTTACATTTCAATATTAAGGATGAACACGAATGCGGCCACTTTCGATTTACAAGGAAACCGTCTAAAATTTAACTAAAATGATAGAATTTTGAAGATTTCAGTAATTTAGCATGCCTTAATGGTGCTACAACCCGATATATGTGCATTGTATTGTCAAAAACAGCCCATATTTATGTAGCAGAAGCATTCAACTGTCCAATAAATAACTAAAAGTTTACATTTTAACAATTTTGTAAAACTGTTATCTTTTGGGGCCAAAAAGGGGTCTTACCGGACCTACTCCTTTGACATAATTAGGAGATTCAAAATTTGCCATAATTAGTAGATTCAAATTTTGCCATGATTAGGAGATGAACATTTGCCATAATTAGAAGATTGAAATTTTGCCATGATTAGGAGATGAAAATTTTACATAATTAGGAGATTAAAGATTTGCCATAGAAGAGGAGATTACAATTTTGCCATAATTAGGAGATTAACATTTTGCCAATGATTAGGATTCTAAACAATCTAGAAATTCGTCATAGATGTATGTAAAAACTAGTAATCTGTCATAGATTAGGAAACTAAAAATTTACCATAGATTAGGAATCTACCATAGATCTGGAACCCACCATACATTTTAGTCCTACAAATATCAAAAGACATCTGAAATAAAACAGTCTGCCAAAGCGCATTGTACATTGTTTTGTTAACGGCATTTGTTCAAAGGGGAATAATTCATTAATCTATTTCTTAAACTTCATATGCTTTAATACAACAACTATGTTATATAAGAATAAGAATATGTTTGCAACAATTATTAGGGGGGGGGGGGGGGGTATTTAGCTTCAGCAGGAACGCTCAAGTCTAAATATTTGAGGCCAGGGATGTATAAAATACCCGACACAGTTTTGAGCTATATAAGACCTAAAGAGACGGGAAAATACCCAAATACTTATAAGGTCAACTTTGGTAAAATAATATTGGATATTTACTTTAGATTAAGGTCAAAGTTGCATATTTATTATTATTATATTGTTAATCTCAGTATAACTGTTAATGGCATTGTTATTAAAGTATTTTCATCATACGTGTTGGCGAAATAGCATGAACATTTTGTTTTACTTTTTAATATGTTTATATTCATTCATGTCATTTGAAACCAATCCCAAACTTAATAAAACAAAGTTAAAATTGAGAATGGAAATGGGGAATGTGCCAAAGAGACAACAATCCGACCATAGAGCAGACAGTAGCAGAAGGTCATCAACAGGTCTTCAATGCAACGAGAAGTTCCCGCACCCGGAGGCGTCCTTCATCTGGCCCCTAAACAAATATATACTAGTTCAGTGATAATGAACGCCATACTAAACTCCAAATTGTACACAAGAAACTAAAAGTTAAAATAATACAAGACTAACAAAGGCCAGAGGCTCCTGACTTGGGACAGGCGCAAAAACGCGGCGCGGTTAAACAATTGTATTTTACCTTGGCCAAATTTCTTCACTTTATCATGATGGCGATCACCACAGTTTTAGAATAATTTGAACATAAGACTCTATATTGATTTTACTTCAACTACCAATTTTTTTTGACACTAGAACTATAGATAAAATTGTTTGTAAAGTAATCTCACAAACAGGAAGTAAGTACTATTGATTTATTCCTTATCAGTAAAAAAATAAGGAAAGATATTTTATCTTTTTTGTGTTTCTGCTAAAACGGCGAGTAAGAAGATTATTTCAAATCGAAAAAATTGCAATATTTATTTACAGATTCCAGATCTTTTAAGCAGACACCATCACATACTTAGTATGAAACTTAGACTAAAACTGAATTGCTGAAAACAAGAGGCATAGGATACTACACGGTGATTTGGATAAATATATTTCTGTTTGAACTGATTCTATACTGGAATTATGTTAAAATATATAATTTGGATGTGTAAATTATATCAGTTTGTGCCTATATTTTGCATATCACTCTCTGTAGTATGTGCAAAAGAGTGCAGCATTGTAGTTTTAGAAGATTCAAACGAATTCATTAAGATAGCTGACTGCAGTAGACGAGGGTTAAGCCAAGTTCCACAGACGCTTCCCCGTGATATAACCGTTTTGAATCTTAGGAGAAATAACTTTCAGATTATCAGCAATTTCTCATTCAAAAGGTACAGATTTTTACAAAAAGTAACACTGTCTGAAAACAAACTTCAGAAAATTGAAGATCAGGCATTCTTTGGATTAAGCAGATTAAATAATTTGAATATGTCGGACAACACCTTGGATTTGTTAACTGTTTATACACCCGAAATGTTTTTACCGATTGAAAATTTGACCGTTTTAGACATACAACGGAATATACAAGAACACAACAACGATGTGTATCGGTACCCGGATGTAGCATTTGGTGTTTTTAAAAAAATTGTATATTTGGCATTAGATCTGGCTCCCATTCCAGAATTAGGCCAAGGTTTTCAAAACTTACAAAACCTGAAATCGTTAATATTCGATCGTTGCTTTTTGAAATTTTTGCGAGGAGATACTTTTGAGAATTTTACTTCAAATTTAGAAGAATTAAGACTGACTAGATGTCTGCATTATTTTTTACATGTTGATGATAACGCTCTTTCTCCTTTTCCGAAAATTGCCAAAATAAATTTTGAAGGATCATGCATGCATTTAAAACAGGCTCTAAGCATGCTATCGTCATATAGTGGCAAGACTTTGGACATAATCAATCTTAGAGGACTAAATTGTCCAAGGTTTAATAGTGATGAATATCCGTTTGTATTAACAGTCACAAAAGACATGATGAGATATTTGAAAACTGTTTGTGTAGAAACTTTAGATTTATCAGACAACGGGATAGTTGACTTTGAAGAAAACTCGCTATTGTCATTTGATCGACCAGAATGTATTAAACATTTATACTTTAAAGGAAATCGATTTGCATTTACTAAAGGGAGACAAATAGACGAGCTGAATACATTTTTTAACAAATCCATCGCATTGAAAACGTTCGACTATTCTTTTATTCCAGTGCGATATTGGCTGGAAGAAAATGCTGTTCATCATAACGAACAAAATTATCATTCTTCTAACAACATCATATATTTGCCACGTTCTTTAGAAAAATTGATTTTAAGTAATTTATTATGCAATGATATCCGAAGACATTTTATGAATCGTCGCGGCAGCAATTTGACCTACCTTGATGTGTCGTATAGTTATTCAAATAACGTTGTTATTTTTGAAAGCAATGCATCATTCACAACTGAAACTTTAGTCTTAGATGGACATTTTCATGCAGCACTGTATCAAATAGAGATAGTTAATTTCATTCATGTAAAAACTTTATTGTGGAGAAGTGCCAATTTGCTATATGCTATGTACCCTTTGGATAATATGTTTTATAAAAAATTCATAACTTGGTTCAGAAAATTGAAAAAACTGGAACATTTGGATATGTCTTCAAATTTACTCTGGATTTTGCCAGATGATTTATTTCTTGAATTGGATCGTCTATCTGAATTACGGTTGTCTAAAAATTTGTTCCAGTCCGTTCCTACTCAGATAATTTTTTGTAGTACTATTAAAACACTTGACCTTCGAAATAACTTACTTTCAACAGTGGACTATGCTACACGTGTTTGGGCGGATTTAATGAGCACAAATCATGGTTTTTCCCTTTATATTGAGGGCAATGCATTTGAATGTAAATGTGATAATTTGAATTTTATCAAGTGGATACAAGAAACCAAAGTAGATCTAGACAGCAGATCATATAAATGTACACTTTTAAACGGTACCGTAATTACTGTACTTGAAGCATATGAAACGATGCATGATTTATT
This sequence comes from Mytilus edulis, assembly GCF_963676685.1. Classification (NCBI taxonomy): domain Eukaryota; kingdom Metazoa; phylum Mollusca; class Bivalvia; order Mytilida; family Mytilidae; genus Mytilus; species Mytilus edulis. Next base: position 38,352,338 of record NC_092347.1, read on the forward strand.
TTCCAACTGTAGAAATTCAATATGGCTGACAGTTTCTTCAACATTGTTGGGAACCAGTATTATTGGTGTTGTTTTACTAATTATTTACAGTAAACGCTGGAACATTGCTGTATTTTTTTACCGCAAATTCCGGAAAATGGTTGAAAAAAAATATGGTAAAAGTTACACTTATGATGTTTTCGTTTCATATGGCGGGGACTGCATACCTTGGATTACACAATGTCTGATTCCAAAATTAGAAACTGAATGGAAACTAAAAATATGCTTAAAAGATCGCGATTTTTTACCCGGAGAGTCGTATTTTGATATAGAAGCAGAGAGCATAGAAAGTAGCAGACATGTTATATTTTTACTTACTCCAAAATTCAAAAACTCACATGAATGTCTATTCGAAATTGAAAGAGTGAAACATGAAAAAAGGATGAAAAACATAGAAAACATTATAGTCATATCAAAAGACATGACCTTAAAAGACGTTCCCGTTGAACTTGCTAATATTTGGAACTACGTAATTTTTATTCAGTGGCCAGCTGGTGATTGTGATGACCTTGACGTCACGTGGCAAAAACTAAAGAAGTGGATTAGCAGTGATTGACTTTAATTTAACACGATCGATTTAAGTACGCACAAAACTTGACCAAGAAATAGTTTGCCTTGTTTAATACGCTTATAATTATCCGATTTCAGCATGCACAAAGAGACACGGCAGGTTAAAGTTTTGTTTGACGTTCATGATTGTAAACTATATTTGTGTTGTTTTGGCGTAACAAATTTTACAAATGAAAACAAAACGTTATAAAGGAGAGACGAAAGATATAAAGGGTCTTTCGAACTAATAAGTCGAAAACAAACTGATAATGTCTCTGAAAACCCCACGAAAAACGACAAAAAGACAAGCAACAAACAATAAAACACAAAGTAAAAACTGATCAACACGAACCCAACCCAAAATCTGGGATGATCCGGAAGATCCTGCTCCACATATGGCACCCGTCCTGTTGCTCATATGTGACTATCCATGATATTTCCAGGCTTGTGGGGTACCTTGTCTAACATAGATTTTTTGAATATTTATATTGTACACACTGAAAGAAAACCTTCTGTCATATTAGTATGACCTATTAGTTATAACAAGAATGGATCAAGTCTTTGCCTATATCGGCATAATGAGACTATTCGATGACGACTTTTTATTATAGAAGGTATTATTATACCTCAGTATGTTTTTTCTATATAAAAAGTAATGAAATAATTGTGCTATTTCATTCCACAGACTATTTGCCAGTAAAATGTTTCAAAGACTATTACCCCGGTTAATAGTTTCATCAACATATTTCCCGTACTGTTTCATACTTATTTTTCATTGGACAGTAATTAATGACGTAAAAAACTTTTTCACATGAATTTTTGCGGTTGGAAACGTCAATATGATATCGTACTTTTTAAAAATCTGTTTGAGTCTGTTCTAGTTTAAAATTAATATATCACTTACCAGAAGCAATAAAAAAAAGGAATAAGAAAATCTTCTCGACGAATTTTTAAAAGATCTCGAGCAATAGTTGGTATCTTAGGAACAACAAACTTGCTATTAACCTCACACCAAGTCAATAGGTGTATACTTTATTTATTTATGATCATTGTGTTTATTAAAGTACATTATTCTTTGCTCGTATTTCGTATTTTGTATTACGTATCAAATTTTATTTCTAGTACACCTTTATATCTATATATTGTGTAACTAAAAAATAGTTTATAAATATTCTTATTATTGGTGAATATAAAATGATTATTGTTATATGTGTATGTATCATATAAGCTGTATTGCTTTTGGAATAAAGCATTATTATTTGAAATACAGAATTATTGTATTTAAATTGACGCTTAGTATTGCAAGCCGTTTTACTATTTGTTCTAACCTCAAGATATCTAATAAACTTTATAAGATATTTCATATACATGTTTATAAGATACCTTATAAAGTTTATAAGATATCTTATATATAGTTTATACGATATCTCATATTGTCTATAAGATATCTCATAAAAAAGATTATAAGATATCTTATAAATAGTAAGATTCTTTGTATATGTAAGAGAATGATAATCCCTGTCTTCATGAATAAGTACGAGCGATAGCGAGTACTTATTATGAAGACAGGGATCATCATTCTCTTACAAACTTAGAACATATAGACTCTATCATTGTTTAATTAAATATCCTTTAAATGGTCCGAATGAATATAGTTCTCAAATACGAATTACAACAAATGACCCCTCTTTATATACAACTCGTCTAAATATCAACCCAACAATTTTAGATCTGTATATTTGCTTTCGCAGATTTTTTTCTGCCCTCGCAGGGATTCGAACCCATGCTACTGAGATATCGTGACACCAAATCGCCTGCACTGTATCTGGTGCGCTAGACCACACGACCACCATGGCTTCACAAAAATAAAGTTTCGGTGGCCGGATGTTACCTCTCCTCGTCAGTTTTAATCTAGCGTCGTAATACAGTACATCATATATAAGTCATGGAGATGTTATTGTTACAGATCAGCTCAATTATCTATAGTAATGGATCCTACAAATTAATGAAAGATACAGTGAAAGAAAATAATTATATTTAACAGTACGTCTGAGTCAGTGACATCTCTACAACAGATTTATCCATCGGATCACCAGCAATGATGGTGATACATGGCTGTGAACATTATGTATATACAATTCGTCTAAACATCAACCAAACAATGTTAGATCTTTAAATTTGATTTCGCAATTTTTTTGTTCTTCCCTCGCTGGGATTCGAACCCATGCTACTGAGATATCGTGACACCAAATCGCCTGCACTGTACCCGGTGCGCTAGACCACACGACCACCTTGGCTTTACAAAAATAAAGCTTTCGGTGGCCGGGTGTTTCCTTTCCTCGTCAGTTTTAATCTAGCGTCGTTATACAGTACATGATATATAAGGCATTGAGAGATTATTGTTACAGATCAGCTATATTATCTATAGTAAAGTATCCTACAAATTAATGAAAGATACAGTCACAGAAAATAATTATATTTATAAGTACGTCTAAGTCAGTGACAACTCTATAACAGATTTATCCATCGGATCACCAGCAATGTTGGTAATACATGGATGTGTTCATTATGTATATACAACTCGTCTAAACATAAACCCAACACTGTTAGATCTGTAAATTTGCTTTCGCAAATTTTTGTTCTTCCCTCGCTGGGATTCGAACCCAACCTACTGAGAAATCGTGACACCAAATCGCCTGCACGGTTTCCTGTGCGCTAGACCACACGACCACCTTGGCTTCACAAAAATAAAGCTTTCGGTGGCCGGGTGTTACCTCTCCTCGTCAGTTTTGATCTAGTGTCGTAATACAGTACATCATATATAAGTCATGGAGATGTTATTGTTACAGATCAGCTCAATTATCCATAGTAAAGGATCCTAAAAATTAATGCAAGATACAGTCACAGAAAATAATTATGTTTATAAGCACGTCTCAGTCAGTGACAACTCTACAACATATTTATCCATCGGATCACCAGCAATGATGGTGATACATGGCTGTGTACTTTATGTATATACAACTCGTCTAAACATCAACCCAACAATGTTAGATCTGTAAATTTGCCTTCGCAATTTTTTTTATCTTCCCTCGCAGGGATTCGAACCCATGCTACTGAGATATTATGACACCAAATCGCCTGCACTATATCCGGTGCGCTAGACCACACGATCACCTTGGCTCAACAAAAATAAAGCTTTATATAAGGACCAACCAGCAAATTTACTATTTGTCGTGGTACACTTTTTTCCGTGAACTGCAGCTAAAAGTCTTTGGGGGGCACTTCCTACATACAAGGTGATATGACGTCTTGCTGGAAAATGTCACATTTTCTAGCTTGAAAATATGGGAAAAGGTGGGGAAAACTATCAGAAATATATGATAAGGTCGATAAAGTCCCAAATACTTGTATATGAAAAACCCTGTCATTTTTTAACACCCGAAAGTCTCGTCGTAAGTAAACATAATCTTAGCTTTTAATATTCCACTTTTCAAACACACCCAACGAAACCCAACCAATATGGGAAAATGTTATAATTTTACCTTCGCAATATATGAAAAGGTATACATTTCTAAGATCTATATAATATGAAAAGGGTGGGGTAACAGAGCCCCAGCAACACCCCCTATCAATTAAGTATTTAAGTGGCCCCACCAAGCCCAAAGTTAATCACTTTTTTACGACATTTTTTTACTTTTAGAGGGGCACTAGCTACGAGATATATAAAAAATCAAATGAATGATTTTTTTTGTTCAATCATTAATGAAAGTGAAATAATGAAATAATGATTTACTTTTATCAGCTAAAATGGTTCAATTTTGTCAAATTGAGCTAATAATCATTGATACTGAATTATTCACTTGCAAGTGAATAACTCGACCTCATTAAATCCGTATTCATGTGAACTCCAATTTAACTTCGTAGAAAGAGATAAAATAACGCATGCATTGTCCGTGTATGGGTATTTCAGGAAAAGAATGTCAACATTGAAAGTGAAACTAGGTTAATAATTTGATTAACTGATTCGATCCACACAAAATCATTCATAAAGATCAAAACGAAGATAAGCATATTTTTTTAATCTGCAATACAAAATTTAACAGACCTATAAAACTCCAATTCCACGAGTTGCTTAATCTATTTATATCTATGTTTATGTTTAAATCGCTTAAATATGGTCATAGAAGGTCAACTCGATAGTTAGTTAAATGGCGTCTTGGCTAAAATTCACATGAAATGAAGCTACATCTTATTGAGACCATGTCCTGTCAATGGTTTATTTTATACTTTTGATAGTTTGGAAAAAGGTTTTATATTGTTATAAATAAAATATGAGAATTTGAGTCAAATCGGTGAATATGAATTTGGCAGCTAGTGCCCCTTTAAGATAAATACTGTGTCTTGTCTTTACTGTTTACTTATCTTTGAAGCAACTGTGCATCGTAAATTCGTAATCGTATATTCACGTCAATCGTTTTAACCAACCCATTGTTCCTAGTATCAGTGGCAGATCTATTTCCATAAGGGGACCTACTGACTGTCCAAAGAGGGGGGCCGCTCCAGTAATTATGCTTCAGTTATTCCCTTTATAATCAACCAAATTTGTCCCACAAAAGGTTGGGCCCAGGCTTCCCGCACCTCCCCCAGATCCGCCTATAAGTATTTATAAACTAATGCTTTTATTGCTTTAACTCCTTTTAAGAAACTTGTACTGTTATGTAACTTCACTATTTTACAGTTCGTGACACATTTGTGTACATGAAGGCGTTGAAAATAATAAATCAATGCATTCAGTATACATTATGAAAATTATGTCTTTTTTGTAATAAACTGTAAAATACCAATTTGATCAAACATATCTTTAAAATATATCATTTACATGTTGCCGACTATACAGTGAGGGTTTGATGTTACCTCTCTCTATACTAACATCCACCATGACGATAGTATTGAAGCCTGTAGGGAAGTCTGGAAATCTCTCAACACCTTACTTCCACTAACTGAATATCTTATACTTTGGTATTGCAATGCAATTACTTTACATTTAATGGTGAACACTTTCTCCAAGTTAATCGAACAGCAATGGGTTCAAAGATGGCTCGCCTTATGGCAATATTTTTATGGGAAAACTAGTAAAGCGAATTCTAAATTCTTCTCTTTATCAACCTCTCTCTGGGTTCCGATTCATCGACGATATTGACGTGAAGTGGGATAATACTGAACAAGAACTAAATGTGTTCATTAAACATGCCAACGATGGTCATCCATCAATAAAATCCACTTACAAAATATTTGAATCTAAGGTCACATTTATTGACACTGCAACGCAAGTAAAGGATGGAACCATATTTACAGATCTGTATTGCAAGCCCGCAGACAAACATTAAGATCTTTCTCCGGCTTTGAGTTGTCATCAAAAGCATTGCACCAAGAGAATTCCATATAGCCAGGCCATACGACTTCCAAAGAGAAGGCACGCTCCAGTCTTGTATCAGTGTTTCCATATATGATTAACCAATTTCTTACCACAAAAGGGGGGACCTGCGCTCGTTAATCCGCCTCTGGTTAGGTAAACCGATTGAGTTTGAAGCTTTTTACCCTTAAAACCTTGTTTTATCAATACTTGCATAATTTGCAACATTTTCTAAAACTATTGTATCCTATTTAGGGTCATAGTCATCTCTTTTGACGTTCACTGAATTTTGATCGAAAACAACAATTTCTGTATAAAGAATATCTGTCAAGATAAACTTTGTGAATTTTGCTAGATTATGTAATTATATATAATATCAGCTTGATAACACAATACATTATATTCCTAGATTTAGATATTTCTGTTTTAAATTATAATATAATGCCCGGGTCCTCCACCCATATATTATAACATAATATTGAACGACATTGCAATCCATGTGAATGGTATATAATAGAGTGTTGGTATAATTTGCCGTTGTGTTGATTCCCGACAGACTCTCAACAGACGAACTACATCTAGGAGAGCTGGTTCTTTGTATTTACATGATGGGGGAAACTAGCTATGACAATGCATGGTGCATGGCATTGCTGCCGATATAGAGACAGGCCGGGATCGACTGACACATAGAATATAAAGAAGAGGGACGAAAGATACCAAAGGGACAGTCAAACTCATAAATCTAAAACAAACTGACAACGCCATGGCTAAAAATAAAAAAAGACAAACAGAAAAACAATAGTACACACGACACAACATAGAAAACTAAAGAATAAACAACACGAGCCCCACCAAAAACTAGGGGTGATCTCAGGTGCTCCGGAAGGGTAAGCAGATCCTGCTCCACATGTGGCACCCGTCGTGTTGCTTAAGTGATTACAAATCCGGTAAATAGTCTAATTCGGTAGGTCATATTCATGAAAGGGAAGGGGATTGTAGTTACGACGTAAGGAACATATCCGATATCATTTGTGAAACGGTTATTCCATAACGGTCAACCAACTCGTGATGGCGTCCGTAAAATTTACGAAGTGATGATTTCAACTTCACCATTTGGAACTCTTGGTTTAATAGCTTCCTTGTGAGCAGCAAACCTCTATCAAGAAAATCATGATAGGAAATACAAGCACGGGAATATCGTATCAATTGGGAGATATATACCCCGTATGCAGGTGCTGCTGGAATGTTGCTACTTAGAAATGGAAAGTTCACAATTGGAAAGCTGAAATCATCTCTTTTGTCGTAAAGTTTTGTTTTCAACCGACCCTCATTGTCAATTTCTAGATGTAAGTCAAGATATGAAGCCGACTTAACTGTATCTGTAGTATCCTTTATCTCTATTTTGATTGGATAGATGCGTTCCACATAGTCACCAAATTTTGAATTGTTTAGTGAAAGAACATCATCTATATAGCGGAAAGTAGAGTTAAAGGATATTGCTAACTTCTTATCTTTCTTCCTAAGAAGTTCCTGCATGAAGTCAGCCTCATAATAATAAAGAAACAAGTCGGCGAGTAGAGGGGCACAGTTTGTTCCCATTGGAATGCCGACAGTCTGTTGAAAAACACGTCCTTCGAACGTAACAAATGTGTTGTCAATCAAGAAATCAAGCATCTTGATAATATCAGTTTCAGAGAATTTTTTGTTTGAATCAGAGTGATTCTTTACAAAGAAGTGTACGTAATTAAACTACACAATGGATTTTTTTTTAATTTTACATGTAGATTCTGCTTGTAAAAAGAAATCGGAAAATAAAATAAAAAAAGGGGGTAACCGTTTTCGTTTTTGATATATGAGGTGTTGAAGTTAACAGCATCATACATCAAAATTACAAAGGATATATAGGGAAAATCGTGAAATTCGGCAGAAATTGTTACATTTCCAATATTTTCTATTATATTAGACAATCGATTTTTTTTTTAAATTTATGAGACGATTCTAAAATGTCTGAGGAATCGATTGGTGCAAAGAAAGTCCTTAGCAACCGTGCTACTTTTCAAGCTATACCCTGTTAAATTTGAATCTTGAGTGTAAAAAAAAACAAAAAACAACGACAACGTTATTGACGTCGCTGCAACAGTTACGACGCTTCATCTTTACTTGTTGTTTTGTTGGAGTTTGTGTTGCTCGGTCTTTAGTTCTTTGTTACGTTTTGTGTACTATTGTATTGTATTTTTCTATTATATTCGGGTGCGTGCAGAGATCGCCAAGCTAGAAAACGGTTGACATTTTCTTCATTATGAACTAGAACTATTTTCGACCTTGGTGCCTTATTTTTGTTAAAATCTTAACACTGCGACGTGTTTTCAAAATCTTTGTTCCCATAAAACTTCATTTCATTAAGGTCTTTTCTCAAAATATCAGCCATCTGTCTGGCACAGGATAACAAATCAATATTTAAGTAAATTTAAGTTGTGTGGTAATTCTTAGTACATTTGGGTAAATTAATCTTATCTTTGTGCCGCATAAGCATCTCTATATTTCAACACATCCCTGAGCCACGACATTATATATTTTATGCATTGCATGCGCACCGTTGTATAACTTTATACGTCTGAAGATGAATATTTGCGTTCAACATTTTTGTATGATTTCTATATATTTCTGGAAATCAATCTGAAATCTACAACAGTCCTTTTCCGAAAGTCGGGCTGGACCTTTACTTTTATGTGCCTTCGGGGTTTACACAAATTGTAATCCGAATAATTCAGTCGTATTATTCAGCTAATGTACGAATGCTACATTTCTCGTGTGGGAGAAAATCGGACATGGAAAGGGCTTAAATTATTCGAGTTACTCAAATTGAAACTCGGGAATATATTTCTAGCTGTTCGGAATTCGCGGAAACAAATGATTGTTTTTCGGCATTACGGTATTGAATCAATATGACATATACCATTTTTTTCTTTTAACAAATTCGAATACCAGTCAGTTTATAGGACTTTAGTTTGAAATAGGGGCGGTAATCCATTCATTTTATCCAATCAATTTGGGGCCGGGGGGGTCAACATTGATAGTCAAAAAGCCTTGAAATATTCGATAAATAACGTTGAATGTAAATTATATGAACTCCAAAGTCTCATATTATAAGTCTAGTAAACCACAGGCTTCTCAATTCTTGTATGATCATGAACTAGGTGAAAACCTATACCCCGTTCACACTATGCATTTTTAAACCGGGTTCGACCCGAATTAATTAATCCGGATTAAATTCCAATAGTGTGAACACGTTAAACTGGGGCGAACCCGGGTTAAAATTACCCCTCATCTGAGGTGGAGTTAATGTGGGGCGAACCCGGATTAGTTACCCCACATTCTAGTGTGAACGCAAAGTGGAGTTAATGTGGGGTTGTTGCCATAGCGTTACGTGACGTTTTCTGCCGTCTGTCATTGCCAATACAGAGTATAGACATGGATGCCGAACAAAATTCTTCAAAAAAGAGAGGTCTAACCTGGAGTGACCAGGAGACGAAGGCTTTACTTTCAACGTGGGGAGAAGGGAAAATTCAATCAGAATTGGACAATTCAACAAGAAACACCCATGTATTTTCTTCAATTATAAGAACAATGGGTGGCTTGGGGTATCTTCGTACGGCACCGGAATGTAGACAGAGAATTAAAACTCTTAAAAGAAATTACTTTAATGCAAAGAACAGCAACAAATTGAGTGGAAATGGCAGAACAACTTGTAGATATTATGACGAACTTGAGGACATTTTAGGAGGGCGCCCGGCAGTAACCCCACCGAAAGTTAAGGACTCTTCGGAAAACCACAGCTCTAGAAAAAACTCTTCTGTTGAATGCAGTGAGCCAGAAGATGAAGATGGAGATATGGACATTTTTCAACAGCCATCCACTAGCAGTTCTTCTGCATGTTCCGTGACAATGGTACCAGCAACCGTTAAACTGATTGCAGACGTAAGTATTATAAAGCAATGATAAGGTTGTACATGTAGTATATTCCACTGATATTTTATTCCCATTAATCTGCATGTAACACACCGAAAATTAATTAAGGAAGCGTACAGTATTCGTGCGTTTGTTCAGAACAAATATATAGCGAATAAATGAGTTTAGCTTAGTCAGTTTTTTTTATAAGAAATGCTCAGTATAATAGATCAGTATGATGGAAATTACACTATCCGCATCTAAGTCGAATTTGTTCCTTTCATCACCGATTTCATTCTTACTTTTACATGTTACATTTCCTCTACCTTTTTCTACATTTGTAAATTTGAGCGTCTATTCATCAGTAATAAGTTGTTTCTTGCCATCAAATACATCCTCATTCTTCTCAACCTAGCAAACCTATTTTTTCGCTTTAAATTTGTAATCTTCCGCCGATTTTTCCGTATCAGTGACAAAAGAAAGAAGAACCGTACATGCGTACCGTGGCGGTTTCCATTTCGTTTGTTGTCACAGACGCTGTTTACAAGATGTTGCGCATGCGTGTCTATATTGTTGAAGGGAAAAACCCAAAGTGGGGTAATTCTTTTTCAAGTGTGAACCGGTGTAATTAATTCGGATTAACTAACCTGGGTTCGACCCGGTTTAGATTTCATAGTGTGAACACGGTACTAGAGTTGACAGAGTGCGAGATCCTCATGGATAATTATCACTGTGCTTAAACGGCTGTGGGTAACTTAAGATGGCGGACTCTAAACTCGTTGATATTTAATTCATACAAAATGTACCTTTTGCGACGTTTTTCATGCAGAATGTAAATATTTATAGGATTATTGAATAAAGAAATGACTAACAATTACCATAAATTTGTTAATATAGAGTTCACTAAAGCGCAAGGTCAACTTTAAAAAAAATGCATAAGATGTCCGTAACTTTTTGATCGAAACTAAGCAGACTGTCCGTAACTTTATTTTTAGATGTGGGTAACTTTTGATTTAAAATTTTAAGAATTATAATTTCAACAATTATAGAAGACAATTAACATCATATTTGTAACCTTCGCGGCCGTTTATACTACTCATTCACCACCAAATGTGATTTTATTAACGCATCATACTTACACCACAGAAGTTTTATGTGGGGTTTGTGGTACTCCATCCTGGTTATGGTTTGAACTATTATTTACTGATGTGCGTCTTATCGACGTTTTTCGCTTGTCAGACCAAGGCTTTTCCATACTCTTTAATGTTTTGAGTTTAATTATATGTTTGCGGTTTACCTTCACCTCTGTTTCTTTCTATGTGTATTTTGATGAATACTCTTTGACGCGGCTCGGTATTTATAAGTTATAGTGTTATGATTTTTTGAATATATTTCCTAGTATGTTTTTTTTTCTCTCTTTGTATGTTATCAGGGGTTGTTAGACTATTAAATTACCCTGTTGTCCAACGTAGTTATTTATATTTTTATATACTATGTCGAATTGTTACACTATGTTGACTGCTCTTTTCCTTTTATTGTCACTGACTTTTACCTATTGTGTCTTTTAGTTTTATTCAGTTTAATGAGATTTAATGCAACTTGCATACAAATGAAATATGCAGCTGCTGTAAAACTAGGTTTATTCATTTATACAAAATGTCCTTTTTTAAGTTTTCCCATTTACTGTAAATCTTGGTTTTTGTGGGGATGAGAGAAAAATGTTTTTGGCTTTTTCAAAAAGACGGAAAAAGTTTGTGCACTTAAGTCTCGTATAGTCTATCCACTGCATGCCTGGGCAATTTGGGTTCCCCTCCAAAATCCAATATCCCGGATTCACGCTACCCTTGTCGTTGCTGGCAGAAAATCAGTAAGTGTATACATGCTACACGTATGTGTAAAAAATACTTGTGTAGTCTACTTGTTCAAAAATAAAAACGAACAATGATATGTTTCAACAGTTTATCATACTGCTATGATCGGAAACAACCCTCCGAACTTGGCGATTCGGATACCCCGACGTTATACAAAATGAGACCCGATTTTTGCGGATTTATCGTGATTTTTTTCATATTTTTCCCAATTTTGTCTTCCATCGATACAATGAATTATATCATACTAGACATCTACTTCGTTTTGTGAATATGTATTTGATGCAATCTCTATCATCAGTTTAAACAATACATCCGCGTATGTCGATTCTTTGAAAGTTACGGACATCTCTATTGGTATGATGAAAAAAGTTACGGACAAGTTGTTTTGAAGTTACGGACAGCCTAAGTGTTTTTTAAAATCGTGCTGTGATCGTTTATTTTGTCGAATTTAATCACCTTTCCAGTTTAGGGGTTTCCCTAAACGATTAATACAACTTTTAAATTCAGTTGTTTAATTGATGCATTCGTGGTATTGTTATTCTATAGAAGAAAAGTATCTAACTGACGCAAGGCGGCTCCATCTTGGGCTGTGGGTAACTTAAGTTACCCACAGCCGTTTAAGCACAGTGATTATCGAGATTGTTAAAACTCCCCTTGCAGTAAACTTGGGTTAAATTTTAAAAAAAAATCGAAATGTAATAGTCTGAACACATTTCACCTCTCATTCCACTAAATATCAAATTGCAGTTACAAGTATCACAAAACTTCCCTGACCTCTTTTCTTTAACCATAATAGAGGGAGGAGGAAAGGAGGGATCCTGATCCGGAAATCCTGGGCTTAAAAACACGAAATCCCAAGGTCCTGAATTTAAAAAAAAATTAAATCCCGACTACCCGAAATTCAGAAATAGAATTCCCGGATCCCGGAAGGGTCAATCCCGAAATGTCGAGCTTAAAAACACCCGATCCCGGAGTTTCGATAAAGGTCCTACCCCCCCCCCCCTCCCCCCCCCCCCCCCCCCCCCCCCATCCCGTAATTCTATATTCTATTCAATCAGAATCTTGAATTGAGACTTGATACTTCAAAATTACATTCTCTAATTTTGAATGATGCACACAGGCACAATAAAAGAAAACAGATTTCGCTATATATCTCTTCGAAATTGGAATTTGTGAAAGAAGAAATGACATGTTATATTTTATCTTACATGTGTACTTTCAATTTCAATATGGTTCTAAATTTAGACTTAGTTTTCCCATAAATTGCGGACGGAATAGAAGACACCTGTTTATTTTCTGCACATGTAGAAAAAGTTGAAAACTGGGAGTTGAATGACATAATTTTTACTTATTTTAGGATAAATGTTAGAGTGAGACAAGTTTTAAGTTACTGAATAATTTTTGGGGCCTAATTTGTTTATTTTTTGTTTGTTTTCTGTCTTTGTTCTTCCGACCTGTAAGTGTTGCACTAGTGGTCAAATTATTCTCTTGGTATCGTCTGATTTCTTATATGAATATAAATCATGTTCTTAAATTTTCAATTGCACAAAATCCGAACATTTCAACGTCTTTTTAATTAAACAATTAAATTCACATGTCTTTCATTAATTATTTGTAACCTATTATAAAACTTTACGTTGAGTACTGTGTTTTTCGTTCAAGACTACGGCTTTTTAAAACGATATTGTTGGGTCAATTCAGGTTTCATTTTAATTAATTTGATATCAATAGACGAAAAATTGTTACATGTTTATTTGTTTATAATTTACTTGTGAGGCGTTTTTTTTCTTTCTGTTGATATCATAAACACGAAATGCCTTCTCCTACGCGTCTAAAACAAAAAAAAAACAGTGTTTTTTAAGTCAGGCTGCACACAGAACAATGTACAGAATGCTGTGGATTCTAATTGGAGTTATTTAGATAATTTCTATGGGGTTAAAGACAGCACAGGAGTGCTTGTTGGGTTTATAATAGACCGCAGAAAGTAGTTTCTCTTTGGTGTGTCCTTTCTTGGAGTAAGGGAGATAACTTGCGTAACTAACGACGAACGTTTTTAATCCCGTATTCCGCTAGGGGCGTGCAATTACGTACACTTCGCCTTAATTTAATAAAGAAAACATCAAAACAATTACAATATGATTTCAAAGTACACATTTTGAAGTCAAAATAAATTGAAAACAATAATAAAATACTACGAACAATTCAAGTTATATATACCAAATAATAACAATATTGGTTACTGTTAAAATAAAACTCTGAATTAAAAGATTAATTACTTATAAACTTTAATTATTTCTTCCAAAATAAAATTAAAATGAAAATAATTTTAAATCTAAATTATTTTCAAAACCAAGAGACTCTCCTAGAATACCAAGAAACTCGCTATTAATATCATAGCGGCTTGATCAGTATACTTATTATAATTAATTTATGAATGTCCTAGTAACTCTTCACTAGAAGCTTTATAGCTTAACATAAATAAAGTTGCTGACGTAGGTTGAACGTTGTCCAAAGTAAGATGTTTTATTTAACTTTGCTAGACATATAACCGGAGGTCAATTTGGCCACAGCTGAATTTCAACAGCTTATTAGAGTACTTATTTGACAGAACAGTTAAACAATAATTTTATATAAAATATTTTACACAGTAGAACTTACATTCATTAAATAATAAAGTATATGAAATAAAATAAACTGCATTTTTCTATATCAATATTTACACGAGAAACTCAACACTAAAATTTACGACAAAAGGAACGATTTTTCGTTCCCTGTTGTCAATTTTCCATTTTTAGATGGTGATGTTCCTTTGGCACCATCTTACGGTGTTTATATTGCACAACTCATTCGCTATGCCTGTGTCTGTTTTGACGTCGCTTTTTATTTTAACGAACGCAATCTATGTATTACTGGTAAATTTTAAAGCCAGATATTTTGTTACCACAAATTACTTAAAACCTGTACTAAATTCTTCCATAGATATAAAGATTTGGTTTTGAAGTTTTGTTGTATCTGTAGAAAACTTATTTAAACGGGAAAGCCCATCTAAATTTTATGGAGACGTTTTTTACCGTGCCTGGGAATATGGAAACGATCCTGGTAAAATACTCGATCCTTCAAATAAATATATTCTAAAAGGTTACCAATCCAATACAGTAATCAGATCACTGAATAGTGATTTTATTGGTAAAGATATTGATTTTGTTATCAGTAAATTAAAAGCAACATATTCATAGATCTACAATCTGTTGATACCTGTATCTTTACATTGCAGAAAGTCATGTTTTTCTCTGACTGTTTATGAAGTCTTTATATTGAATCCATTGGATGTTGGATGTTGAATACATACCGACTGAGTCTTAGATGCATTTTTTTTTATTTGGTGTTAGTGGCTTTGGACTAGCTGTCAGTAGCTGCGAGTACTCGTATATCTGTACTTAGTGTCTTTTTGTTGTTGGGATATACCAGTACCCGACCTCGTCCACTCTGTGTTTTTGTTAGATGTACTTCTATTTCTGATGAGCCTTTTTCAACTGATTTTTATAGTTCGTTCTTATGTTGTACTGTTACACCACTGTACAAGGTTAGGAGAGAGTTGGGATAATGTTTAACCTTGCCACATTCTGTATGTACGTGCCTGTCCCAAGTCAGTAGCCTGAAATTCAGTGGTTTTCGTTTGTTGATGTATTACATATTTGTTTTTCGTTCATTTTTTGTACATAAATTAGGCCGGTGCATGGTTTTCTCGTTTGCATTGCTTTACATTTGCCATTTCGGGGCCTTTTATAGCTGAATATTCAGTATGGGCTTTGCTTATTGTTAAAGGCCGTGGTGACCTATACATGTTGTTGTTAATTTCTGTGTCATTTTGTCTCTTGTGGAGAGTTGTTCCTTTGTTAACCATACCACATCTTCTTTTTTATACATATACAGGTCAAGGCGACAGATATATATCGTTTGCTTTAGCAAATTTATATTCCGAAAATTATTAACTGTTCGTACATACATGCATATAAACTATTAAATAGATCCCTTTACAAAACAACCTCGCTTTCTTTTCGACATTTTTTTTAGTGAGATCCTATATATTTTTTTTATTTTTTGTAATCAATGAAGAAGTTTTTTTTTTTTTCGTAAACAGATTCGTGAGTAACTGAGTTTTTGTAAAATTGATATCTCTTTTAAATGAGGGGGTGGCGAGAGGGGGTCCATTAAATATGATTTTGCTCAAAACAGATATTATAAACAGTAAGTTGAAAACATATTGATAACCGATTTCAGCAATTCAAATGATTCTGAAGGAGAAAACAGAAAACAATGAATTCAAAAAAAATTTTAAAAAAAGGGTCAGGTTTTTTTCGTCAATTTTAGGAAAACAGATATCAGTAAGTAATTATAATCAATAATCAATAATGAGTACAGTTAACTGTTATGGAGGGGGTATGTTTTCAAATATTTTTTAAACATCCTAAAAATTAACATCTAAACAGAGAGAATTTTCCCTTCCCCACTCCCTCCCCCAGTATATAAATGACGATGTACTTTTTATGCAAAATAAGAAAACACGACAAAATCGTATGGTACATGTATGACATGTATTATCATATAACGGTTACCCTTTTTAGCCTGTTTAAAAATATTTTAAAAACGTAACAGTTAACTGTAATAAATCATCTATTATTCTATTATCACATTAACGTAAATTCCTCCTTCTGGTCTACGATAGGGCTTATTAAGTTTAATGAATTATTTATTGGTTGTGTGTCTGAATATTCATACATGGGTTGTCGTGACATTGTGTAATGTCATATCTCACTGATAAAATAAAACGTGTCAGCAAGACTAAGTGTTATCCTTAAGTAGATGTGTGTATTTCCCCCGCTTTGTACACATAATAAATTGTAAAAAATCACAATGATTTCGTCGTAATATTCCAAAAATAACATATATCGATATCCGGGATTATTGAATATTAATCAAACTGTTCCTTATAATTGTATACTTCATAACTGCCTGTCTAAAATTGGACTTTTACCATTGATGAACATTGAAAGTAAATAATCAAGGAAATTCAATGATCGAGATAACAATCCAGGGTTGCTCGGAAGATAGCGAGTTATACGTTTGGACTAGCAGATTTGTCTTTTTACAACACGGGCTGGAATAGTAAGACGCTTTTTATTTTAGTAACCATAGTATGATTCTAGTAGTTGTTATAGTGTGTAAATAATAATACTTATAGCATAAATTGTATATTTTTGATTCAAGCTGATCAACGGTATAAAAATTGTTACTGGGAAATGTATAAGGTGTAAAATAATGTAAAATGATTTTATCTCTTTCCTTATTTTTAATAAATTTATATACATGAACAGGAAAAGCTTATATAATAATTATTTATGGTGTGCATGTGTTATTAATCCATTCATGAAAAGACAAAAGTCATTTTTTTTTAAATAGATAAGATTATTAACACGATTAATAAAGCCATACTGACCATGTATCGTTCCCAAATAGCATTAGAGATCATTAGTTTTATAATTATTTTGAATAGGTCTATCTAAGTTGTGTGCACTGTAAGATTCAGGATAAAAGAAATGTTGTGTGATGAGCGTAATGAAAATGAGTATAAACATGATAAATCAATCGATCATCAAATATTTTTACCCACGTGTGTAGTTGGTGTGTGCAGCTGATATCAGAGATGTATAAACCCGTTACATCGATGCTGATACGAATCGATTAAGATGTGTATGATAATACTATAAATTAATGATAAGAAAGGATTAGACGGTGCATACATACACTGTTTGAGGTTAATCAGTACAGGAGGATAAAATCGCAAGTAAAACGGATTATATGTACATTCAATTATTGAATCCAGTTCCCAAAAAAATGGGGGGGGGGGGTTACTTCAATTTTCTTTTGTTACCTAGGGTGCCAGTTAAGCCTGGAAAAAACGTACATATTTTTAAATAACATTCAGTACCTATATATATAGTTATAAAAAAATCTTAAGAATTACCTATACTTATATAAAAGCACTCCTCCCCAACTACCTTATGCCTGGAAGAAGAACGATATCGATACTAAGTACGTATGTTTGGTCATTGATCATCGATCTTATGGTTTAGTGTTTCGCGATTAAAACCAGACTTGTCGCATCTGATAAATTAATGAATAGAATAATGTATTGTACATGTTGTATGCTAAACATTGAAACAGTACACACAATTCTTCGAATACTTATTTCAAAACTCATGACCACGACGGGTTGAAAATACATATTCTGACCCCAAAAATGAAGGATAATTGTGCACTCCTCCAGAATCCCTATAATTGTCCTATTGTAATCATTAGATTTGCTGGAAATTTGTGTGTATTACACTTTTATAAATCAAAGTTCAGGGGTATACAAAAAGAGCCAGAATTTTCTTATACTTTGCCAAAATGAAGATTTTACTGTGCTTTTTTCAAAAAAAAGTCCACCGCGCTATTTTTCAAGGTACGAGTCGTTCAAAATTGCCAAAATTTGCTTCGGTCGTTCATGAAAAATTACATTTTCGTGGATAAAAAGAAATCTATTAGACAGAATTTTGAAATAGAATATGAGAAGATAGGTTTTATCATATATTTTAAGAAAATGAAAAGAAAAATGGTGTCACCGAACTTGTTTTCTTGCTACGAGTAAACAATTAAAATTTCCCTATAGGGATAACGGTACTATTTATTCTGCCATAGGCGACAATACTAACATTTTCTAAATTTACCACTTTTTATAATAAAAACCTGGATAAACAGTTATGTGTGGTGTTAGTACTTTATTATTCTCTAATTTTTGTGCTATTTTCACATTTCCTGACCGGTGTGTGAAAAATATTTCTCCTCACTAGTGAAAAATCTGTTCTCGGCAAATAATTAGTCGAAATTTGATTATGACGTCTAAATGTTTTGTTTTCTTCTGAATTTTCCTATTTTTTTAATCCGTTTGAAAAAGAAGGATAAATCATTAGAGAAACAGATTCCTACACTATAACTCGTGTATTACGATATTTCTCCACTCTCGACAGTTAAACTTTTAGTTTTTTAAAGAGCTCGGCAAGCCTCGGGCTTTAAATAATAAAATTTAACTGCATCTCGAGTGGAGAAATATCTTAATACACTTGTTGCAGTGTATGAATCAGTATATTTCTACTTTAAAAATTGAAGCCAAATAGTATCATGAACAATTTCCAACGGAAATTTTGAACCAAATTTATGAAATTTTGAAAGTCTTTTCAAATAATTCTCTGGAAAATATTTCAATAGGTTTCAAAATTTGTATTGTAAATAAACACACTGCAGTTATTCATAGATAGATAAAAAAAATATATATATATTATACCCTTACATCCAATCACAGCGCTCCTAATTTGACTTCCTTCACCTGCCTTGGGTACACAAAAGGCCAACCTAAAGCTGGGAAAATGTAATAGTACCGTTTTCCATATAGTATATGTCCATGCAGTATAACTATAATTGTCCGGTCACTTTTTCGCGGGGATCGTTTTTCTCGTGCTTGAGACTCAATGCCCAGACTTGGATATTTAACCTCGTCAGGGCAGTATTTCTCTAGGGCCTGTTTTTTAATTCTGAACCATGAACCTGGTTTTAAACACTGTTATGGTAAGCAGTTTTTTTGACGGGTCATTTTTAACCATGTGGTTAAATGGTTAAAGAACATTTCAACCAGATGCGTGTTTTATTTTCTTTAACCATTAACCTGGTTGAAGTTTGGTTATTGGTTCAATGTTTTATTATTTTTTGTTCTTAACCAATTGGTTATTTGGTTAATGAAACCTTTAACCATACTTCCAAGGACGGTTTAGATATTTTCAAGATGGTGGCCTACCGGCGATGTTTTTTTTTCTCTGTCATGGTATTTGATATAAAAGTAAGAGCTCTAATATACATAAAGGAGAAAAAACCTTCTGGCTCTCATGTTTGAAAATTGAAGCTTAAGTCTATATGTTCATCTATCATGTCTATATCTGGTATGGCCGGTGTATTTATTTATGAAATATCACCGGCTTACTTCAGGATGGGACTATTATACTGTTAGTATAATCTGAGACTACTATAACACAGTGTTATAGTAGTCTCATGTATAATAGTCCCAGCTTCATGAAGATCTTGAATATTGTCCAAAGTTGGATAAGAATGCCTCAAAGAATAGATTTTTTTGTGTTATATGAAATGCAGTTTTTACCGCCATTTCTAAATACTTGACACTTCAGAACCTTTTTTAACCGATTTCACCGTGACTATATGCAATAAGTCACCTATACCTGTCACTATGTACATGATGTATATAAGATGTGGTATGAGTGCCAATGAGACAAGTCTCCATCCAAGTCACAATTTATAAAAGTAGACAATTATAGGTCAAGGTACTGTCCTTAACACGGAGCCTTGGCTCACACCGAACAGCAAGCTATAAATTTAAGGGCCCCCAAAATTAATAGTTTAAAACCATTCAAACTGGAAAACCAACTGTCTAATCTATATTATTGGTTCAAAACAAAGGCTTTGTTCAACTGGAAACAGTTTAGATATCAATATTTCAAATGAACAAATAGAAAGTGTAGATTGTGAAAAACTTCTTGGTTTATATATTGACAAAAACCTAAATTGGAATCAGCAGATAGATAAAATGTCATGTACTATATCAAACAGAATCAATTTATTACAAAAGATAAGAAAATATTTACCTATGCATATACGTATTATCTATTTTAATGCTTGTATTCTGCCATTATTTGATTATTGTTGCAATATATGGGGAAGCTGTTGTGAAAGTGGAATAAATAAACTTAATAAGTTATTAAAGAAATCTGCTAGGGTTATAGTAGAAGCTGACATAATGACATCATCCAGTTTATTGTTTAATAGTTTACACTGGTTAAATATGGAAAAACGCATTCAATACCAAAAGGCAATACTTGTATTTAAATCATTAAATGGTATGGTTCCTAACTATTTACAAGAAAATTTTCATTTTACTGATAATCAAAATTATAACTTACGTTCAGCTGATGAAAAACTATTAAATCTTCCAAAACCAAAAACAAATTTTTAAAGAAAACATTTACATATTCAGGTTCTCAAATATGGAACAGTTTACCAAATGAAATAAAAATGAGTAATACACTTGTATCTTTTAAAACAAAATGTTACAAATTTTTCATCAATTGTGCAAATTAATATGCTTTTTCATTATTATTTAAATACAATTGTATATTGTGTATAATATAACTTTATAATACTCTATGTACTTATAAATATGTTATTATTATTTTGAGGACTCTCAGGAAGATTAGTTTTAACTAATGGGATCATCATCTTGAAATAAAGATTATTTATTTATTTATTTATTTATTTATTTATTTATTTATTTATTTATTTATTTATTTATTTATTTATTTATTTATTTATTTATTTATTTATTTATTTATTTATTTATTTATTTATTTATGAACGACATCAACAAAGTTAACTATTGAAGATCAGATTCGAGGCTGACTTAGGGTCTTACTTAGGACAGCTGCAACAATTATACACTTAACGATTGCCTTATTTTTTTTATTATGAAAAAAAATCACATCAACTGATCACAAATTCATATAAAAAATAGAAAATTGTACTGTTCAATACCCTAATGACAAACTTGACATAGCATGTACCCAAGTCTTTAAAACAGAAGACTTTCGGAACAAGAAAATTGCACCTTTTCTATACCTATAGGCAAATCACACTTTTTGCCAAAATTCTCAAATAAAGAATTTTATTATATATTTTAACATATAATATCATCATTCATGTTAACAAAACAAAACACTTTTGATAGGACCTATTTTCTCATATGTATACAATGAACATTAAGAGAAATTGATTGATGTCTTTGACTTATGAGACCCCTTTTCAACGTGAAAAAGTTGATATTTGCAGTGTTTGTTATTTTAATCCTACTTGTAATTTGTTTTTGTTCACACATTGCTGTCAAAAATATGAAATTTTATGCGACTGTCAAATAAGTGAAAGGTTAGCTAGCTATAAAACCAGGTTTAATCCCCCATTTTCTACCTTAGACAATGCCTGTACCAAGTCAGGAATATGCCAGTTGTTTTTCATTCGTTTGATGTGTTTGAACTTTTGGTGTTTCCATTTGATAAGAGACTTTCCGTTTTTTACCTTGGAGTTTGACATTTTTCTATATTTTATATTTTGCAAATGATTCATGTAAATCCCATAATAGATAAAGATTAAAAGGGCCCGGCGATGCAGCAACAATTTGGCACTGGTTAACACACACAAACATTGCCCTGTTGTGACAGTACCGGTCCTTATACACATACGAAAGATTTTAATGATTGAAAATATATTAACGACAGAAAGCACAATTTTTGAATAATAACAGCATTAATATTTGCATGTACTATTGAAAATTTATCCACTATACATGGAGAATGCATGTCATGCAGATCATAATCTAAATTTTTGACTTTAATATTTTTAAAAAATAAATCAATCGCATTCAACTTATGCTAAACTTTCAAGTATACTTGTACATTATAAATAGACAAATTACAACAAAATTACGGTATAAAAAGTCGGAAATTTGGAGAAAACAAATAATATTTAATGGCAATAATTGTAGTATTGCTGCAACAAGAGATATAAGAAATTTTGGAACATACTAATTTAGGTCTGGAGCTGGAATGTCAGTAACGACTGGTAGTCCTTTGTTAATTTATGTTTTATGTCCCTTTGCTTGGTTTCTTTTGTTGCCTGTTCTGACATCGGACTCTTACTTCTTTTAAATTTAGTTTTACTTTATATGCGTTTTGCTATGTGTTTTTTTATTCTGTATTGGCTAGAGGCAGGGGAGGTTGAGATCTCACAAAAAATGTTTAACCCCGTCGCATTTTTGCGCCTGTCCCAACTTGGCCTTTGTAAGTTATGTATGTTTTTGATTTTAGTTCATTTATATGTTTTGAAGTTAAGTATGACGTCCATTTTCACTGAACAAGTACACATTTTCTTTAGGGGGCCAGCTGAGGCCCATCTCTGGGTGCGAGATTTTCTCACTGCGTTGAAGACCATTTGGTGACCTTCGGCTGTTTTATGCTCTTTGGTCGGGTTGTTGTCTCTTTGACATATTCCCCATTCCAATTTCCAATTTTATTATATGTTTAAAAATTTAGTGGAATACGGTCCGTTTTTCCTACATAAATAATAACAGACACGGGGAACAACATTGTCAATCACAATGTCACACGAGCTTGCTTTTCTACAGAAATAGCTGATTTACCATGTCATTGACATTAATTTTGGACTTGGTTCGGGTTCCTATGCAAAAAATCCAAGAAAATCGCATAAAAGTATTTCTTTTTAGTTGAAAATAATTCTTGAAATTTGTACATGAATATACCAAAGGGAACTAGAAGCATGTTCTTCGTCCTACAAACGCGCATTTCTATTTGGTTGCAAAGCTGCCAGTATCTGTTTAAAAGTTTTGTTTTTCTTTAAGGTTTTTTTTTTTTTGTTAATCCGTTTTATTATGTGTTGAAACATGTTTTAAGTTTTACTCTTAACCAGGTTATTGGTTGAATTCAACCTTAAACATGTTGAAAGTAAATAAAACCCGCCTCATGGTGTTTATGGAGTAAGCTAAAACATGTTTCAGGTTGATTTTAACCAGTAACAAGTTTGAGTATTAAAAAAAACATCCTGACACTCGACTCAAATAAAAAAAACATTTTTTTAACGTCTTAATTCCTCTTAAAAATATTTTGTTGGATTTCATAAAATTTGAGATGTGTATTGGGGAATGTGTCAAATATACAAAATCCGGATCAAAAAGCAGAAAACTGCCGAAGCCCACCATATTCAGTAATTATACTTCGATCTCGTCATTCTCGTAGGCGTTTTCTATAAAGACATGCAGCATATGTAAGTATCGATATATAATAAGCAATCGTAATAAACTTTATTTTGTGACATATTGTCATCCTGAGCAATTAGTAATTATTGATAATTTGATATTATACCTGTTTCCTTTGAAAGATAAAAATCATCATATTTGTTTAAATCAGATACATCTATCCAAGTACGTCAGGTAGGTTGTGTGAATAAAAACACGGATCAAATGCTATAGCAAGAGTAAATACCGATACTTATAGGAAGTAACTTTTGCGCCAGAATCATATGTACATGTATAAGTATTTACAGTACGTCTGTAACCACGACTCGTGTCTCACCGTCAAAACTGATACTGATACTTATAGTTAGTGACTTTTGTGCCAGAATCACATCTATACGTGTTTAAGTATTAACCACGTAAACATTTCTTCTGTAAACAAGACTCGTGTCTCCGGAACAATCTCATCCGTCAAAACTGATACTTTTACTTATGGTAGGTGACTTTTGCGTCAGAATCATATGTACATTGATTGCACGAGTATAATTATTCACGTTTCTTCTGTAAGCACGACTCGTGTCTCAGGAACAATCTCATCCGGACCGTCAAAACTGATACATTTACTTATGGTAGCTGACGTTTGCGCCAGAATCAAATTTTCGTGCACTAGTATAATATTAACGTTTCGTCTGTAACCACGACTCGTGTCTCACCGTCAAAACAGATACTGATATTTGTAATAAGAGACTTTACGTCACAATCGCACCTTCGTGTATAATTAGTAACCATGTTAACGTTTCTTCTGTAACCACGACTCATGTGTCAGGAATAATTCCATCCGTCAAAACCGATACTAATACTTATTGTAAGTTACGTTTGCGCCAGAATTATATGTACATTGATTGCACGTGTATAAGTATCGATGTTTCTTCTGTAAGCACGGCTCTTGTCTCAGGAACAATCTCATCCGTCAAAACTGATACTTTAACTTATGGTAAGTGATTTTTGCGTCAGAATCATATGTACATTGATTGCATTTGTATAAGTATCGATGTTTCTTCTGTAAGCACGGCTCGTGTCTCAGGAACAATCTCATCCGTCAAAACTGATACTTTTACTTATGGTAAGTGATTTTTGCGTCAGAATCATATGTACATTGATTGCACTTTGATAAGTATTCAATTTGGCATTTGTTCTGTAAGCACGGCTCGTGTCTCAGAAACAATCTCATCCGTCAAATCTGATATTTTACTTATGGAAAACTCGCAGACGGTTAACAATGTCCGACTTCAGTACTATCTATGGAAAGCCACCGGGGTCAAATTTTTAATTCGTATAGAAAATTGTCAGTTTGTAACTTGTAACTGAAATTTCGGAATTCTTTACTCGTAAATCGTTAATTTGTAACTTGTATCTTTGAACTTTTAAGATTCTAAATTCGTAAATTGTCAATTTGTTACTTTTTATTTTGTAATTTCAATATTCTTAATTCGTAAATTGTCAATTTGTAACTTGTATCATGGTTGAATGAACTTTAACGTTATGAATATCAATATTTAGGCCACTTTTATTTCATTTGTAGTTCTTCTCACAAAAGCTCCAAATGATATTGGGCGAGCGAGCGAAATTATTTTGATTGCATTTTTTTTCTTGAAAATGAGTGTTTGTGTGGCGAGAGCCCTACAAGTGAAGCGAGTATATATTTTTTAAATAGTGCGATTAAGAAATTATGTTCATCTTTAAACTTGGTTACTTCATAAAATAAACGATGGAAAACGTGCTCTAATGCATATAATTTGATGTATAGGTGCCTGTACCATACACGGCTGTCTTGTCTCGTTGTGGTTTAGTTCATTTTGATTATTTTCGTCAAATAAGCTTTGTCTGTGTGAATTTTCATTTAAATCCATTCATGTTCATATATTAAGGAAGCATAGGAGATGCAGTTTAACAAGAGGAATTATGGAAGTGAAATTAAAAATCTTTTGTTAGATGACCACTCTCACATCAATATGGTAAACCAAAGATTACTCAGACGTCTAACGGCTGTTTTGCTAGACAAGCTGGGGCCCGGTCGCAGCTTGTCTAGAGCAAAACATCTGTTGGGTGTCTACGTAATCTCAGACTTTAACAAATATTGATGCGATTGTGGTTATCTAACGAAAGATTTTTAACTTTTGCCTCCTATAACAGATCTTCAAAGGTAAAACGTGATGCATTTTGGATAACTGTGTTCATTAACTATACTTGTCAACGGCAATGAGCTAACATGCACAACTTCATGTTGGCATCCCGATTTTGACAAATCGATTAATCACAAGTGCGTTTGAATCGATAGAATGAATATAAGCACAAGAAAAACGTCTATCATGGGCAAAAAAAACCAAAGAGAAACTAATTTTGGAGCGGTATGCTGAAAAGTCAATTTCTCCAAAACAGGAGCGGGAAAATCCAAAGAACTAATAATCAAATGTGTGTGGCCTTAATATGTAGCAAATGCGATGATGTGTGCAAATATAAAATAAAAGTATGAATTAAAAACTGTTACATTTTGTACCATTATGTTTGTTACAGAAAATATTATATATTTAACAATTGATTAATAGTAATATTTTTTGCAGCCTGTCACCAACATAACAAAAATGGCAGACGAGAAAGCATTAAGCTATATAGAGGCTAGTCCCCAAGAAGATGCCAGTGCATATGGTGCTAATTATGGAGCCCACAGAGAAGGAATGACTAAAGAAGAGGTTGCAGAATATTATTCCAAATGGGGATATAGCGGAAAATATGAAGAGGTAAACAAAACTGAGAAAATAAATAAAATTGAAAGGTACACCCAAGTGATCAATTCAAACGATGTGAATGTGCAATGACTTTTAGTTAAAAAAAAATCCGTCGATTTACAGTTTTATTGTGATAGTTCAAAGAATTTGGCTCAAAAGACATAAATGAAAATAGTGTTACAGTTTTGCTCCATCTGTATGTTCCCTCTTTTTCTTTTTGAAATAAAATATGTTCGCTATTATTTCCGATAATCGATAAATCTGGATGACTTTGTATCTTGAACTACTAGATATAAGAATATGTGGTTTGAGTGCAACTCTCTTATCCAAGCTACAATTGTAAAAGTGAACTATTATGGTTCAAATTACGGTCTTCAACACGGAGCCTTGCCTCTTCTAGTCTTTACAATTTGCAACGCTTATTAAAACGGTTGAAGGCCATAAGATGCTCCATTGTACTTACGTGTACACCCACTACCTTTGGAATTGTAGGATATTTATATCATTTGAAATAATTTCACATCTCCTTATTTTTATACGACCGCAAAAAATGTTTTTGCGTCGTATAATGCTATCATTTCGTCGTCGTCGTCTGCGTCGTCCGAAGACGCATTTAGTTTCCGGACAATAACTTTAGTTTTGGTGGATGGATCTTTATGAATTTTTAACGAGAAGGTTCAATACCACTGAAGGAAGGTTGGGATTGATTTTGGGGGTTATGGTCCCAAGAGTGTTGGAACTAGGGGTCAAAAAGGGGGCCCAAAATAAGCATTTTTGTAGTTTTCAAACAATAAATATAGTTAAGTGTATGAATCTCTCTGAAATTATACTACAAGTTTCCATACCATGAAGGGATGGTAAGTATTGACTTCGGGGGGTTATGGCTCAAACGGTTTTGGAATTAGGGGCAAAAAAAGGGGGAAAACTAGGTTTTTCTGGTCAATGGACAATTAAGACAAGTTAAAAGCAGTGCAAGGGAGGTAATTCCAAGACATTTAACATACAATGTTGGGTATGTTCGGATTTACCTCCCTTACATTACTTGTAAATTATGTATAAAGGAATGTCAGGTTTTGGACTAATTGCAAAAAAGGGGGTAGAAGTAGTTTTCAAATATTTTTTTTCAAATTTCTCAAATTTCAATTTTTTTTTAAAGTTTGAAGAAGAAATCTTTTATTGCACAATATTGTGCAATAGATTTGTAAGATCTTGACATTTGTTTTGTGTGAGAAACCCATATTATGTCAAAAAATTGATCACAATCAAAATTCAGAGCTGTATCAAGCTTGAATGTTGTGTCCATAATTGCCCCAACTGTTCAGGGTTCGACCTCTGCGGTCGTATAAAGCTGCGCCCTGCGGAGCACCTGGTTATATTATGGTAAACTATAAGTTTTGTCTTGATCTCATGAGTCCATCACAGGTCTCGGCACGAGTTTGCGACAGAGATATACATTACGTTTAAACAGTTTGTTTATTCAAATTAATTGAATTTGCTTTGGGCAACAGACAAAGCTTATATAAGCCCTCTCTAAGAGATATTGCCTTTATATATAACATTTTTAGTTCGTTTTTGAAATACGAATGATTGTATACTATATTCAGGGAATACAAATATTTATTAGTAATTTATTTTTTAACTTTACTAAATAGGATCTTTGCCCAGAAAGATACAACGGTCCAAAATATGGTGCCGAGGCCTTAGTAGAGGCGTATCCGGGTAACCGAGAATCTATACACATCTTGGACATAGCTGCAGGGACTGGATTTTTAGGAGAAGAGGCAAGTTATCTTAATAGCATCAACTGTTATTGTTATTTATATAATTATTTGCATATCTCGCTTTTTAATGGAGGTCGACTAATATCGACACGGGACGTTTGCGCTTTTTCATAGGACATTAAATTTTGCGCCTTTTTTTGTGGACACTTGCGCTTCAAAACATAGGACATTTGCGCTTTTTAAAAATGGACATTTGCGCTTTTTACATAGGGCATTTGCGCTTTTTTTATATATATATATATCTATGACTTCCCTACTCTTTTATCAGTGCTTGGGACCGTTTTAGGTTTTAAAGTCAGATTTCTGTCATCACAAACTTCAACTAGCTTGGTAAAACAATGATGATTTATTTCTTCAGACTTCCCATCCAACAGAATAAATACAAGGGGAATTTAGTTCCAATTTTTCTGTCGTCGCATTGTTGATGAGCATGATCATTTTTCTGACTCAAAATATTAGAAGTCCCATTGTCCGTTTTAATTCTTGCATTACAATTTTTAACGGTACATCTCCATGAAAGGTCTCCAATTTTTAGGGTTTGGTCGAAACAATATAAAAATCCATCAAGACATATACATTTTTTTCTTTACTATATAGTTAGTCACTATTACTTTAAACTCCATGTCTAAGACTGTGTAAATGTGAACTAACTAATGACAAATATAAGTTCAATTTATTTAAGTAATGATTACTTCTCATTAAGATTACAGGTAGTCGACTAAAGGTGAAAAGCGCAAATGTCCGGTCAATTTAATACAGGTGATTCTAAACTAAAAGCGCAAATGTCCATACTATTTGAAGCGCAAATGTCCTGTGTCCTATTTCTTGCGAAACGGAGTAACATAATCGTGTATGAAAATATTCTGTATTAGTGGGCACAGGACGTTTGCGCTTTTTTACCTGTAAAACGATATGTTACCCCGTTTTGCAAGAAATATTAGGTATTAAAAACAAATATATGGCCATGTGCTGATTTCTTTAGATATAATCCATTGGTAAAATTCGAAATTTATGGCTTGATATCAGATGTGTCTTTTCGTATGAAACAGTAGTAAACGTATTTTAGTCTGAAACAGTAATTTCGATAAAGCCTGATCAGTAAATTCTTAAAGTCAAATTCATTTTTTTTATAAAAATTTCAGACTTGCGGTAAATGTAGTATAGTAATTCAGACATCTGCAACACATTTGCCATAACGGTGAACACAATCAATATGGCATAAATGGTGTCCATTTAACTGAGAGGAGAAATAGCGAAAAATGTATAATTAAATATATAATTACATATGAAATTCTTATTTTATTAATAGTTACATAAGCGTGGATTTAAGAAAGTAGACGCTTTGGATCCAGCTGAAGGCATGCTTGCAATGGCAAGAAAAAAGAACGTTTATGGTAGACTTCTCTGTGAATTCATGTGCGAAAAAAGACTTCCAGTTGAAAATGGTAAGATAGCTCATCTCCTTACACGTATTTGTCCTTGTCGTCGAAGTTGGGCTTATCTCCTTACACGTATTTGAACTTGTCGTCAAGGTTGAGCTCATCTCCTTACACGTATTTGTCTTTGTCGTCAAGGTTGAGCTCATCTCCTTACACGTATTTGTCTTTGTCGTCGAAGTTGAGCTTATCTCCTTACACGTATTTGTCTTTGTCGTCGAAGTTGAGCTTATCTCCTTACACGTATTTGTCTTTGTCGTCGAAGTTGAGCTTATCTCCTTACACGTATTTGTCTTTGTCGTCAAGGTTGAGCTCATCTCCTTACACGTATTTGTCTTTGTCGTCGAAGTTGGGCTTATCTCCTTACACGTATTTGAACTTGTCGTCGAAGTTGGGCTCATCTCCTTACACGTATTTGTCTTTGTCGTCAAGGTTGAGCTCATCTCCTTACACGTATTTGTCTTTGTCGTCGAAGTTGAGCTTATCTCCTTACACGTATTTGTCTTTGTCGTCGAAGTTGAGCTTATCTCCTTACACGTATTTGTCTTTGTCGTCGAAGTTGAGCTTATCTCCTTACACGTATTTGTCTTTGTCGTCAAGGTTGAGCTCATCTCCTTACACGTATTTGTCTTTGTCGTCAAGGTTGAGCTCATCTCCTTACACGTATTTGTCTTTGTCGTCGAAGTTGAGCTCATCTCCTTACACGTATTTGTCTTTGTCGTCGAAGTTGAGCTCATCTCCTTACACGTATTTGTCTTTGTCGTCGAAGTTGAGCTTATCTCCTTACACGTATTTGTCTTTGTCGTCGAAGTAAGGCTTATCTCCTTACACGTATTGAACTTGTCGTCAAGGTTGAGCTCATCTCCTTACACGTATTTGAACTTGTCGTCAAGGTTGAGCTCATCTCCTTACACGTATTTGAACTTGTCGTCGAAGTTGGGCTCATCTCCTTACACGTATTTGTCTTTGTCGTCAAGGTTGAGCTTATCTCCTTACATGTATTTGAACTTGTCGTCAAGGTTGAGCTTATCTCCTTACACGTATTTGTCTTTGTCGTCAAGGTTGAGCTCATCTCCTTACACGTATTTGTCTTTGTCGTCAAGGTTGAGCTCATCTCCTTACACGTATTTGTCTTTGTCGTCGAAGTTGAGCTCATCTCCTTACACGTATTTGTCTTTGTCGTCAAGGTTGAGCTCATCTCCTTACACGTATTTGTCTTTGTCGTCAAGGTTGAGCTCATCTCCTTACACGTATTTGTCTTTGTCGTCGAAGTTGAGCTCATCTCCTTACACGTATTTGTCTTTGTCGTCAAGGTTGAGCTCATCTCCTTACACGTATTTGTCTTTGTCGTCGAAGTTGGGCTTATCTCCTTACACGTATTTGAACTTGTCGTCAAGGTTGAGCTCATCTCCTTTCACATATTTGTCTTTGTCGTCAAGGTTTAACTCATCTCCTTACACGTATTTGTCCTTGTAGTCAAGGTTTAACTCATCTCCTTACACGTATTTGTCTTTGTCGTCGAAGTTGAGCTTATCTCCTTACACGTATTTGTCTTTGTCGTCGAAGTTGGGCTTATCTCCTTACACGTATTTGTCTTTGTCGTCAAGGTTTAACTCATCTCCTTACACGTATTTGTCCTTGTAGTCAAGGTTTAACTCATCTCCTTTCACGTATTTGTCTTTGTCGTCGAAGTTGAGCTTATCTCCTTACACGTATTTGTCTTTGTCGTCAAGGTTGAGCTCATCTCCTTACACGTATTTGAACTTGTCGTCGAAGTTGAGCTCATCTCCTTACACGTATTTGTCTTTGTCGTCAAGGTTTAACTCATCTCCTTACACGTATTTGTCCTTGTAGTCAAGGTTTAACTCATCTCCTTTCACGTATTTGTCTTTGTCGTCGAAGTTGAGCTTATCTCCTTACACGTATTTGTCTTTGTCGTCGAAGTTGAGCTCATCTCCTTACACGTATTTGTCTTTGTTGTCAAGGTTGAGCTCATCTCCTTACACGTATTTGTCTTTGTCGTCGAAGTTGAGCTCATCTCCTTACACGTATTTGTCTTTGTTGTCAAGGTTGAGCTCATCTCCTTACACGTATTTGTCTTTGTCGTCCAAGTTGAGCTCATCTCCTTACACGTATTTGTCTTTGTCGTCGAAGTTGGGCTTATCTCCTTTCACGTATTTGTCTTTGTCGTCAAGGTTTAACTCATCTCCTTTCACGTATTTGTCTTTGTCGTCGAAGTTGAGCTTATCTCCTTTCACGTATTTGTCTTTGTCGTCGAAGTTGAGCTCATCTCCTTTCACGTATTTGTCTTTGTCGTCGAAGTTGAGCTTATCTCCTTTCACGTATTTGTCTTTGTCGTCGAAGTTGAGCTTATCTCCTTACACGTATTTGTCTTTGTTGTCAAGGTTGAGCTCATCTCCTTACACGTATTTGTCTTTGTCGTCGAAGTTGGGATAATCTCCTTTCACGTATTTGTCTTTGTCGTCAAGGTTGAGCTCATCTCCTTACACGTATTTGTCTTTGTCGTCGAAGTTGAGCTCATCTCCTTACACGTATTTGTCTTTGTCGTCGAAGTTGAGCTTATCTCCTTACACGTATTTGTCTTTGTTGTCAAGGTTGAGCTCATCTCCTTACACGTATTTGTCTTTGTCGTCGAAGTTGGGATAATCTCC
This sequence comes from Mytilus edulis, assembly GCF_963676685.1. Lineage (NCBI taxonomy): Eukaryota > Metazoa > Mollusca > Bivalvia > Mytilida > Mytilidae > Mytilus > Mytilus edulis. The sequence goes on from NC_092347.1 coordinate 38,384,792, forward strand.
TTTCACGTATTTGTCTTTGTAGTCAAGGTTTAACTCATCTCCTTTCACATATTTGTCTTTGTCGTCGAAGTTGAGCTCATCTCCTTACACGTATTTGTCTTTGTCGTCGAAGTTGGGCTTATCTCCTTACACGTATTTGTCTTTGTCGTCGAAGTTGAGCTTATCTCCTTACACGTATTTGTCTTTGTTGTCAAGGTTGAGCTCATCTCCTTACACGTATTTGTCTTTGTCGTCGAAGTTGAGCTCATCTCCTTACACGTATTTGTCTTTGTTGTCAAGGTTTAACTCATCTCCTTACACGTATTTGTCCTTGTAGTCAAGGTTTAACTCATCTCCTTACACATATTTGTCTTTGTCGTCGAAGTTGGGCTCATCTCCTTACACGTATTTGTCTTTGTCGTCGAAGTTGAGCTCATCTCCTTACACGTATTTGTTTTTGTCGTCGAAGTTGGGCTTATCTCCTTTCACTTATTTGTCTTTGTCGTCAAGGTTTAACTCATCTCCTTACACGTATTTGTCCTTGTAGTCAAGGTTTAACTCATCTCCTTACACATATTTGTCTTTGTCGTCGAAGTTGGGCTCATCTCCTTACACGTATTTGTCTTTGTCGTCGAAGTTGAGCTCATCTCCTTACACGTATTTGTTTTTGTCGTCGAAGTTGAGCTCATCTCCTTACACGTATTTGTCTTTGTCGTCGAAGTTGAGCTCATCTCCTTACACGTATTTGTCTTTGTCGTCGAAGTTGGGCTTAGGTAGCACTCCACAGTTAGGTGTGTAGTTTCGCATTTTGGCCCCTGTGGATTTTTCAAATATGAGAGCTAGTGTGCAATAAAATTCATTTTTGGATAGCTGAGTATTAAAATAGCCTTTGTATTGGGTTTATATGAACATCAAGATTATGTAATGTATGTAATATAGGCTGTTTTCTGTATGACAGTCCGTATTTGCATGTCCCTACCATACATTGGTCCGGCAATTATTGTAATGTTTTTTTCCAACTTTTTATCGCACGAACTTTGTGATTGGATTTTACGAAAAAATGAGGCGAAAGACACCCATTTTTTATTTGATCATTAGAAAGATTTATGAAAAGAGTTTCTAAAAAGGTATCACTCAAAGGCATTGAAATTCTAGTTTGATCCAAATTTTGGGGGGATATGTGACATGTCCACCCCCCTTTTTGCAATATTTTATGGTAAATAAATGCAGAATGTTGCCATGGATACACATAAAAGGAATTAATTTTCACTCTTTTAACTTTTGAAAATCAAATCTATGGAATATACTGATTACATACATATGCACATGTACAACACAAACAGTTAGGTTAATGTATTAGAAATCCAGGAATAGGAGATGATAAAACATTTTGTGGCTCATTTTTAATTTTATTTTCTAACTGTGGAGTGCTACCTTATGGCACATCAGAAAGCACAGAAATGCACTTTTTAAGATAAAATTTACCACAAATCTTTAGTCTTTTATGTTCTTGTTTTAGTTCTGAAGGTAAAAAATCTGCTAGGAATGCAATTTATGTTTATTTTATTGTTTACTGTCCTTAGCAACCAAATATACACATTTTGACACTTAGACATGTTGCGGTATTAAATTTGTACTCCATTAGCTTCGCCAATGTAACCAAAGATTGCGCTTTATATGATATCCTCAGAATGTATCGCTTTATATTTTTGAATGCGAATAAGTCAAATAAACATTTTTAGCAGGATTTTATATTATAATTTGGCATGAATTAAAGTTAATGATGCCAGTACTGCTAGAAATTTATACCCTGCTTGAGGGCTTCTAAACCAAGGTTAGGTATGCTATTTACAGCAAAATTGACCTATAAGTGCTTTCAAATACCTAAAAATTGTACAATTTGTCCTCTTTTAAGGTAATTTTATGATTTTAAATAAGATAATGGGAAAAGTTTTAGAAATTTACCCCAAAAATGAGACAGACTTGAAGTTTTTCACTATGATCCAGCATTTATTTTTAAATCACTTTTTGTCGCGTTTCAACATCAACTGCTAACCTTCATAAAATCTTTATTACTGAACCAATTTTAAAAACTAAGGTACCATTTTCATCGTAACAGCTAGTAGAACATAGAAAATATAATAAAAATTGAGGCAGGAGGGGAAAAATTTCACCTTAAGGTAGCACTCCACAGTTAGGTGTGTAGTTTCGCATTTTGGCCCCTGTGGATTTTTCAAATATGAGAGCTAGTGTGCAATAAAATTCATTTTTGGATAGCTGAGTATTAAAATAGCCTTTGTATTGGGTTTATATGAACATCAAGATTATGTAATGTATGTAATATAGGCTGTTTTCTGTATGACAGTCCGTATTTGCATGTCCCTACCATACATTGGTCCGGCAATTATTGCAATGTTTTTTTCCAACTTTTTTTCGCACGAACTTTGTGATTGGATTTTACGAAAAAATGAGTCGAAAGACACCCATTTTTTATTTGATCATTAGAAAGATTTATGAAAAGAGTTTCTAAAAAGGTATCACTCAAAGGCATTGAAATTCTAGTTTGATCCAAATTTTGGGGGGATATGTGACATGTCCACCCCCCTTTTTGCAATATTTTATGGTAAATAAATGCAGAATGTTGCCATGGATACACATAAAAGGAATTAATTTTCACTCTTTTAACTTTTGAAAATCAAATCTATGGAATATACTGATTACATACATATGCACATGTACAACACAAACAGTTAGGTTAATGTATTAGAAATCCAGGAATAGGAGATGATAAAACATTTTGTGGCTCATTTTTAATTTTATTTTCTAACTGTGGAGTGCTACCTTATGGCACATCAGAAAGCACAGAAATGCACTTTTTAAGATAAAATTTACCACAAATCTTTAGTCTTTTATGTTCTTGTTTTAGTTCTGAAGGTAAAAAATCTGCTAGGAATGCAATTTATGTTTATTTTATTGTTTACTGTCCTTAGCAACCAAATATACACATTTTGACACTTAGACATGTTGCGGTATTAAATTTGTACTCCATTAGCTTCGCCAATGTAACCAAAGATTGCGCTTTATATGATATCCTCAGAATGTATCGCTTTATATTTTTGAATGCGAATAAGTCAAATAAACATTTTTAGCAGGATTTTATATTATAATTTGGCATGAATTAAAGTTAATGATGCCAGTACTGCTAGAAATTTATACCCTGCTTGAGGGCTTCTAAACCAAGGTTAGGTATGCTATTTACAGCAAAATTGACCTATAAGTGCTTTCAAATACCTAAAAATTGTACAATTTGTCCTCTTTTAAGGTAATTTTATGATTTTAAATAAGATAATGGGAAAAGTTTTAGAAATTTACCCCAAAAATGAGACAGACTTGAAGTTTTTCACTATGATCCAGCATTTATTTTTAAATCACTTTTTGTCGCGTTTCAACATCAACTGCTAACCTTCATAAAATCTTTATTACTGAACCAATTTTAAAAACTAAGGTACCATTTTCATCGTAACAGCTAGTAGAACATAGAAAATATAATAAAAATTGAGGCAGGAGGGGAAAAATTTCACCTTAAGGTAGCACTCCACAGTTAGGTGTGTAGTTTCGCATTTTGGCCCCTGTGGATTTTTCAAATATGAGAGCTAGTGTGCAATAAAATTCATTTTTGGATAGCTGAGTATTAAAATAGCCTTTGTATTGGGTTTATATGAACATCAAGATTATGTAATGTATGTAATATAGGCTGTTTTCTGTATGACAGTCCGTATTTGCATGTCCCTACCATACATTGGTCCGGCAATTATTGCAATGTTTTTTTCCAACTTTTTTTCGCACGAACTTTGTGATTGGATTTTACGAAAAAATGAGGCGAAAGACACCCATTTTTTATTTGATCATTAGAAAGATTTATGAAAAGAGTTTCTAAAAAGGTATCACTCAAAGGCATTGAAATTCTAGTTTGATCCAAATTTTGGGGGGATATGTGACATGTCCACCCCCCTTTTTGCAATATTTTATGGTAAATAAATGCAGAATGTTGCCATGGATACACATAAAAGGAATTAATTTTCACTCTTTTAACTTTTGAAAATCAAATCTATGGAATATACTGATTACATACATATGCACATGTACAACACAAACAGTTAGGTTAATGTATTAGAAATCCAGGAATAGGAGATGATAAAACATTTTGTGGCTCATTTTTAATTTTATTTTCTAACTGTGGAGTGCTACCTTATGGCACATCAGAAAGCACAGAAATGCACTTTTTAAGATAAAATTTACCACAAATCTTTAGTCTTTTATGTTCTTGTTTTAGTTCTGAAGGTAAAAAATCTGCTAGGAATGCAATTTATGTTTATTTTATTGTTTACTGTCCTTAGCAACCAAATATACACATTTTGACACTTAGACATGTTGCGGTATTAAATTTGTACTCCATTAGCTTCGCCAATGTAACCAAAGATTGCGCTTTATATGATATCCTCAGAATGTATCGCTTTATATTTTTGAATGCGAATAAGTCAAATAAACATTTTTAGCAGGATTTTATATTATAATTTGGCATGAATTAAAGTTAATGATGCCAGTACTGCTAGAAATTTATACCCTGCTTGAGGGCTTCTAAACCAAGGTTAGGTATGCTATTTACAGCAAAATTGACCTATAAGTGCTTTCAAATACCTAAAAATTGTACAATTTGTCCTCTTTTAAGGTAATTTTATGATTTTAAATAAGATAATGGGAAAAGTTTTAGAAATTTACCCCAAAAATGAGACAGACTTGAAGTTTTTCACTATGATCCAGCATTTATTTTTAAATCACTTTTTGTCGCGTTTCAACATCAACTGCTAACCTTCATAAAATCTTTATTACTGAACCAATTTTAAAAACTAAGGTACCATTTTCATCGTAACAGCTAGTAGAACATAGAAAATATAATAAAAATTGAGGCAGGAGGGGAAAAATTTCACCTTAAGGTAGCACTCCACAGTTAGGTGTGTAGTTTCGCATTTTGGCCCCTGTGGATTTTTCAAATATGAGAGCTAGTGTGCAATAAAATTCATTTTTAGATAGCTGAGTATTAAAATAGCCTTTGTATTGGGTTTATATGAACATCAAGATTATGTAATGTATGTAATATAGGCTGTTTTCTGTATGACAGTCCGTATTTGCATGTCCCTACCATACATTGGTCCGGCAATTATTGCAATGTTTTTTTCCAACTTTTTTTCGCACGAACTTTGTGATTGGATTTTACGAAAAAATGAGGCGAAAGACACCCATTTTTTATTTGATCATTAGAAAGATTTATGAAAAGAGTTTCTAAAAAGGTATCACTCAAAGGCATTGAAATTCTAGTTTGATCCAAATTTTGGGGGGATATGTGACATGTCCACCCCCCTTTTTGCAATATTTTATGGTAAATAAATGCAGAATGTTGCCATGGATACACATAAAAGGAATTAATTTTCACTCTTTTAACTTTTGAAAATCAAATCTATGGAATATACTGATTACATACATATGCACATGTACAACACAAACAGTTAGGTTAATGTATTAGAAATCCAGGAATAGGAGATGATAAAACATTTTGTGGCTCATTTTTAATTTTATTTTCTAACTGTGGAGTGCTACCTTATGGCACATCAGAAAGCACAGAAATGCACTTTTTAAGATAAAATTTACCACAAATCTTTAGTCTTTTATGTTCTTGTTTTAGTTCTGAAGGTAAAAAATCTGCTAGGAATGCAATTTATGTTTATTTTATTGTTTACTGTCCTTAGCAACCAAATATACACATTTTGACACTTAGACATGTTGCGGTATTAAATTTGTACTCCATTAGCTTCGCCAATGTAACCAAAGATTGCGCTTTATATGATATCCTCAGAATGTATCGCTTTATATTTTTGAATGCGAATAAGTCAAATAAACATTTTTAGCAGGATTTTATATTATAATTTGGCATGAATTAAAGTTAATGATGCCAGTACTGCTAGAAATTTATACCCTGCTTGAGGGCTTCTAAACCAAGGTTAGGTATGCTATTTACAGCAAAATTGACCTATAAGTGCTTTCAAATACCTAAAAATTGTACAATTTGTCCTCTTTTAAGGTAATTTTATGATTTTAAATAAGATAATGGGAAAAGTTTTAGAAATTTACCCCAAAAATGAGACAGACTTGAAGTTTTTCACTATGATCCAGCATTTATTTTTAAATCACTTTTTGTCGCGTTTCAACATCAACTGCTAACCTTCATAAAATCTTTATTACTGAACCAATTTTAAAAACTAAGGTACCATTTTCATCGTAACAGCTAGTAGAACATAGAAAATATAATAAAAATTGAGGCAGGAGGGGAAAAATTTCACCTTAAGGTAGCACTCCACAGTTAGGTGTGTAGTTTCGCATTTTGGCCCCTGTGGATTTTTCAAATATGAGAGCTAGTGTGCAATAAAATTCATTTTTAGATAGCTGAGTATTAAAATAGCCTTTGTATTGGGTTTATATGAACATCAAGATTATGTAATGTATGTAATATAGGCTGTTTTCTGTATGACAGTCCGTATTTGCATGTCCCTACCATACATTGGTCCGGCAATTATTGCAATGTTTTTTTCCAACTTTTTTTCGCACGAACTTTGTGATTGGATTTTACGAAAAAATGAGGCGAAAGACACCCATTTTTTATTTGATCATTAGAAAGATTTATGAAAAGAGTTTCTAAAAAGGTATCACTCAAAGGCATTGAAATTCTAGTTTGATCCAAATTTTGGGGGGATATGTGACATGTCCACCCCCCTTTTTGCAATATTTTATGGTAAATAAATGCAGAATGTTGCCATGGATACACATAAAAGGAATTAATTTTCACTCTTTTAACTTTTGAAAATCAAATCTATGGAATATACTGATTACATACATATGCACATGTACAACACAAACAGTTAGGTTAATGTATTAGAAATCCAGGAATAGGAGATGATAAAACATTTTGTGGCTCATTTTTAATTTTATTTTCTAACTGTGGAGTGCTACCTTATGGCACATCAGAAAGCACAGAAATGCACTTTTTAAGATAAAATTTACCACAAATCTTTAGTCTTTTATGTTCTTGTTTTAGTTCTGAAGGTAAAAAATCTGCTAGGAATGCAATTTATGTTTATTTTATTGTTTACTGTCCTTAGCAACCAAATATACACATTTTGACACTTAGACATGTTGCGGTATTAAATTTGTACTCCATTAGCTTCGCCAATGTAACCAAAGATTGCGCTTTATATGATATCCTCAGAATGTATCGCTTTATATTTTTGAATGCGAATAAGTCAAATAAACATTTTTAGCAGGATTTTATATTATAATTTGGCATGAATTAAAGTTAATGATGCCAGTACTGCTAGAAATTTATACCCTGCTTGAGGGCTTCTAAACCAAGGTTAGGTATGCTATTTACAGCAAAATTGACCTATAAGTGCTTTCAAATACCTAAAAATTGTACAATTTGTCCTCTTTTAAGGTAATTTTATGATTTTAAATAAGATAATGGGAAAAGTTTTAGAAATTTACCCCAAAAATGAGACAGACTTGAAGTTTTTCACTATGATCCAGCATTTATTTTTAAATCACTTTTTGTCGCGTTTCAACATCAACTGCTAACCTTCATAAAATCTTTATTACTGAACCAATTTTAAAAACTAAGGTACCATTTTCATCGTAACAGCTAGTAGAACATAGAAAATATAATAAAAATTGAGGCAGGAGGGGAAAAATTTCACCTTAAGGTAGCACTCCACAGTTAGGTGTGTAGTTTCGCATTTTGGCCCCTGTGGATTTTTCAAATATGAGAGCTAGTGTGCAATAAAATTCATTTTTGGATAGCTGAGTATTAAAATAGCCTTTGTATTGGGTTTATATGAACATCAAGATTATGTAATGTATGTAATATAGGCTGTTTTCTGTATGACAGTCCGTATTTGCATGTCCCTACCATACATTGGTCCGGCAATTATTGCAATGTTTTTTTCCAACTTTTTTTCGCACGAACTTTGTGATTGGATTTTACGAAAAAATGAGGCGAAAGACACCCATTTTTTATTTGATCATTAGAAAGATTTATGAAAAGAGTTTCTAAAAAGGTATCACTCAAAGGCATTGAAATTCTAGTTTGATCCAAATTTTGGGGGGATATGTGACATGTCCACCCCCCTTTTTGCAATATTTTATGGTAAATAAATGCAGAATGTTGCCATGGATACACATAAAAGGAATTAATTTTCACTCTTTTAACTTTTGAAAATCAAATCTATGGAATATACTGATTACATACATATGCACATGTACAACACAAACAGTTAGGTTAATGTATTAGAAATCCAGGAATAGGAGATGATAAAACATTTTGTGGCTCATTTTTAATTTTATTTTCTAACTGTGGAGTGCTACCTTATGGCACATCAGAAAGCACAGAAATGCACTTTTTAAGATAAAATTTACCACAAATCTTTAGTCTTTTATGTTCTTGTTTTAGTTCTGAAGGTAAAAAATCTGCTAGGAATGCAATTTATGTTTATTTTATTGTTTACTGTCCTTAGCAACCAAATATACACATTTTGACACTTAGACATGTTGCGGTATTAAATTTGTACTCCATTAGCTTCGCCAATGTAACCAAAGATTGCGCTTTATATGATATCCTCAGAATGTATCGCTTTATATTTTTGAATGCGAATAAGTCAAATAAACATTTTTAGCAGGATTTTATATTATAATTTGGCATGAATTAAAGTTAATGATGCCAGTACTGCTAGAAATTTATACCCTGCTTGAGGGCTTCTAAACCAAGGTTAGGTATGCTATTTACAGCAAAATTGACCTATAAGTGCTTTCAAATACCTAAAAATTGTACAATTTGTCCTCTTTTAAGGTAATTTTATGATTTTAAATAAGATAATGGGAAAAGTTTTAGAAATTTACCCCAAAAATGAGACAGACTTGAAGTTTTTCACTATGATCCAGCATTTATTTTTAAATCACTTTTTGTCGCGTTTCAACATCAACTGCTAACCTTCATAAAATCTTTATTACTGAACCAATTTTAAAAACTAAGGTACCATTTTCATCGTAACAGCTAGTAGAACATAGAAAATATAATAAAAATTGAGGCAGGAGGGGAAAAATTTCACCTTAAGGTAGCACTCCACAGTTAGGTGTGTAGTTTCGCATTTTGGCCCCTGTGGATTTTTCAAATATGAGAGCTAGTGTGCAATAAAATTCATTTTTGGATAGCTGAGTATTAAAATAGCCTTTGTATTGGGTTTATATGAACATCAAGATTATGTAATGTATGTAATATAGGCTGTTTTCTGTATGACAGTCCGTATTTGCATGTCCCTACCATACATTGGTCCGGCAATTATTGCAATGTTTTTTTCCAACTTTTTTTCGCACGAACTTTGTGATTGGATTTTACGAAAAAATGAGGCGAAAGACACCCATTTTTTATTTGATCATTAGAAAGATTTATGAAAAGAGTTTCTAAAAAGGTATCACTCAAAGGCATTGAAATTCTAGTTTGATCCAAATTTTGGGGGGATATGTGACATGTCCACCCCCCTTTTTGCAATATTTTATGGTAAATAAATGCAGAATGTTGCCATGGATACACATAAAAGGAATTAATTTTCACTCTTTTAACTTTTGAAAATCAAATCTATGGAATATACTGATTACATACATATGCACATGTACAACACAAACAGTTAGGTTAATGTATTAGAAATCCAGGAATAGGAGATGATAAAACATTTTGTGGCTCATTTTTAATTTTATTTTCTAACTGTGGAGTGCTACCTTATGGCACATCAGAAAGCACAGAAATGCACTTTTTAAGATAAAATTTACCACAAATCTTTAGTCTTTTATGTTCTTGTTTTAGTTCTGAAGGTAAAAAATCTGCTAGGAATGCAATTTATGTTTATTTTATTGTTTACTGTCCTTAGCAACCAAATATACACATTTTGACACTTAGACATGTTGCGGTATTAAATTTGTACTCCATTAGCTTCGCCAATGTAACCAAAGATTGCGCTTTATATGATATCCTCAGAATGTATCGCTTTATATTTTTGAATGCGAATAAGTCAAATAAACATTTTTAGCAGGATTTTATATTATAATTTGGCATGAATTAAAGTTAATGATGCCAGTACTGCTAGAAATTTATACCCTGCTTGAGGGCTTCTAAACCAAGGTTAGGTATGCTATTTACAGCAAAATTGACCTATAAGTGCTTTCAAATACCTAAAAATTGTACAATTTGTCCTCTTTTAAGGTAATTTTATGATTTTAAATAAGATAATGGGAAAAGTTTTAGAAATTTACCCCAAAAATGAGACAGACTTGAAGTTTTTCACTATGATCCAGCATTTATTTTTAAATCACTTTTTGTCGCGTTTCAACATCAACTGCTAACCTTCATAAAATCTTTATTACTGAACCAATTTTAAAAACTAAGGTACCATTTTCATCGTAACAGCTAGTAGAACATAGAAAATATAATAAAAATTGAGGCAGGAGGGGAAAAATTTCACCTTAAGGTAGCACTCCACAGTTAGGTGTGTAGTTTCGCATTTTGGCCCCTGTGGATTTTTCAAATATGAGAGCTAGTGTGCAATAAAATTCATTTTTGGATAGCTGAGTATTAAAATAGCCTTTGTATTGGGTTTATATGAACATCAAGATTATGTAATGTATGTAATATAGGCTGTTTTCTGTATGACAGTCCGTATTTGCATGTCCCTACCATACATTGGTCCGGCAATTATTGCAATGTTTTTTTCCAACTTTTTTTCGCACGAACTTTGTGATTGGATTTTACGAAAAAATGAGGCGAAAGACACCCATTTTTTATTTGATCATTAGAAAGATTTATGAAAAGAGTTTCTAAAAAGGTATCACTCAAAGGCATTGAAATTCTAGTTTGATCCAAATTTTGGGGGGATATGTGACATGTCCACCCCCCTTTTTGCAATATTTTATGGTAAATAAATGCAGAATGTTGCCATGGATACACATAAAAGGAATTAATTTTCACTCTTTTAACTTTTGAAAATCAAATCTATGGAATATACTGATTACATACATATGCACATGTACAACACAAACAGTTAGGTTAATGTATTAGAAATCCAGGAATAGGAGATGATAAAACATTTTGTGGCTCATTTTTAATTTTATTTTCTAACTGTGGAGTGCTACCTTATGGCACATCAGAAAGCACAGAAATGCACTTTTTAAGATAAAATTTACCACAAATCTTTAGTCTTTTATGTTCTTGTTTTAGTTCTGAAGGTAAAAAATCTGCTAGGAATGCAATTTATGTTTATTTTATTGTTTACTGTCCTTAGCAACCAAATATACACATTTTGACACTTAGACATGTTGCGGTATTAAATTTGTACTCCATTAGCTTCGCCAATGTAACCAAAGATTGCGCTTTATATGATATCCTCAGAATGTATCGCTTTATATTTTTGAATGCGAATAAGTCAAATAAACATTTTTAGCAGGATTTTATATTATAATTTGGCATGAATTAAAGTTAATGATGCCAGTACTGCTAGAAATTTATACCCTGCTTGAGGGCTTCTAAACCAAGGTTAGGTATGCTATTTACAGCAAAATTGACCTATAAGTGCTTTCAAATACCTAAAAATTGTACAATTTGTCCTCTTTTAAGGTAATTTTATGATTTTAAATAAGATAATGGGAAAAGTTTTAGAAATTTACCCCAAAAATGAGACAGACTTGAAGTTTTTCACTATGATCCAGCATTTATTTTTAAATCACTTTTTGTCGCGTTTCAACATCAACTGCTAACCTTCATAAAATCTTTATTACTGAACCAATTTTAAAAACTAAGGTACCATTTTCATCGTAACAGCTAGTAGAACATAGAAAATATAATAAAAATTGAGGCAGGAGGGGAAAAATTTCACCTTAAGGTAGCACTCCACAGTTAGGTGTGTAGTTTCGCATTTTGGCCCCTGTGGATTTTTCAAATATGAGAGCTAGTGTGCAATAAAATTCATTTTTGGATAGCTGAGTATTAAAATAGCCTTTGTATTGGGTTTATATGAACATCAAGATTATGTAATGTATGTAATATAGGCTGTTTTCTGTATGACAGTCCGTATTTGCATGTCCCTACCATACATTGGTCCGGCAATTATTGCAATGTTTTTTTCCAACTTTTTTTCGCACGAACTTTGTGATTGGATTTTACGAAAAAATGAGGCGAAAGACACCCATTTTTTATTTGATCATTAGAAAGATTTATGAAAAGAGTTTCTAAAAAGGTATCACTCAAAGGCATTGAAATTCTAGTTTGATCCAAATTTTGGGGGGATATGTGACATGTCCACCCCCCTTTTTGCAATATTTTATGGTAAATAAATGCAGAATGTTGCCATGGATACACATAAAAGGAATTAATTTTCACTCTTTTAACTTTTGAAAATCAAATCTATGGAATATACTGATTACATACATATGCACATGTACAACACAAACAGTTAGGTTAATGTATTAGAAATCCAGGAATAGGAGATGATAAAACATTTTGTGGCTCATTTTTAATTTTATTTTCTATCTGTGGAGTGCTACCTTATCTCCTTTCACGTATTTGTCTTTGTCGTCAAGGTTGAGCTCATCTCCTTTCACGTATTTGTCTTTGTTGTCAAGGTTGAGCTCATCTCCTTACACGTATTTGTCTTTGTCGTCGAAGTTGAGCTCATCTCCTTTCACGTATTTGTCTTTGTCGTCGAAGTTGAGCTCATCTCCTTACACGTATTTGTCTTTGTTGTCAAGGTTGAGCTCATCTCCTTACACGTATTTGTCTTTGTCGTCGAAGTTGAGCTCATCTCCTTACACGTATTTGTCTTTGTCGTCGAAGTTGAGCTTATCTCCTTACACGTATTTGTCTTTGTCGTCGAAGTTGAGCTTATCTCCTTACACGTATTTGTCTTTGTCGTCGAAGTTGAGCTCATCTCCTTACACGTATTTGTCTTTGTTGTCAAGGTTGAGCTCATCTCCTTACACGTATTTGTCTTTGTCGTCGAAGTTGAGCTCATCTCCTTTCACATATTTGTCTTTGTCGTCGAAGTTGAGCTCATCTCCTTACACGTATTTGTCTTTGTCGTCGAAGTTGAGCTCATCTCCTTACACGTATTTGTCTTTGTCGTCGAAGTTGAGCTCATCTCCTTACACGTATTTGTCTTTGTCGTCGAAGTTGAGCTTATCTCCTTACACGTATTTGTCTTTGTCGTCGAAGTTGAGCTTATCTCCTTACACGTATTTGTCTTTGTCGTCAAGGTTTAACTCATCTCCTTACACGTATTTGTCTTTGTCGTCGAAGTTGAGCTCATCTCCTTACACGTATTTGTCTTTGTCGTCGAAGTTGAGCTTATCTCCTTACACGTATTTGTCTTTGTCGTCAAGGTTGAGCTCATCTCCTTACACGTATTTGTCTTTGTCGTCGAAGTTGAGCTTATCTCCTTACACGTATTTGTCTTTGTCGTCGAAGTTGGGCTTATCTCCTTACACGTATTTGAACTTGTCGTCAAGGTTGAGCTTATCTCCTTACACGTATTTGAACTTGTCGTCAAGGTTGAGCTTATCTCCTTACACGTATTTGAACTTGTCGTCAAGGTTGAGCTTATCTCCTTACACGTATTTGAACTTGTCGTCAAGGTTGAGCTTATCTCCTTACACGTATTTGAACTTGTCGTCAATGTTGAGCTTATCTCCTTACACGTATTTGTCCTTGTAGTCAAGGTTGAACTCATCTCCTTTCACGTATTTGCCAATGTCGTCGATGAGCTCATCTCCTAACATGTATTTGTCCTTGACGTCAATGTTGAGCTGATCTTCTTACACGTATTTGTTCTTGACGTCAAGGTTGACATATTTACACGTATTTGTCCTTGACGTCAAGGTTGAGCTCATCTCTTTACACGTGTTTTTCCTTGTCGTCAAGGTTACAGGTGAGGATATTATTGGTTAATTAATCATATATGATAACTATGACTTCAGTTCTATTTTAAACATAGTTGTGATCGTTTTTAAAGCAGACCTGTCCTAATTTGAATTTTAAAAAATCTGAAACTACTATTATACAACATGAGGATCCTCAACTCCCGTTTTATTATAAACTTGGAAAAGGTACACAAGAAATCTTTGAAATCACAAGTTACACGTATATGAGAAAGCCTAAGTAAGGAGATCGGTGTGTAAACGACAAGCGTATTACTATAAGTGCCACTTCCAATGATAACAGAACTTTAAGCTCTTTACAAAGACTTTGACCTTGGTATTTGCTGTTTTTCCGATAAACTCGTTGCAGTAAGAAAGAGCAAGGCTGGTTGGTCCGTAGTCAGAACAATGTTCAGGCAGGGTAACATATTTACCTGAGAACTCAACACTGTAATAATTGTCACGTATCTTCGAATCAAGCCTTACAGTCGAACAAAATAAAACCTACCTATAATTTTGAATATTGTTTTTATCGGTATAAATATTGATTTTGTGAATCATCTTACCAACATTGTTATACACATGTGTAAATTTAAGATCATACAACCTGTCGATAGCCATATGCTCCCATTGCACAAGGTCATGGGTTTTTTTTTCTCTCTGATTGGTAATGAATTTTTTACGATAAATTTAAAATGTGGGTGTTGAATGTTTACTGACTGATATTTTAGCCTTGGAAACATGATTTCTGTATTACTTGTATTGTCTTGAAACTATCTTCCACTAACTGAAAGTAGTCTCAGAACTGTAACTTTTTCTCTTTTTTGTTTTGTTAAGGTTATTTTGTGAATTGTATTGCATCGATCTGATAAATTAAGCCCTTTTAAACTGATTTTTATAGTTTGTTCAATTGTTGTACTGTTATACCACTGTCCCAGGTAGCATATTTAAACTCGCCATTGTTCATGGAATAGGCTTTCTTTTGGTGTACAATTATGGAAATTATACCGAATTCATTTACTATAGTCACAAATATATATTTTTATCATTACCTCCTTGGTGTTCTTATGTATCGTGCGGCCGGATTCTAAGGCTTAAAAAAGTCCAGCTCTTTTTATTCCTCAAGTGTTTCCTTCCAGTAAAAATTAATATTTATTCATTTCAGATACGTATGACTGTACAATCATTGCTGGAGGTATGGGGGAAGGTCACATTCCATGTGTAGCTTTACATGAAATGATCAGAATTACCAAACCAGGTAAGTTTTGTACTATGGGTTGATATTTACCCACATACATTTATACTATTGTAAATAAAAACCATAAGGGAAAACAAAATCCGTGGTTTAAACATTACACAAACGACACGAATGGCACCGTCTCAAAAAGTTGAAAAATGTGCAATTTCAACAAAACATGTGGACAAAAATATAATGGTAGTCTCACATATCAAAAATCAGCTCAAAATCTGAAAACATCTGCAATTTCAACAAAACATGTGAACAAAAATATAATGGTAGTCTCACATTTCAAAAATCAGCTAAAAATCTGAAAAAATCTGCAATTTCAACAAAACATGTGGACATGATGGTACTAGTCTCACATATCAAAAATCAGCTCAAAATCTGAAAGTGTATAGAAAACAAGTCTGTATTATAACTGTGATTTTCAACATTTTTCAAAGTCGTAAACCCTTATTAATTTCTGCAAAAATTAACTGAGTAAAACTTAACTTAAACTTGATCTGTAACTCACCAAGGATAACTCACATACCATAAATCAACCCAATATCTGGAGGTGTTTAGAAAAAAGTACGTAATACTGTTATTTTCAACAACTTATCAAAGTCCAAAGCCCGTCATTTCGACCAAAATTAGCGGAGCGGAACGAAACTTAAACTTGATTTGTAACACATCATGGTTAACTCACATACGAAAAATCTCTGTAGAGGTTTAGAAAAAAAAGTCTGATAATGGTTTGTTGCGGAATGACGGACAAGGGTAAAACTATATGGCACCGACAACTTTGTTGCTCGGCCATAAAAACAGACAGTAACTGTAGACCTTCACATTCAAATGTAGGCGCTAAAACCCGAAATGATGCTAATTATTAGGAGTTTATATTCCATTTTGAAATCCGCGTATTTATACTCAAGACATGTAAACAAAAGTTCAATGGTATTGGTAAATCATTTACAGTGATGGACTATAACAAAAAATGTCAAAACAACGTCAAACACAAATAGATATACCGTAAGAATAAATCGCCTTGTTTTTAATTTAATTTCATCCTGTTGTAGGTGGTTTAGTTGTTATAGTTATGAGAGAAGAATATTTGGACTACGTTAAAGAATATAAAGACAGACTAGAGGTTCTGATGCAAGAATTAGAAGATGCGGGAAAATGGGAAAGCGTCTCAAGAGTTATCGTTCCTAATTATTCATTTGACAATAATGGTGTTATATTTAAATATAGAGTATGTTGATTTTTTAGGGACATCAACTATTGGGATTTTGTTGTTACTTTTTAAATTGCGGGTTTTATTTTTTTTGCAAAATTGACAAATGCAAACATGAATCTGATTTTCAATTTAAGATTGTTATGGGTTATTTGAATACATGGAGAATGATTCAGCAGATTAATATCTGATATCACTCAGATAAGGTGTTCCAGTATGCTTACACTTGTTCCGAATGAAGGCAGCTTAGAATGAAATCAAATATATGTTTATCAAGTAAATGAATCTCAATTGCATATATGATATATTGATTTTTATTTGTTTGTATAATGTTAATTTATATGTACAATGTTGCAGTAAAGGCCCCATGATGATACATTGATATCAGATGAATATATGAAGAGATAACAAGAGTATGATATATCCGTCAGCTGTGGTAAAATGTATCTAATATGCACTTTAAATGAATTAAAAATATTAAATCAAGCTGTCAATTGTTTATTTTTCATTTATTTGCCCGCCTGTTTAAGTTTTAACGCCATGACCATTATATTATTATACATGTATGTCTTATATTACTCATGATAACGAACGAACAAAAAACAAGTTTAATTTGATATTTCATTACTTATCAATTTCCAAATGGATATAATGCGTCATACATTTACAAGCCATATGACATATTATAAAAATCATTGAACAACATGATTCTCGTATAGAAAGTTGACCTAGAATTGTTGTGTGCCAATCTAAATATGGTTAACATAATTTATGTTATTAAATTTCTTAAACGTTTTGCAAAGACGATCTGAGTATCTACTTAAATACTCAGTATACTGATAAGTATAAAAAAACAAAAGATGTGGTATGATTGCCAATGAGACAACTCTCCACAAGAGACCAAAATGACACAGAATTTGACACAGAATGACACAGAAATTATTTGACACAAAATGACACAGAAATTATAAGAAGTAAAGGTATATGTTTTTGCACGAGAAACAAATATATATCAGTGAACCTTTATTGTTTAGACCATTTGCAAAGTTACAACAGGAACTATAAACGCTGCATATACATTTAAGGACATGATGCAATATAACTTAAAGACTAAAAAAATAACCGTTTTTCCATCATCTTACTTTTACAGTATGAAATTTGCTCATGGTTGAAGGTTGTACGATGACCTGCAGTTAATCACATCGTCTCACACAGACTGGACATACTAATTGATCCAAAAGATTATATAAAACCCGATAGACACCACACTGAACCTCACATTAGGTCTTCCTACAATTTCTACACGACTTGTGCATATAATATACATACTACAATTATATACAATTTTTACAAGAAAAATTCGAATACTTGAGACAGCATTTCCTCATTTGAAAGTTCAGGTAAAATTGAATACACACTAACGGGAATACAATCTGCACCAAACCTTAGAGTCAAAGTTATTCAAACGCAGGGGCAATTCCAGGAATTTTTTTTAAAGGGGTATAATGCTAGAAAACGATATATATATAAAACAAAACAAAAAATACTTTCTTTAATAGCAAACAATATTTTTTTCTTTCTTTCTAAAATTACCCCCCCCCCCCCCCTTATTTGTGGACTTTTGAAAAATAAATCATTGTTTAAACTACAAAAGAGTGTATAAATTTCGATATAAAATGAATCTACCACCTAGATTTTATTCCATGGCTATCCAACCTGGATAAAAATGATCAGAATAATTGGAATGAAACTGGGATGCGAACTCTGATCCCTGTACATACGGGTATTTATAATATATAGTTATCCCCCTTGTTAACCATGCTACCATCCAGCCGTATGTTCCAACTGTCATAATCGTATGGTTAGTCAACGATAATAATGCCATGTCTACAGGAGCCGAATTTCCTTCACTTATATAAACATCAGTCATTCCTGATAGCACACGTTTAGTCCATATAACTTCATTCGTGCACACTATAAAAAATGGATTAATAAATTTTTCTTTGAAATATTTCATCGCAGAGAATATATACTCTTTTGGTGCAATGTTATATCCATACCCTCCAAATGTTCGTGTATAATCTCCATTTCTTATGTGAACACCCACAATTACTTGATCTTGGGTTATTTTTATATTTTTCTGAGTCAGAATACTTCTCAGCTGATTTTGAGCCTCGGTCGTAATATTATCATTAAAAGTAAATAGTTTTCGTACTTTATTTTCGTTTTTTCTCCAATATTTCCAAGACTGGACGTAACCAATTATCGATAAATCGTTCAAAGGTAACCTGTCCATACCTTCGTCGTAACCACAGTTTTTATCATTCTCCCTCGTCCGGAAACACCAACATGTCTCACTGTTGTAACCATGGTCTTCAAAAGTATTAGAACTTATATCAAAGTATTGTGTTATCATATTGGTTCTTTGCACTATAAGCTGACTGTTTCTACTTTCCGCCATGGCATAACCAAATGCATACTGGAACATATGATTGGCTAACCCACCTACGAAATTTACGCAAAAAAAATTAGGTCGCGGCTTCCCAATTAAATCATTAAAAAGAATTTTTCCACACCGTGAAAAGTACAAGTATATGTAGTATACGCAAAATAATGCTGCTACTGTAAATAAGTATCGGATTGAAGTTTTTCCTGAAAAAAATAATAATTTAAGGTTAAATTAATCTGAAATCACCACCATATATATATATAGCAACAGGTTTTAACAAAGGAGCTCGAGGGAGTACCTGTCGTTTAACGGTGTTTGTTTCAAAGAGTATGTTATTGCTAAAAATTATGAGTCAACTAACTTACAGCACTGAGTTTCAGAAATTGTCTATTAATAAGATATGTATAGTATACTATAAAATTATGACACTGTGAATAAATAAAACAAGGACTACAAAACGTTCTTAATCTGCTATCAAAATCAATACTATATGTACCAATACTCTTGAAGAAAACATTCCTCAATCTAAACCAAAAAATAACCACTGGTGAGGTTCCCAACATTGACCAGACACATTAACACATGACAATGCTTGGGATATGAACCTTCTTCATTTGGTGCAAGTCAGAAAAGCATTGAACACTATTCCCAAAATAATGACTTTTGACGAAAAGAAAAACACCAACAGTGTCGGATCCAGAACTTTTCATAAGGGAAGGGGGCGCAGACTGACCTAAAAGAGGGGGGATGATCCCACAAAAGAGGGTGGCCCTATGAGGTCCAATCTACGAACAATACATAGAAAACTAAAAATTGGGCACCACGAACACCACCAAATATTGATAGTGAACTCATGCAGGTGCTCATCAGCAGTTCCTGTTCTTTAAATAAAGTTAAACCCTTCGAGCATCTCCTACTAAAATCAGATGATAAATATATCAAACAGAACGGGATTAGACAGTAAGTAAGAGCCAAAAGTTAATTGTTCTCTAACGATGTTTAAATTTCACAAAACATTCAGAACATACAAATCAAAATAAACATGAAGGAATTGAGTGAACTCAACAAGGAGTGAGATTAAGAGCGTCGAGGGGTAAGCTTCTTTTGAGACGTGACGGCGTCCAAACTAAAAGCAAGATACATGAAGAACGTAAGGCTACAAATAAATTATGTATGACTGCTGCCACATCAGCAATCAAGTAACACCATTAAAATAAATCGTTCATACAGATGAAATTGTACCGGTGACATTTTTAATTTGTAAAAGAGAATATCTGATTTCGTGGGTGTAGGTCTTATTAATAAATGTAACCAGTCATAAATTAATTCAAGTGTTTATATATATATGTTCGATCATCAATTAACCGTAGTCTAGGTAGGAACAGATGGTATCGAATTTGAGCATGGTTCGATACAAAAGATAATGAAACAATTGTTATAAAACTAAATCTACATGGCGTTTAGAAAATTCTATTGAATCCCCATGTTTGATTTAATATAAAATAACTATACTAATTTGGAAGCTATTTGTTTCAGAGATAGATTGAACAGTTTATATTGCCATTGATAAATTTACAGATGTTTATAGTCGAACTTCATCAAATTGCTTGATAAAATTTATTGCTTTGTGATCAATGAAAACTAGTTAAATCATCACATGTTTAAGCATAGAAAGTTACATTCTACGCAGGTTACAGCTTAATACGACCGCAGAAATCAAACCCTGAAAATTTTGGACAAGTATGGACACAACATTCAATCTTGATATAGCTCTGAGTTTGGATTGTGGTTAAATTTAACCCAGCTTAGCGGGTTTCTGACGATTGTGGTATAAGAAAATCCTTGGATTTTCCCACTTTCTTGGCCCCTGATTCCTGAACTGTTGTGACCACTTCACTGAAAATCAATATCACCTATTCTTTTTGAGGTATAGAACAATTTCATAGCGATCCATAAACTTATACACAAGTTATTGTCCTGAAACAAGAAAGACTTTATTCGTTTGCCCGATTAACCCCCTAAAATCAATCCTAACCTTTCTTTTTTGTATGGCACCTTAAGATCCGATTTCATGAAGATCCATACACTTATATGCATGGTATAATTGACTGGAAACGACAACGACGACGACGACATACCTTTAAACGACTGCAAAGATTAGGTGCATGGTTGAATAAAAACTGTCAACACACATTCTAATATAAACCCAAATATTGAATTTTCAATAGTATATTTAAACGCAGCTTTAAGCTTACCGTTTAATTTGATAGACATGTTCATAAACAACAATCAGTTTGGACTTGATCTTCAATCTGTTTTCTACCTAAAAGAATTTCTAAAATCATTGATACATCATGTATAGCGTGTTATGTATTTTAGTCAAATGATATCAGCAATAGACAACAAAGTTAAACTAAACCATTGTAGCTGTTACCGAATGTATTCTCTAAATTAGAGGCTCTAAAGAGCCTGTGTCGCTCATCTTGGTCTATGTGCATACATGTATTAAAAAAGGACACAGATGGATTCATGACAAAATTGCGTTTTGATGATGATGTGTTTGGAGATCTTATTTTACTGAACATTCTTGCTACTTACAATTTTCTCTATCTATAATAAACTTGGCCCTTTTAATAGTTACAGAGGAAAATATTTTGTAAAAATTTACAAAAATTACAAATTAATGAAAATTGTAAAAAATTCACTATAAAGGGCAATAACTCCTTAAGGGGTCAACTGACCATTTTGGTCATGATGACTTATTTGTAGATCTTACTTTGCTGAACATTATTGCTGTTTACAGTTTATCTCTATCTATAATTATAGTATTCAAGATAATAACCAATAACGATAAAATTTCTTTAAAAATTACCAATTTCGGGGCAGAAACCCAACAACCAGTTGTCCAATTCATCTGAAAAATTCAGGGCAGATAGATATTGACTTGATAAACAATTTAACTCTAAATGATTTGGTTTCAGAGTCATAAGCCATAATCTACATTTTCCCCCTATGTTCTATTTTTAGCCATGGCGCCCATCTTGGTTGGTTGGCTTGGTCACCGCACAAATTTTCTAAACAAGATACCCTAATAATGATTGTGGCCAAACTTGGTTAAATTTGGCCCAGTAGTTTCAGTGGAGAAGATTTTTGTAGAAGATTACACAAATTTACGAAAAATTGGTAAAAAATGACTATAAAGGGTAATAACTCCTCAAGGGGTCAACTGACCATTTTGGTGTTGTTGACTTATTTATAGATCTTACTTTACTGAACATTATTGCTGTTTACAGTTTATCTCTATGTATAATAGTATTCAAGATAATAACCAAAAACGGCAACATTTCCTTAAAATTACGAATTCAGGGATAGCAACCCAACAACAGGTTGTCCGATTCATCTGAAAATTTTATAGCAGATAGACCTTCACTTGTTAAACAGTTTAACCCCTCGTCAGATATGCTATAAATGCTTTGGTTTCAAGGTTATAAGCCAAAATCTACATTTTACCCCTATGTTCTATTTTTAGCCATGGCGGCCATCTTGGTTGGTTGGACGGGTCACCGGACACATTTTTAAACTACATACCCCAATGATGATTGTGGCCATGTTTGGTTAAATTTGGCCCAGCAGTTTCAGAGGAGAAGATTTTTGTAAAAGTTAACGACGACGACGACGACGACGACGATGACGATGTCGACGACGGACGACGGACGCAAAGTGATGAGAAAAGCTCACTTGGCCCTTAAGGCCAGGTGAGCTAAAAATGAGGATATAGTTTATATGTATTATATAAGTAATTATTTTTGGGTCACCTCTAAAATTAAAAACTTCACGCAGCTTAATTTTTCAATAGATCAGTTAATTAAGGGTTATATTCTCCAGGCAAACCAGTCTTAAAAAGTTTGCTCCTACATGTATACTCATTGGTTCTGAGTGATAAACGGAGGAGCTAATAACAAAGATATTATTTGGTTTATCCTGTCGGGGATCGAACCAAAGGCCTTCTGCACTAAAGGTCACGCTACAACAGTAACACCTAGCTAATGGATTTGAATAGAAAAAAATTATCAATTTTAAAATAGGTTTGAATGTCAGCTATTAGATTATAACAAATAAGGACTAAATGTCTGTAAGAATTCAAACAGGATACTCTGAAGAGTCTGATTTCGATGTATTCTATATACATGTGTCTATTATAGTTTTTATTCCCAGAAAAATCCAAAAATGCTAAAATGGGTAAAAATGGTCTATTATTGGATATAAATTATACAAGCAGTAAAATTATTATTTGGTCATTTGACTTATTTGTGGATACACGTAGTATATATCTTGCTAATTATTTTTGCTAATTAGTTTTTCTTGACGTTTTAAAAAGTTTACCAAGAGACTGTGGCACTCCCTCTCAGATAATTATTTTTGGAGTTATTTTTGGAGTAAAACCGTCATCTTGAGGTTAACACTGTCAGGAAACGATTGACAATATTCTATAATGAACTACAAATCTTTCGTAACGATTTCAATATGTCCAGTTTCTCTATCTATCTATAGAGATAACAAACAAAGAGCGGGGAAAAACAACGCGTAAGGACTTTTAACTCCAATGATACGTCAAATATGGCGATGTTGACCTTTTCGTGGATCTCATCTTGCTGATCATTTTTGGTGTTTATTCTGCCAATAAAGAAGTGTGCAAAAGCTGAAATACCCCGTCTGCTATACTAATGATGATTGGATTCATGTTGAAAGTCTTTAAGATAAAGAGTTTACCACAAGTATTACATATTATATATTTGCTGTATTTCAGTATACATTCCCTTATCAGGAATTAAATAAGGAATCAAATCCCTTTTCAAAAATCCTTGATCTGCCCCTACAAAGACATGATAGACAACAGAGGTTGAAAAATAAGAACAAGGTGTCTTAAATGGATATCTTGTTCCATGCAAGCTGTGGATTTACAAAGTAAAAAGACATTAACATGATTAAGGAAAGTTCAAGATGGATGATATTGAATTCCACTACTTCTTATTCCCATTTAGAAAATATTTTAGCACACAGGAAACAAAAAAGGCATTCATGCAATAAACATATAATACATAAAAGCTATTTATAAGGGAAACCACATGCAATGATGCATAATAAAATGTTAGTACATGTAGCACTTAATACACTAAATGCTAACTCTTAGTTCAAATTTTAACAATATATGAACATGTAAAAAATGGAATAGGAATACTGTAAGTTCATAAATTATTGCAAGGTTTTTATTAATGCCTATAATGTGACTTCTTGATTATTGCAATAATAAGACTTTGCATTCTTATATCAAACACATATACATGTATGTAAAGCTTTTCCTAAAATTGCAATAATTAAAGTTGCATTTTTGTTAATTTTTCAAAATTCGCCAAATAAATGCATGTAATAATTCAGATATTCATGATTATTTTGTGGAATATCTATCCAATTGCATGATCAACTGATGAAAAGGCTAGGGTGAAAAATGGGATTTCAGAAATTATAGCATACAAATTTTGCAATAAGCATTTAAAATGAAGTTTTTAATTAATGCAATACCATGTTTTTGCATAAATTGTACAATTTAGCATAATATTTTATAAAACTTATAAACATTTCTATTATGCCAAGGAAATCTAGAGACTATTTAAAACATGGTTAAGTACAAGTACATCATATAGATTTAAAAAATCTTTGGAATGGTATGAACATATGAACAAGTATTATTACTAAAAATCTAAGTCATATACACAAAGTGAAAGTCTTGAGCAAATATTTCCAGTTAATAAATATATTTGTCAGTACAATATCACATGATTTGTAAAATTAATTTAACTCCAGAAAAAAATATCATCCATTTTTGTACAGGTTAATATCGGTGTGGTAACATGTACATGACTTTATGAATAAAATACTAACCATCCATGACCCTCAATGGTTGTCTAGGTCATTCAACATCTCCTAGTAAATGTCTAAATAATTTTCTTAATCAACAAAATATATTTGGATTTCTAGTAAAACAAAGAAATGGACATTTTGGATTTTCTAAAAGTCGATCGACTTGTGATAGCAAAAATAAAAAAAAGTTAACTTTTCTCTCCAAAATTTCTTACGTACATAAAAGGAATACAACCAACTAATCACAAATTGTTTCGTTTCAGGATATCAATTCTTCACTCAAAAAAGTGTAAAATATATCTTTATACACATTAAATATGTATGCTAATACATATAGTCTGTTGGTTTGAATGTTACATGGAAAATATAAGAGCTGCATTTAAATTATAAATCATATTCCATATATATTTTCATTACTGCATCCCATTTGCGTAAAAAAACAAAATACAACACTTTATAAATTTAATGCATCTTAAGTGTTTTTCTTGGATGACATTTATAAGGATCACTCAAATACCAATATATGAAGCCAAGGAATGGATGTATGAGAACCAAAACAGTTAAAGGAAAAAATATGACAAAAAAAAAAAAAATACTTGTAGTAGCCTAATTCATCCAGGGTCAATTTTGCATTATATAACATATGTATAGGTCAATTACAGAATTCTGTGAACAATACTTGTCAATATTATATGATGTATTAACCATCAAACAATATCAGCCCTTGGGCCTTATTATTAATAAAGGTCTTTCTTTACATTTTTATATCAAAGCAAAAGAAATCACACTCATATATCAGTGTTTCAAGTCAAATTCATTATTTTCATACTTCAAACAAAAAGGTTAGGGGGTTTCAGATCAGAAAGGAAAACATCTTATATATTTTTTATTGAAATCTCATAAGGTTAGACAGATACCCTGGGTGATGCTATAAATATTCATCTAAATACATACAGAATCCTCTATAAAAATTGTCGTTTAGGTCATAGACCATTATGTAACAAAGCCTACAATTTTGTAAAGACAATTTTAAGTAAACTTTCAACTAATTAAGGCAGTTTAAAAACAAATAAATTAAAAGTAAAATTGTAAATAAACAAATTAACAAAATTCAAGTACAACTACTGACATTGAGGCTTGAAACATCAAAACTTATTTTCAAAACAAAATAAAAATACCCTTTCTGAAATCAAACAGTTTCTATAGTTATAACCACACAGAATAGTGAACATGGTCAATTTATAAATTTCTATAATTTTTTTAGTAATTTACAAATCATAGTGGTTTGCAGATTTTTTTTAGGATTACATAATATATATCCTGAATTTAATCACAAGATTAGGGAAATTATTATTCAAATATGTTACTGAAAGGATGATAACCTGTGGGAATATATTATTTACATATGTTATTGAACAGATTACCAACCCACTGTCACCATATCAGTATATTTAATGCAATATAGAAAATCTATATAACACAAAAAAAAAGACTATTAAATAGATAAAGGTTTAAACATAATAATCAATTCCAAAATACCAATAAATGTTCAATAAGCAAAAATATAATTATATATTGGAATGAAAAATATGAAAAATAAAATTACAGGTATAAAAAAATATATGTGCGAATGTAAAATTTCACATCTCCTCACCCTATATATATGAACCTTTGTGACATATCGCCACAGTGATTAATTATTTACAAAATTAATAGAACAAATCCCAGTTTAATATTGAAAGGTGCTGATCCAACTATTTTTAAGAAGACAGGTTCCAAACATATGTCCCTATTCAAAAGAATAATCAATTGATCGTAAAAAAAATGGGGTTAACAAGTTATTTTGTCAATAGATTTGAAATATTTTGACATTATTGCTATTTTGTGCATTTTTCCTTTGATCTTTTTTGTGATAATTTTTCATATCATGCTACTCGCTTGAGATGGAAAATTATCCCTAGAAACTAAGGAGAAACGTGGCGTTGCTAATGAAATTGACATGAAATTGACAACGTCATCATAGGTAAAATAGCAATCCAAGGTCTTTTGGGTTGTAGGATTAAAGCTTTAAAATTCAATATTTTTTAAATCAAAGCCTTAAAAAGTAAACAGAGTTTCTTTTGAATTCATCATTTCTTGAAACAAAAAGTGGAATTGGAGTTGACAGGAGTGGACTGCTCATGATGGGTAGGTAGAAGCAACTGAATCAAGATCAGCTGTTTGCAAAAAATTTTATATTAAAAATACCCCTATTTCTTACAATTACAATGTTTTAAACCTGTCAGACTGCTTCTATTAAAACATCTCAAGTTTTAATGCTGCTATGGTATGCATGATGATGTGATGCTGTATAAAATGATAAACTTTGATTATTGGAATGTGTTATGATTAAAACTATGGGTATAAAAGTCATCACATATTTTGGAATACAATTATAAAATTCAAATGATTTTATCATCAGATCTTAAATACCAATAAATAATCTCATATGCTCAACTCATTCCATTGCAATCCATCCAGGATAAAAATGATCCGAATAATTGGAATGAAATTGTTTAGAAAAATCAGATCCAATGACATAGGGATATTTGTAATGAATAGTTATTCCCCTTGTCAACCAAGATATAAACCAACCATAGGTACCTACAGTCATAACTGTATGATTTGTCAATGACAGTAGCGCCATATCTACAGATGCAGGATTGCCAGCTGGTGTTAAGTAAATATCCTTTTCTTTTCCAATAATCTGGGAAGTCCAATTTAAATCATTAGTGCAAACAATAAATAAAACTTTATTGAAACGATTCCTGAAAAAATCCATGGCATTTTTTAAATAACTTGCCGGAGCTAATCTGTATCCGAACTCAGCGAAATGTTTATTTGAATAATCGCCATTTCGAACATGAACCCCAATGAATGTTGTACCATCGTTGTAGGTGGCATTTCGTTTGGTCATTATATTACGTATTTGCTTATCAGCCATTTCAGATATCCATGGTTTAAATGTAAATGCTTTTCTAACTTCCTTTTCATATCGTATCCAGTATTTCCATGACTGAAAATAGCCTTTAAATGAAAGATCCTTAGAAGGTAATTTTTCGAATCTGCTATCATAACCACAATCAAGAATGTCTTCTTCTTGATGGGTGCAAATACCTGATCCGCTGTGGTACCTATGATCTTCAAAGGTATTTGGCGTTATATTGAAAATCTCTGTAAGCATCATATCTTTTGGTACAATATATTCTAGATTCCTTTGAATTGACATACTAAGACCAAATGCATACATAAACATTTGGTTTGCCATTCCACCGTGAAAGTCTACACATAAAAATTTGGGTCGATTTATTCCCATGCAATCTTGCCATAAAATTGTTCCACATCTTGTTAAGTAATGGTATGTATACAAACAGATACTTCCTAGTAAAACTCCAAGTACAACATTTCCTATTTAAAAATAAAATATTCAAATGCAACAACATACATGGTAGTACATGTTTGTGGTAAGAACCGTGAATAATTGTACCACCTTCCTCAACCTTATATACAGGTTCAATGCTCTTGTAAAACTAGAGGTTCTTAAGAGCCTCTGTCGCTCACCTTTGTCTATATGCATATCAAACAAAGAAAACAGATCGTCAGATCAATTCATGACAAAATTGTGTTTTGGTGATGGTGACGTGTTTGGAGATCTTGCTTTACTGAACATTCTTGCTACTTACAATTTTGTCTATCTATAATTAACTTGGCCCTTTAGTTCCAGAGGAAAATATTTTGTAAAAACTAATGAAAATTGTTAAAAATTGACAATAAAGGGAAATAACTCCTTAAGAGGTCAACTGACCATTTTGGTCATGTTGACTTATTTGTAGATCTTACTTTGCTGAACATTATTGCAGTTTACAGTCTATCTATAATATTATTCAAGAAAATAACCAAAAGCGGCAAAATTTCCTTAAAAATTACCAATTAGGGGTAGCAACACAACAACTAGTTGTCAAATTCATCTGAAAATTTCAGGGCAGATAGATATGGACTAGATAAACAATTTAACACCTTGTCAGATTTGCTCTAAATGCTTTGGTTTCAAAGTAATAAGCCAAAACCTACATTTTACCCTGATGTTCTATTTATAGCCATGTGGTCATCTTGGTTCGTTGGCCAGGTCACCAGACACATTTTTTAAACTAGAGACCCTAAGAATGATTGTGGCTAAGTTTGGTTAAGTTTGGCCCAGTAGTTTCAGAGAAGATTTTTGTAAAAGATTACAAAAATTTACGAAAAATTGGTGAAAAATGACTTTAAAGGGCAAGAACTCCTTCAGGGGTCAACTGACCATGTAGGTGATGTTTGACTTATTTGTAGATCTTACTTTGCTGAACATTATTGCTGTTTACAGTTTATCTCTATCTATAATAATATTCAAGGTCAAAACCAAAAACAGCAAAATTTCCTTAAAATTAACAATTCAGGGGCAGCAACCCAACAATCCGTTGTCCGATTCATTTGAAAATTTCAGAGCAGATAGATTTTCACTTAATAAACAATTTTACCCCCATGTCAGATATGCTCTAAATGCTTTGGTTTCAGAGTTATAAGCCAAAATCTACATTTTACCCCTATGTTCTATTTTTAGCCATGGCGGCCATCTTGGTTGGTTGGCCGGGTCACGCCACACATTTTTCAAACTAGATACCCCAGTGATGATTGTGGCCAAGTTTGGTTAAATTTGGCTAAGTAGTTTCAAAGGAGAAGATTTATGTAAAAGTTAAACGACACCGGAGGACACCGGACGCAAAGTGATGAGAAAAGCTCACTTGGCCCTTCGGGCCAGGTGAGCTAAAAACAGGTCCCTGGGCTCAGACACTTGTCTCAGATTTTTTTTTCTTTTCTATATACCTTATATTAACAAAAATCTGAGACAAATGCCTGTGTGCCTCAGGCATGGGACCCAATTTTTTCTTTTTTTTTTATTGTGAAAGATATTTTTTAAATTTTCCTTTTACATGTTTTAAACTAAACATTATTTCTCCTTATTTCATGTGCTGCACTTATTGAATCCATCCTGGAGTTTCTTTCTCCTCCCAACACATTTTTAAATATAAATAAATATAAAGGGAACATGCTTATTATACATATAAAAAACTGCCAATCTGACATGCAAACCAAAATTTTTTTAAATACATTACCATGCTACATGAGCATTTCCAGGGCCGTAACTAGGGTTCGGATTCAGGGGAGGCAGGGATTTGGGGCCGCCGATTGAGGCCTCTTAGAGAGAGCGGGTGCCCCCCCCCCCCCCCCCGCCGATTTTTTTTCTCGCAGTAAAATGGCTAAAAATTACCCGTTTTCCTTTGATTTACTAACTTTAAGAAACATCAGTATTGCTTGAACCTGGAAGCAATTTTTATGCAAAAACAAACTGAGATTGCTGTTCGGGGTAAGACAAGGCTCCGTCTTAAAGGCCGTTCTTTGACCTATAATTATTAACATTAAATACATTGTGACCGCGGATTTTGTTCTCAATATGGCTAAAAATCACCCGTTTTTTTCGATTTCCTAACTTGAAGCAATTTTTATACCAACAATTATTATCTGTATTTAAAGATATTTTTGTTAGAAATCAAACTGGTAAGTTAAAAAACATAAAGCAAGATCATAGAAAGCAATATTTTTTTTGTCGAGGACCTTGAATTTTAATATTGTTGAAAGCTGAACAGACATGTATATAACTACAACCAGGGACTTTCTAAACTAGTATATACTTAGTTTAGAAAGTCTCTGCTTCAACAAATGGGAGTGTTTAACTACTAAGGCATTGACCATAATGTTCTCGTACGATCGGCCGGGAGAAAAAAATGACACAACAGCTGATTTAGCCGGTAACGAATTTCCAATATCATAAAAGATTCACAATACAAAGGGAACTTCCTCTGCTTAATGGAGCCCCCAATATAAATGTGAATAGTTAAGTTTTATTTAAAATTGTCGAAAGCAAAGTTTCATATGTGTTCTCGTACGAATACTGAATAACAGACGGACGGCCACAAGAAAAATAAAATACTGAAACGGTTCACTTTCGGTAAAAAATACGGAAAATGACAGATATATCACGTATCATGATAACACTGTTAAAACTGTAAACTTGTGTTGTTTATAATATAAGTTAAAGTTCTTCGTGTACATATTGTCAATATTTCATTTTACTACTTCAAAAAACAAATTTTGGTGTCGAAAATTCAGGGGAGGCAGTTGCCTCGCCTGCCTCATAGGCAGTTACGGCCCTGATTTCATAATTTTTACAGTGATAATTATTTAAACAAAACTGTTCATGACTATTTGATAATTTATATAGTGATCATTTGAATACTAGGCAAAATAGTTCATGAGTATTTGATAATTCTTGGTAGGGCATATTAATTTTGAAAATTTCACAGAATTGCAGAAAGTTTAATTTTAAATTGGAAATTATTGTTTCCACCTTAGGAAAACTTTCAGAACTAATTATCCTAAATGTTCAACCTTTGAGTAAAGTATTGTCAAATATAATAAAATCAATTCAAATTATAGACAGAATTTGCTGGGTTTTTTTTTCTCTATTTGTTAAACAATTTATTTGTTTTTGTGAATGTTTTAAATTCTTGACAGTTACAAGGGAGACAACTGCAAAATAATATTTTCACATGGAATCATCAGAACTGAAAAAAGATTCACAAAATTCTAATTGATTCTATAAGCTCTGACTACATGTACATGTTATAAGGAGGATTTGTTTTTAGATGATTAAAAACCTTTTTTCTCTTATTCATCTATGCATTGTTACAAATGTAAATTAAAAGCCAAAAAAATGTCCTACTAAATGGAAAGACTTTGTCATGATAATCAGAATACCTGTAGGTTAAAGGTGGCAATTAATGGTTAAAAGTATGGATCTAAACAGTTTTTGCATTAAGTAACTTATTATGAACACATCATGATCCCCCATCCCTTAAACAAACCCATAAATGTTATAGAAAACTATGGTATTTATCAGGCAGCAAAAAATAAAATGGTTTATGTATATAATTAGTACTATATTGTAAGTAGACCCAAGAATCAATTTTAAATGTAATGATTTTTTGTACATAGATACAAGAAGATGTGGTATGAGTGCCAATGCTACAACTCTCCATCCAAGTCACAATTTGTAAAACTATTCAAACATACATTGATTATACTGGGTTTTTTTTAAATACTGTCTAAATTGAACTAATTATTTGTCTTCAATACAAAAAATATCTTTACTTACTTATTTTCCACTTAACAGCACCAGCCATTGCTTCTCATTACACTGAAAATAAAATGAAATCTTGATGTAAATATTTTTTGTGTCATTTTAATTTTTGCTGATTTTTTCCAATTGCTTCCAAAAATGTATAACATGAATAACTTTTTTTTCAATTTATAATTTAAGGAAAACATGTAAAACAATGTATTGAACAAGTTGATTGTGGTTTTCGACTTGCCTGTCAATTACGTTCTCCATGAAACTAACGTAAACATTGCAAATTGTTGTACGAACATTGCTTCAAAGACAAATGCCGACTGGCTGATTCTATTTGACTGAATTAATGTTGATGATCATTAATTATAATGACCCATCCTATAAACCAATTAGCAGTAGCAACAGATTATGACACCTGTTGTAACCGTTGTTTAGTTTGGGGTTTTAAACTTGTTGCCAGGTAAATTTCGTAAAATTTTCATGTAATTGGCGGATCATATCAAAGGGAACAAAATAATATGAAATCCATCTTCAAAAAGGCAGGGCGCCCTGGAAACTGTAAAAAGGGCACAGGGCAGTACTCAGGAAAGGGCGGGCAGACCTCCCTGTAAAAAGGGCCTAGCTGAAACACTGATATACATAGATGTCCATTTTAAAAACTCACTACTTTGTTTACTATGTATCGACAATAAATAAAACTTTGATTTGATTTGATAGATATACATGATATACATGACTCAAGTAGATTTAACCAAAAGTTTGTTAATGTGCATAGAATGCATTCATACCTGTCAACCTGTGACGATGAAAATGCAGGTCATGACCTGCATTGAAGAATCAAATCTCAGGTCTTAACGCGTAAAAACTTTTTCGAGCTGAATTTCAGTATTTATGGTGCATTTTTCTTACAATGTAAATCAAAGTTACCAAAACATCAATGCATGTTTACTTGGTTAAGTCATTTTAAATCTTATTAATTATTTTTTCATTGCACTTTTAAACATTTTTTTATGTTCTTTACTTTTTCTCACCTCAAACATCAAATACTACACCAGTCAGAGCTCAGACATAAACAAGTCGATTTCTGTTTTTGACTTAAAGAAGTCAAAACATGTATTTATTATAAAAATGTGTTTTCAATTTTAGACTTATCTAAGTCACAAAATGACAGACTTGTTTAGGTCTATTTATGTTGATGAAAAAACTTAACTTGACTTGGTGGCCAAAGTACACCACCTATGACAGCAAAAACCTGTCTGAGAGTTCACAGGGGCTTGAGCTATCTATATTTAATTATCTAATTGAACATCCTTACTAAACACAGATGTTTTACCTCATTAAGTGTTGATCCTGGTGGTTGCATTGTAAGGTTATATTAATTAACATGATTCCCCCATTTTTTAGCCTCTCATTCATATTTTTCTTTAGAAAACAAAGCATTGGTTTTCAATGTTGTCATTATTTGATTTAGATGCATGACCTTTTTATAAATATGCGTGGGTCTTGAAGTTAACCAATTTTGGTAACTTATCGACTTGTAGTAGTCGATATTTGCAACTTTTTGATTCTGGTCAATCATTTCGTGCTTAACAATATTTGACTTTTTAAAGTCGTATTTTGTCTTGCATTAAAGGGAGACAAATCCTAAAACTTACAAATTTAGACCTCTATGAGTCAAAAGCAGATTCAGACTTATTTATGTCTGAGCTCTGACTGTACACCATATTTTTCTAAAGTAATTTTTAAATGTTTGAGACCTCTGGCTATTAAGCCTTAAAAACATATCATCATAATATTTAAAAGGAAATTAGACTATGATAAAATATAGTAATACAGTTAAAGGAAGTATAGATGAAAAAAATAATTTTCAACTTTTTATTTAAAATTGTATAAAGGTATAAAAATAATGAAAAGTTATTTTTCAATATGTATTTGAATTTTATTTTTTTATGATTTAATCTTTTTCACCCAAAAAGCGTAAAAATAAGGAATAATTTTGAATGGTGGCAAAAAAGGGGAAGTAACTCTAGTTGAAATATGTTTGTAAAATAAGTGCAATTTATTTACGACCTAAAGCTAAGGTAATTGGTGTTAATTAACAGTGACCAAAGCTGTCAAGTGAAGCCATGCACTTAATGGGTCACTTAATTTGACAGTTTACACAGTTAGATGAACTTCCTGTTCATGGAAGAATTACGAATTTGTCGGTATTTCAAAGGAATATTACTTATGAAATCAATCTCAAGGCTGAGAAATACGGCTGAAAACGGGTCATTTTCGGAATTCCCGGGTTATTCAATGACCCGGCGGGTGTCCCGGGTGATCCCTAAGAATTGTGAAAATCTCGGGTCACACCCGCAGAATACGGGTCAGTTGACAGGTATGTGCATTTTTTTTTTCATTTTGCGATCAATATCCTTCTATCAGCTGTGAGGTCATAGGTCCATAGTCATTATCTTAAGAATCTGGATTTCGGTCATAGCTGGTACCGTTGCTATTGGTAAAAGTTAAATATTGCCGATGAGGGAAGTGACTGAAAGCGAGTACCATAAACAACAGGACAACTAGATTTCGCTTTTGACAGTCAGGTTAAGGGAAGTAAAGGCCAGGAAAGCAGCTTTGTTGCCCCAGTAGTATTGTAGTTTGAGCCTTGTATTAACAGGTAAATTATTTCTATACTTCCCTACAGAATGACGATTCTGAAAGTGCCGAAACTTTTAATAGAGTAGGGCTACAGGCGTGCCTTCTATCTAGTTAGTGACATCTTAAAGAGAGAGCCATATCTCTTGTACGTTAAAGAAACCTTGTAGATTTCCAAAAAGAGTAGGCTAATGCCGCTACAAGGCAGCACTCGCACCCGCAAAGTGAAAGGGATTAATATAAGTTGCAAAATTTGTTTCCCAATCTACTATAAACATAATAAATAAATACGTTTAAACTAAAGGCAAGCAAAATTTGACGATCTTTTTCAGTGGTGGGGAAAGACATGATTCCAGAAATGTATTACAAGGGATAGTAGATCTTGCCATGGATATAAAACAAGTGCTAGGAATGTGTTTCTCGTGTCAGTGTAACATGTGTAAAACTGGAACATCATCATGATCATAATTGATGAGAAGAACACAGCTGATACAAGATCTGTCTCTTACCTTTATAAAAATATTTTCCTTTCTTTTGTTTAAATCAAATGTTTCCAAGGAAAAAATTAATCTTAAACTGTTTAATTATTTTTTTACGCGTTAAAACAAGTTGTCCATGCCGCAAGGCAACCGTCAATAAAAAATAAATTAACAGGAAACGGTGGAATAAATGGAATTTTAGAAAGTATTCAGGAAATGAGCTCGAAAATCCGGAAAATATTATATCATCTAAAAGACAAGATTTTTTATATTACCATAGACGGATCCAGGGGGGGGCCCTGGGGGGCCCGCCACCCCCCCCCCCTTTCGTGGGAAAAATTTGGTTGATTATATAGGGAATCACTGAAGCATGACTGGAGAGGGGCCCCCCCTTAGGTCAGTCAGAGGGCCCCCCCTTAGGAAAAGTTCTGGATCCGCCACTGATTACAAATTAGGACACGCCGTTCCTAGGAGGGGCATAGACATTTAACAAATATTTTTTATGTAAATAAAAAAAACAGTATTTTATAATACACATTACATATTGATATAGAATGATGCAGATAATATGTTAAATTTTAATAAATAAGTCAACTCCGACTTGATTTTAACACATACCTCCTCGTATTTGATTGCATAGAAAAGACATAAAAGGTCATTAATGTAACAAGAGTTCAAGTCTGTTCACAGCAAATAACGTGCACCACAGTACGTACCAGGTTTTAAGAAAAGTGGTAAAGTTTCCCTACTGCAACAGACACCAATTAAGGGGCGGTGCCGCCAACTTGAGGACCAAGACAGACAAAAGAGACTAAGTCCACAAGTACAAAGAGAAATCAGACAAGCCAATAAGAAAAACATGAAAACCATTTTCCCAAGGAACATTAGGAACTGGAACCAACTGCCAAATTCAGCTACATCAGCCAGACACAGTTGATGGATTCAGAAGGCTGCCCTGAAGGCATGCTCTGCCAAAATATAAACAGTAACATCCTCGGTGCATAGTTTTAATGGTACATATATAACAAATTATATATAGCGAACGTTTTAAATGTAGATAGCGAAGATACAAGTTTCTGGGTTGTCCGACACTGTATTCATATAGTTTTCGAGGGACCTAATACATCAGTTGAACTATTAAATTCGTTTCCTTATGTGAGAAGAAGAAGATCTGCAATAGAATTAAAAGAATACAGAAATGAAAACACCCAGTTTGCCTCCAGATCTCAAACTAAGGAAAGTTTTCATGTAAATGGCCATTTTAAATTTCTCTTGGTAAAAAGTTTAAATTAGGTAAAGATCTTCTAAAAATAAGACTAAAATAACTCATCTTTTACAACTGTTTCCCTCAACATTCGACTCAATGCTAAAATACTGTCACGTCATGATTGATGTCTATGAAAGTTCATATCTTTAATGCGTTTTATATTCAAGTACATGTAGCATACTAAATAATCATAAAGTGTACAAAACTTGATCAAAATTGAACAAATATCTGGCAATTTTTACATAATAATGTGTCAAATACTAATGTCATAAGGGTGTCATATGATAAAAACACACTGAAATTCTAATTTGTGAATAATTTTGGTATTGCCTGTTTGATTGTTTCTACCAATATAGGACTTAAAAGGGTCCAAGGACTTACAGAACAGAGCGAATCGGATGGTTTACCGTTCAAGAACAGAAATGGAATAAAAAGGACAAAACAGAACAATCTCCGTGTGCCTTTCCTCATTCTGCTAAGATCTCTTGTTTAATTTCTTTTTCTACTTCATGCATCTTACTATACCTCTCTCATACCCTTTCTCGTTCAACTTAATGAACTTTAGAAGACATTCTATGTCGATATTATGCCCAAAAAAAGATGAGAATAGGCAAATACTTATAATTTTAAAACAATATGATTTAGGATACAGTCAAATTTTTCTTGAAATCTATAATACTTTTCGATAGTATAAAAATAAACAAGCTAAAATATTTTTTTTAATTTAATGCCAGTCAGTCACATCTGGGACTTGCAGTATCTTGGTTCCGGGTTTTCTATTCCTTCATATTTCTTTTTAAATTCAAAGAGTTATATCTAAAAATAACAACATTATTTTATGAAAATGTTTATTGTATTTCGATACTAATAATAATAGTATACGAATAAAAGTCCTAGGTGTTTTTATCATAAGAAACATTTTGTTTTATGGTGTGTAACATTTGAAAACTATATTGTACAGTGCACAAATGGGAACTTGTACATATATCATGTTTTGTACTGAATAACCAGTATACCAGGGTTTTTCTTCTTTTTTTTATTGGTGTCCATAAGTCCCTTTAAAATGTACACTCTTAAGTTTGAGATATGCCAGTGCATTGTAATTTTTTTTTACAATATAAAAATTTCGTGTGTAGATAGAAATGAAATAAAATATATGTATATATCCTTTTGGCTCCTTTTCTGTTCTTTTTTTTTGTCCTTTTCGGTCCCTTTCTGTTCCTTTTCTGTTCTTTTTCTATAAATCGTTGGACCGATTTAAATACTTCATTATTTTAGACTGGGAACCAATGGATCAATTATTTTCAAGTTTCAGTAATTATTTCATTTCAAGGCTAAGATATCTCCTTTGAACTTTTAGGAAAAAGGTTGGGAAAGGGGGGTATAAAAATAAAGAATAAAACGTAGACATGTTATAAGATTTAGTGAATATATTAGTAAGACTAGTATATATAGACAACATTAAAAGTATTATTCATCAGTTTATCATGTAAGTTTCTTTGTATGTATACATGTAACTATTACATACAGGGTATAATAATGGACAATTATGTACATGTCAATTTTACATCATATTAATGCACATTAGGATTTGATGAGTGTCAAAAAGGATGTACATCGATTTGTTTCTTCTTTCTCATAAGTATACAGTTTTTTAAAGTCGAAAGTAATGTACAGTTTTGAACGGAAAGTTTTTATTATCCTTCTTTTATATTATGGTAAGTTTTTCTTCTTTTCTTTTTCTAATATATCTGAATGTTGATGCATTTCTTCCCAAAAGTATATGGAACATTGCATATTAGTTCGTAACACGTATGAATTAAAATTGTATCTATCTTAAAACATGTCTATATACACGCTACACAATACATTTACAACTGTAGATATTTCAGTATACTATAGCTGTTCACGTTGTTTCGATACTTGACCAGTCTTAACTTTATAGACACAAAAATTGCTTCCATCTATCTATTTGCTATATATACAAATATTATGTGAAAATGCCGAGTCCTAGTTATTCGAAACATAAATTTTTCATTACGTTCAAATTATTTTGGCTATCCAAGAGACAACGTACCATCATTTCAAGATGTTGAACCATTTGATAAATTAATACACATTCTTATTCCCAACACTGGAGTCTTTTTTTTTAAACTTGGGGCTTCAGAACCCTTTTAAAGAGATGTTGCCGATTGTCGGCGTACTAGTTCAGTGCAATTGATGCATGATATATCCCCTTACATTTTTAATTTAGTTAAAAGATGATTTGTTGTATTCTTGTTTATGTTTGTATTTTATCATTTATTGCTTGACCCTGTAGTAAGAGTGTTATTCTTATAATTAAGATTTTACCATTCATATTTATTTAAAAATGAACATAAAAAGAACCAATAGTTGTTAATTTCTGTGTCATTTGGTCTCTTGTGAAGAGTTATCTAATTGGCAATCATATCACATCTACACATTTTATATATTGAACGTTGTTGGTGCCTTTTTTTCTATGATGACATTTACTTCTTCTCTTTCAGTTGATCTGAGCAAAGGATGTGATTTATACAAATGTGGAACACAACGCAGAACAGCAGAAAATTCATTTAATAAAGATAAATATATCTTCTGCAGGTAAATGTATTATCGAAGCAACGCTATCATAAAACAGTGGATAATTACACTTTTACAATGACCAATATCATTTCATTTTCTTTGACGTTTTTCTTTTGCTGTTTTCTAGTCACCAAATGCAGCAGCGTTATCAATAATTATTTCAGGAATGACTGTAATATTTTTTCTGTCTATGAAGAAATAACATAAAAAATTTGGTGCACACTGAATAACGCGCGTAGCGAGTTATTAAAGAGTGTGCACCACATTTTTTATGTTATTTAGAATAGACAGAAAAAATATTACAGTAATTTCTTATAATTTAATTCTAAATTTCATTTTAAACCGTAGAAAACCATGCAAAAACGTTGATGACGTCACGGTCACATGACTAAATTATACTTTATATGCACATAGTTTTTCTATATATATATGCACATCTCATAACAAAATAACGTCAGCCAATTAGAAGACGCGTTACATCCAAAATTAAATTATATCAATATATACATATATATGGGAAAAAATGGAAAAGTACTTGCAACAAAATAAATAAACACGGAAAAGATAGCTGCTGAAAATAAATATACATTGTTGTAGTTTGTTGCTGTTTATCATGTTTGTTATTCTTTAATTGTTTTTACATAACAGGAACACTTCAGTTAAAAAGTTTTATGCATATGGGCATATGATGATCTAGTGTTGATTGCCTTCTACGTGTTCGTCTATTGGTCTTTGGTGAACAGTGGTCTCATTGTCAATCACACTACATCATCTTATTGTTTTATGGAAAAGATAATGCAGTAAAATTATTTTGCATGCATTGTATTTCTCGAAAAAAATATATGTGTTGATTATGTCTTATTCATTTTAAACAGGTCTTTACAAAGTTATTTGGTGTGTTTGAGAAAATTGTCCACTACATGTATCCATGACAACCACGTTGAGCAAGTTCTGTCAAGATATAGTTTAACCTGTCATAAAAACCCATGGGAGGAACCAATTGGTAAGTATAATTCTCGTTCTAAGCATTCATTTTATTTCTATATTTATTGGAATTTTTGTCCGTTTTTTTTTATGCCCTAGCAGCATTGAAATAAATCGTCTGTATGGCATTTGCTGAGCAAAGACTTGAAATCAACATTTGGCACTAGAACTTGAAAACCCCATCTGTCCGTTGTTTTTCTCAAAGCCATGATATTTATTATTCATATCTTGCCTTTCTATATGTTCTGAATATTGTTCAAGATTACCCAACCCTCCTTTCAACGCATTGAATTCCTTCTTTGATTCCAAAAGTCTTTTATATAATGGATAGATGTTAGTAACATGAACATAGTACAAGATTCCTCTTACGTCTGACGACATTTAACATTACACGGCTTCAGATAAAAAGTTGATTATTATGCATAAAAGCATGTGATAAGCATATATGCGATAAGCATGTGAAATATACAGTTCTGTTATCGATTCATGTTTTGAATAAGAATAACAAAATGTGGTATGATTGCCATTATGTACGTTTTAAAGCAACTGACACCGGATATGTATTGTACATTTGTTTAAATAAAAACAAAATATAAATGTCAAGTGTTGCATTGCAACTTCGAATTCATGTGGAAGGATCGAAACTAGCAATCAAGCACAGAACTATCGATACCAAATTAAGAAAGATATTTTCTTTTTTATTTCAGATGTGCAAGTCTCTTATTTTGAAAATAACAAAATCAAAAAGGCGCAAAGAACAGACGACCTGTATGATGATCTTGGAGAGAAAATGGCCGCCAAAAGAAATAAGAACACAAAGAAAGACGATCAGTTCGATGATTTTGGAGAGAAAATGAAGGCCAGAGCAAATAAACACACCATCAAAGACGAACAATTCGATGACATGAAAGAAAAAACAAGAAAAAGAAAAAATAGTAAACGTAATAAACCTGACGATATTTACGATGATATTGGTGAGAAAATGAAAAAAGGAAGAGAACGGAAAACAGATGATAAATTTGATGATTTTGGAGAAACCAGACGAAATAAAATACGTCAGAAGGCATTCAAAGATGGAAAGAAAGATGATTTATATGACGATTTTGACGAAACAAATAGACGCGAAAGGGATGATATAAGAGATGATGTCTTTGATGACAAAGGTGACAGTCGAATTGGCAACAGGCAAACGTACAGATCTCGATTTAATGCCGGTGTAAGAGATAGACGAAATCGACAATTTTCATCTAGATTTGGAAAATTTTCACTAAACGATTACATTGATAGGGGAGATGATGACGAGGATGAAGATTTTACATCGGAAAATGACGAAATTGAATATGATGAAAGTTATGTAAATAACCATATCAGGGGCCATTTTGAATCTGCAGAGGTCAATGATTTTGATTCATATTCAAGTGAAATAGCAGACAACAGTAGAGACAGCTCTGATGAGAGCGATAGGAAAATCGTGCGCATGCACTCAAGTAACAAAAGCATTAACGCAGCACACTACAAACCTACATTCCCAA
Source organism: Mytilus edulis (assembly GCF_963676685.1). NCBI lineage: Eukaryota > Metazoa > Mollusca > Bivalvia > Mytilida > Mytilidae > Mytilus > Mytilus edulis. The sequence continues at coordinate 38,426,423 of NC_092347.1, forward strand.
TTAGAAATTTTGGAGCCGATCTCGACGATTATTTTGACGATATATACGATTTCGACGATGAATTACCTGATTTAGAAGATATCATGAAAAGCCGTTACCTTCACGGAAATTATATGAATATGATGTCAAATGTTGGGAATTATCCGAATAGAATGTCAAACGGCCACAGTTACCTGAATAGAATGGCAAACGGGGGAAATTATCCGAATAGAATGTCAAACGGGGGAAATTATCAAAATAGAATGTCAAACAGGGGAAATTATCCGAATAGAATGTCAAACCGGCAAAGTTATCTGAATAGAATGTCAAATGGTGGAAATTATCTGAATAGAATTTTCAATGGACCCGTCAACCCTTTCTTCTTTGATAACGACGATTTGTACGATGACGATTTGATGGAATTCGACGATCTTGATGATGGATTTTACAGCAACGGTTTTGAAAATGATGCTTTTGATGATATAAATGAAAACTTACTTAAATACAAAAAATTTGGAAAACAGAGACACTTAATTAGAACCGATTCTGATAGCTCGAGTGAAGAATTTGGCATGGTCAATAATAGATTTCGAACAAATAAAGCCGTTTTCGACGAATATGATTCAAATGAGAATAGGTTAATCTTTGGACAAAGAGGAATAAAATCGAAACTTTCGGATGTCGACGATTATTTTGACGATGTAAAAGATGATATCTATGACGATGATTTTCACGGGGAAGGAACAAAACCTCATCATTACTATTCATCTGATAGTAGTAGTGATTCAAATGAACAAATAATTCCTAATTTTAACTTTTTAACAAAATCTTCTAATAAAAGAAACACAAAGACAAAACCAAAACCAAGCAAAAATTCCACAAGTTCCAACAGCAAAAGGCAAATATTAAGTCAATATAATAATTTCCCAGAAGGATTGAAATTTCCGTCAAATGATATCCCACTATCGGAGAAATTAGGTATAAATCTGGATAGCCAACCAAAACGCAGGTCTTTACAAATGAGTGAGGGATTTACCCCTGATGTAAAGAAAGAACGACTGCCCAGAAAAGGTAATAAAACAATAATTTACATTTAAAAAAATTGATAAAAATTCAAAGAGGTCATAAAACAATTTCATGAAATCTGTTTGTCCTCACAATCACATGGTTTCTCGATGTTCCGGTATTTGAAATAAACAAGTACAAACTACTTGCGACAAAAACACATCTATATATTATATGTATAGTAAATTGGTTATTGGTTAGTATTTTTATTAATTTTAGTTCATTTATATATTTCGGAGTTAACATTATCACTAAGAACCATCAGTGGTCTCCGTCTGTTTTCTGCTCTTTGGTCGGGTTGTTGACTCCCAAGTCAGGAGCCTCTGGCCTTTGTTAGTCTTGTATTATTTTAATTTTAGTTTCTTGTGTACAATTTGGAAATTAGTATGGCGTTCATTATCACTGAACTAGTATATATTTGATTAGGGGCCAGTTGAAGGACGCCTCCGGGTGCGGGAATTTCTCGCTACATTGAAGACCTGTTGGTGACCTTCTGCTGTTGCTTTTTTCTATGGTTGGGTTGTTGTCTCTTTGGCACATTCCCCATTTCCATTCTCAATTTTATCTTTAACACATTTCCCATTTCCATTCTCAATTTTATCAATAATAAATAAAATGAAATAACACGATTCGTATAAATCATCGCACTTCACTTCACTTCACCACCAAAGCCAAACTCTTAAAAAACCAGACAAACAATAACGACTGACGTGGGTTAGATAGTCTGATTTTGTACAGACACAAAATTGGATTGAGTAAACAAGTTCTGTGAAGGCACAAATCTCCCCAATTGACATTCTATACCATATGTTAAAAAAAATCAAAAAACACAATGAAAAGCCCACACAATACTGCTACCAATAGGATGATCGATCAATTACTTAAACAAGGACGCATGACAAGCAGACATTCAAAATGTGCTCGCTACTGCTAGTTGCAAGTTCGAAACGAATGATATGTCATAGTCCACACACAAACGACATTCAATGGGATATATTTTAGTAGGAACAATATAAATTGACACTTATGGCTGTTAAATAGAGTACTCGAATACATAACTGCTGTGTAAGATTCTTATACTAGCGTTAACGAACATTTATATTAGAAGCTGTTGAAAAAATTATTCCCATATTAAATAATAAAATACAATCGGGATTAGTTTTTATTTATGCAATATCAATTTTTGTGGCTGTCACGGGTGTAGGCGACCCACACATGTACACATTTAAATTTTCAACAAAGTACACATTTTCGATATACTTAGACCCTGTTCACACTAGTATTTTTTTTATCGATCTAAATAAAACCAGTTAGCGTTCACATTATCTTTAATCATATCGATCTCTATCGGTCTAATATGAACCACTGCGTTCACACTACAATTAAAAACGCAATCGATCTAACCTTTTTGCCCGTAAAACTGTAAACACTGACTGATTTATCAAATTCATGTGCTGATACACTGATACACACACTTGGAAAAAAAATTGGATAAAGTTATTGTTTCTCTTGAATCACAATTTAAAATTTTGTATCTGGTGTTATTGCAGTTTTCGTTAATTTTGAAAAAAATAACTGTAGCAACGAAGTTACAACACGACGCCGGAAATACTGCGGTTCCTGCAAAGAAAAAAAAATCAACCAAAGAAAAGAAGACACAGATTTCGCAAATCTATGCTATGGTGAAGACAACATGTTTACAGTTTGTTTTAAAGGTCTTTTAACAGAGACATATGGGTTAAACAACGAACCTCTGAGATAGTTTTGCCGCTATACATGCGCATACGTTATTTTCGTTTCAATCGTACTAGTTTAAACCGATCTCTTCGTTCACATCTAAAGTAAGATCGGTTTACTTTAGATCGATTCAAACGAAACTACCTCTTTTGGTGTTTTAGTTTAGACCGATTGAAGATCGATTCAATGCGTTCACATTAGCCCTTAAACCGATCTAAAGTGAACCGGTCTAGTTTAAATCGATAAAAATGTCCTAGTGTGAACGGGGTCTTATATGCAAACATTGACAAAACCACGAAATTAATATCCAAGAAAATGATTTTTTTTCTCAATCCACGAAAATTGGTATACACTGTGGTTGTTGTTGTTGTATTGTTGTCTTGTCGACGTTTACGACATATATCCTTTATTTGTAATAATATTTTTTTTCTTCAGAATTTTTACCAAAACCAACAAATCATAAAAGTGGCGAACATTCATTATTTACGCATGCACATTTTCGTACAGAAAGGTTAAAGACGGGTATGTATTATTCCTTGTTATTTATTTGAGTTTTTTAACGGCAAGTATTTCGAACGCTCAGCTTCATATTAACCCTTTTCTTATGTATATATAGTGTCCGCCAAGAAGCTTTATCTTAAAGTGTAAAGATGGGATATCATAGAAGATCAAAGTTTGTAATTTGGTTTTAAAGAAGGCCAATGGAATATGTGCAAAATGATAAACATTCCTTTAAAATATTAAAACAACAAACGTATACGCTTAAGGTGTGATATTTTAACATATATAAAACATGATATGCCCTTACAAAAATGTATAAAGTAACAGTACATATTTATCATGTCTTGTAATAAGAAATACTTTTAATACAATTCTAATTAAAATATAGATCTCTGATTTTGTTAAACTTCATTTGTAGTATAACGAAATCGAAGATCAATATTTCAATTAGTTGTTTTCAGACTAAATGTAATTTTCAACAGATTAGAAAAACCAAAGATGCTTGCTCGTGTAGCTGTTTTTCAACATTAAATCAGATATATGGTTTTATTTTCAGGTCTTGATAGTGGCAGCTTCATACTTAGACCATACAACTTTGTTCTACTTATATCTGTTATTTTAGTTATTTTATAACTTATGTCTACATCAAAGTTGTATAATTACTTTAAAATAGGTTGTTTGTTTCTGCTTGATGTTGATTCTCATTTGATTGAAAATTCGAATTTGGTATGCGGAGCTGTATAGTTATGCTAAACTTTCAGGGGCGCCTGATATATCAATTTAGGGTTTAAGGGATTCAGTGGCGGATCCAGGATGCTCAAAAAGCCTAAACGGTCAACGAAAATGTTTGCCTATAAGAGGGTTTCTCAATTCATAAAGAAGAAAAATTAATTACTAAACCTGACAACAGTTAGGCTTGGAATTGGTCCCTCTGATTTCTTTCGCTTTTTTTTTTATTAAATTTTCGATAAATCGAAAGGAAGCCTCGATACATTGTGTTTTAGTATTTGTTGATAGTTTGAAAGTTAAAAAGAAATGTTATTATTCGTTGACTTGGGTATGGCAATGGGAGCACAGTGGCTTATTCGGATTTTACAATGTTTTGTCTCATAATTCTTTTAAAATGGCATTTCTATTTTATATTTATTTATGTATTCATGTATAATGTTATGTTTTGTAATGTTAATGGTGAGACTTAAATAAACTCATTGTATTATTTTGTATTTTTTTTTAATTCAAATTTGATTGTGTTTAATGCTGTTGCAAATTAATATATGTGAAATATATTAAAGAATTGAATTTAAAATAATGTTACTGTAAATACAATGTATTTGTTGCGATTTAAAATAAAAAGCATCTCTGATATTTAAAATATAATTGAAATAATTGGGTTACCTTTCTTTTGACAAACAGTTAAACATTTGCTAATCTTAATAAATTGTTTAAATATTATAAATTTACCGTTTTTTTTAATTGAAATATTCCCCTATAAAAGGTGCATTAAGTCCTTCTTGTCTGATATTGCTCAAAATCAGTGAAAATATACGGTAATTTAGTCATTGTACAATACGATAGGTATCACTTGACAATGGGATTAATAGTTCCTCCCCCTACCTCGCGACTGTTAAAGCGTTTTTAACAATCAAAAATGACAGAGGTATGAAAGGATGTTAAAATAGGGATATGCTGAAGACAATTTGACCCGTTTTCGTCTTGGAATAAAGGGTTAGGGAAGTGGAAATAGGAGGGAGGAATTGGTAGTAGTGGGAAGTGGGAGTTGAAATCCCACTCTAACCTTAAATCACTCATTCGTTGGGTTTATGTTTACCCAAAGCTTAAGTTAACGTTCTCGGTTCTTAGGTGTGTCTATTCTCGTTAGCCCGCAATCTTGTCTTCTTTCTTGCAATAACAAAACATCTATGCATTGTCTTCCTGAATCCGATTTTTTTTTATCACAGTTGGTCGTGTGTCGTTGAACGATGGAGTGTATGGATTTGTTTTATAATGATATTAGTATGAAACATTGACCATACCGCTATTGTGAAATTTCTCATCACAATAATTGACCGACAGGTGTCACTAGAAGAGCTGGAACTGTTGTTATTCTGAACCTCCTTTAAGTCTTCATTACGCATGTAGTAAGGTGGTAGGGTATGTTTTTGCCGAATCGTTAGTTTTCGCAATCTGTGACGTATTTTCAGTTTAAAACTTTTATAAACCCTAGACGATTCAGAGCTCAAACTGATAGAAATACAGATCCATCGGAACTCACGTTCATAGAGATCTATATGATATTTTGATTCGTTTGTTTAGAGCGTTGTTTAGGATGTTTATACATCTGTCTTTGGTTAAAGATTGTCGTCACTATATCATTTAGTATATTTTGTCTTAGGATTGCTGTGCTATTGACGTAAATATTTGTGTCTCTAATTCTTCGTCATTTTATCCCTTTCTGCGCCCATTGTATTAATTTTTTTAATCAACATGTGTTTCGTTTAATCTCAGTTCTTCATTGGTTAAAATCCGATTATGAAGTCGAATTTTCTTGTTTTCTTTGAATTTCCTTTTGTAATGGCATGAAAAAAGAAAATATAAACACTTTATTACCAGAAACCCATCTTCTTCGATTCTCGACAGTTAAATTTTAAAGATTTAAATCGCGAGGCTGTGGTTAAATATCCTATCACCCTCGATGTAGTGGTAAAATCCACATTTTTTATTATAATTGTATGAGAATATGTTTCTTGCCCGAAAGTCATACTAAACCTAACCTATATTTTCTCTGAAAACATATTTTTCAAATTGTCTCTTGATGAAATTACATAGTTTAAATCTATTCGCTATGTAAATTTTATGGTCCGAAATGGTTTAAATGTGTGTATATTTTATTTTATCTCCAAGAGATTTACTTATTTGTTACGTCAGATTCTCTTTATTAAATAGATCTTTTGTAATAGAAAAGTTTTCTTTATTGATTTATGTTATAAGTTTGGAAAATTACACGACAAGCCTCAAAACGAACAATTGAAGGTCCTAAATAGAGTTACTATAATCGTTTTTGATAAAACTTTCTCTTTGGTGTTGTATCTTTAGTTTTTATAAGATATCAAGAGTTTTCTAGATCTTTCTAGAAAAAAATACATTTCTAAATAAATTGTTCATGTTATGCTTTTATTAATAGTAAGGAAATATTAACTCATTTCCTTACAGGAACGCCTTTCTTCAATTACATAAAATTTAAACCAAACAGAAATGCATTTGATCATTTGTACTATCTGATACATAAATGATCATCTTAGTTTGACTTGAACATTTTTTAAATTAACTATGTCTTCTGAAAAAAGTGATATAATTGCTTATGAATGTATCCAGATGATTCCACGTAATTGTTAAAATGTATTAATTTAGAACAATTTGTACTATAGTTCATATGTAACCGTTTAACTTTGAACTGGCAAGTCAGCATAAAAAATGAAATAGCGTCGTTATGTCCTATAAGCCAGGGGCGTAGCTAGGCAATTTTGATGTGTACGCAATGCCGGAGAAGGTAGTCATACGGCCGGGGGTCTGGGGGTAAATGGTGCAAAATCCTGCATTCTCGCAATTTCCGATGACTTAAAATGACCTCACAGAAATCTTACTTTCAGGAGAAACAAGTCAACTTTGGAAATAAATAATCAGAAAAAACAAAGAAACCCGTACTGTTGGGCTTAACAATTTGTTTTTTCTTTTCTTATGTGTAGTGGGTTAAAATGGCTTGATTAGGTATATTTTATTTGTTACTTAATCATGCTGAACCCACTTTACATATAGAAAACAAACTAATTTCTAAGCCAACACTGTACAACTTAAATGGTATTTTTCTTATTGAGATAATACATAAATAAAAATTCGAATCAGACACATATAAATTTATGTTTTATTTTATGAGTGAACAAGCAGTGTTTTTCAGCTTTTTTTTTTCTCTCAAAGATAATTCTGAAAAATCAATGCCCATTTCCTTTCTTTTTTCTACTAAAGATGTCCAAAACCGTGTCTGTTTTAATTTTGTTTTCTTAGTATATGTTCAAAAGACCGAGTTCAGATAAACGATTCGTTTTCATTGTATTTCTCAACTAGGTCTTTACTCTTCTCATGGTACTAAAGAACCGTTCTGCCCGCGATGCCGTCGAGACCGGCATACATGCAAATACATTAAGTATCTGAAAGATTCCCGGGTATCCTTGGTTTATAACATTTAATGTTTCCTGTAGCTTGTTAGGATTGTTATCAAAATATCCAGTCCATTTTGTTAACCATCTCCGAATTTCGATCTCGAAATTCGTCTTTTGTAACATGGGCATCATCTGCATTTCATTAAAGATTATGTCCCCAACAGCTAAAGTAAGTTGGTCAATGATTGTGGGATTAACTTTTGTGCGACATAACGTGGCTCTGCTGTCAGAAATCTTGTATTCAACTCTGCTATCAAATGATCGACGAAAGGTAGATACATGTCCAGTTTCATAAGAATGAATTGATGTCCATGGTCTCTTAAGAATGTCATATTTTATTTCATCAGTTATTTTGGAATCTTCAGAAAAGATGTCAGGGTAAGGAGGCATAGAAGATGTGACGTGACAATTGTGTTTTGACACCCGGAGGACTTAAAGCCATTTTAAATTGTTTGTATCCGCATCAGAATCACGACGCTGATTTCGTAAATGAAAAGGGAAGACTAGTTTTCGGAACGGAATATAGCTACAAAGTGATCATTAACATATTTGTTTTTTTTTTTGGTTTTTTTTTTTTATTAACTTCATTACTTTAGTTAAATTCTTACTAGATTTACCATATTTTTATTTTTGTGAGATTTTCGATGTGTACGCAACTGCGTTATTGCGTACGGGTTGCTACGCACCTGTAAGCTTTAGTTAAATGTGTAGCTTGCTTTTTGATTTTTATTCCTGTCTGAAGTTTAATACAGAAAGAAAAACGTATTGCACATGAAAGCTATAATATTTTACAACACAACGTTCCACATCAAAATGCAATCAGACACTCTTTTGAAATTGTATTCGTGCTAAAATTTGAAAGATGGCTATCATTAGGATTATTAATGTCAAGTAAAGTAATTTCTTCTGTTTATTATTTTAAAAGCATTTTTATAAATTATTATTTTAAAAGCATTTTTATAAATTATGATTTTAAAAGCATTTTTATAAATTATTATTTTAAAAGCAACAATATATGTAGTGTACTTTAATATGATTTGTATAATGTATATAAACTCATCATAAATACCAAGATTTAATTTTGTATTTACGCCAGACGCGCGTTTCGTCTACAAAAGACTCATCAGTGACGCTCGAATTTAAAAAAGTTTAAAAGGCCAAATAAAGTACGAATTTGAAGAACATTGAGGACCAAAATTCCTAAAAGTTTTGTCAAATACAGCTAAGGTAATCTATTACTGTGGTAGAAACGCCTTATTATTTAAAAAAATCAAAGGTTTTGTAAATAGTTATCTTATAAATATGACCATATCAAAGATAATTCATTTCAACAAACAAGTGCTGACTACTGGGCTGGTGATACCCTCGGGGTATTAAAACTCCACCAGCAGTGGCATCGACCCAGTAGTTGTAAATAAACTCTTCAAAGATATCAGGATTTAATTTTGTATTTACGCCAGACTCGCGTTTCGTATACCAGTGGTTTTCCCGTTCACAATCTAGATCTTACTATTCATGTACCGGATAGTTCGATTTGTAAACTGGGAATGACGTATAGGTAAAAGTGGTTCATAGCACTAAACATAAATATGGGGATGACTTTCTACAACAATAGACCTCTGTGTTGGAGTTCATTACCATTTTGTTCCTTGTATCGTCTTGTTTTATATAAATTTATTGTTGCGTGTGGTGATATTCATACTAAAAATCGGGCTAAGAATGATAATAATTGTAAGAAAACTTTACAAGTTGTATTGAAATTAAAAGATTTTTCTTGATATGTTTATGAATAATAAAGGCAACAGTTGTATACCGTTGTTCGAAATTCATAAATCGATTGAGAAAAAAACAAATGTGGGTTACAAACTAAAACTTAGGGAAACACATCAAATATAAGAGGAGAACTACGACACAACCGAAACCTAACATTAAAATGAAACGCACACAGAAACGAACTATAATAACAATGGCTATTTTTCTGACTTTGAACATGACATTTTAAGAACAAAATGGTGGGTTAAACCTGGTTTTGTGGCTAGCCAACCCCCCCCCCCCCCCCCCCCCCCGCTTTTATGGCAATGTTAAATATAACATTAAAATGACATTAAATGAAATACTACTTAGATTGATAGGCGGCATGTGATAAGTACCACTTGTATCAAACGAGAGGATTCGTGTTAGTCTCTCATGAGTTTTGAGTCAAGATAAGGAGCTGCGCCGCGTCACATTTACACCCTTACAATAATTTCACTCCTGTTCTAAAGTCTCAGTTTTTTTATAACATTTGTTTTTTATGTTGACTTTTGTTCTTTCTGGCCTGGTGGAATTTGTATTACGATTGTAATAGTAATATGTATCTTCATCGGTTCGCAATTTTAAGTTAAACGACAGGGCTTACATGCTTTCCGAGCACCTCTTATATAGTCTTTAGTTTTCTGTGTTGTACATTGTGTTCATTTTTTTTTCTTTTTGTCGTAGTTTTAATTTAGCCATGGCGTTGTCAGTTTATATTCGATCTATGAGTTTGACTGTCCCTCTAGTATCTTTCGCCCCTCTTTTGTAATCCGTTTCAATTCTAGCATAGTTTGACCTGATTTTGATAAAATTTGGTAATGTATCATTTTAATCCTATTTTTGATAAGAGTGCAAGTGAACCTAGCATGTAGTTTATATGGATATTTATATACTGATATACAGTTTTATTTATCTCCCAAATGGTACTTTTATGATAACCTTTTTAAAAAAAGTTATATGTGATTATAACTGTTGTTTGTTTTTTGTTTCAATTCTGTGTTCTGTTATTTCGTTGTTTTCCTCTTATAGTTGATATGTACCCTCTGTTTTGGTTTGTAACTCGGATTTGTTTTCTCTCGATCGATTTATGCCTTTTGAACAGCGGTATACTGCTGCCAATAATAAAATACACTATTACTTTATGAAAAAGACAGATTGAATGTGATTGCCTATGAGATTACTTTTTATCAGAGACCAAATCAATTAGATATTTAAAACAAGTGTAAATAACTGTAACAGCCCTCAACAATGAAAAATATTCATAATGTGTAAGTAGCGATAACAGTTCTGGACAAAATTCAAAGCAATTCAATAAAATTGAGAATTGAAATGGGGAATGTGTCAAAGAGACAACAACCCGACCATAGAAAAAACAACAGCAGAAGGTCACTAACAGGTCTTCAATGTAGCGAGACATTCCCGCACCCGGAGGCGTCCTTGAGCTGACCCCTAAACAAATATATACTAGTTCAGTGATAATGAACGCCATACTAATTTCAGAATTGTACACAAGAAACTAAAATTAAAAAAATACAAGACTAACAAAGGCCAGAGGTCAAGCTTATTTTTGTACTACATATAAATGCCTGTAACTTATCACTTTCCTAGTTTTATGCTTACAAATATTCTTACATAAAGTGGATGTCTAGCCATGGTGGTTATTATCATTAATAATATACTGCATTTGCTAGTGAACACTTAAACGAGTTTTTTTACTTCACGTATACAGAAACCAACTGCACATATACCAATTCATAATTATAATTAAAATTTCCTCTTACATCTTCTTTCTGGCACTTTAGACAGCCTTATAACAATTACTTAGAATGATTGGTATAACTATTGCACCTCGTACAAAGAAAACAATCTAGGTGCATTGTATTCAAAATTATCAACAAAAACTGGATATTGAACAGTACATAAAATTGAGAATGGATATGATGAATATGTCAAAGAGACAACAACAAATACATCTTTGAAAAGAAATAATTAAAACTCAAAATAAAAGGGTATCAAACCACCAGAAAGTAAGCTTCAAGGGAATCACATTAGATCAGATTAATTATTTGTAAAAGACTATCTAGTAATAAAAGTATCAACATTAGAAGACAATAACAATCAAAACCAAGAAGTCAACAAAGACTCATAAAACCAAAAGACATTTACATCAACAATTACAAATAATAAATAAGAAACAACACGAACTCCACTTAAAATCGGGAGTGAAATCAGGTGCTCCGGAAGGGTTAGCATTTCCTGCACCGTATACGGCACCCGTAGTGTTATTTCTTTGTTCAGTTCGGTAAAGATGGAAGGTTATGACTGAGGAAGAATATCAGATATGATTTTTGACACACTTTTGTCATAATGGCCAATCAGCTCATGATGGCGACCGTAAAGTTTCTTGAGTGATGACCTTAGTTTGATTGATTCATAGCCCTGTCTTAGCAACTTTTGAGAAAGCAGTATTCCTCGTTCAACAAAATCAACGTACTTTGAGCTAGCTCTAGAGTAACGTATCAATTGAGACACATATACTCCATATGCTGGTGCCGTTGGGATGTTGCTTCACAGAAATGGAAAGTTGACTATTGGAAAATTAAAATCATCGCGTTTGTCATAAATTTTGGTATTTAAACTACCATCAGTAGTCATGTTGAGAAAAAGGTCTAAATATGAAGCAGATTTATCTGTGTCGGTAGTATCTTTAATTTCAAGTTCACTCGGATATATTAAATGCAAGTGATCACTGAATCTATTATTATTAAGAGACATTACATCATCAATATACCGAAAGGTGAAATTAAAAGACTGGGCTAATTTCTTTTTTCCTTTTTGTACAATCCCTTGGATAAATTCTGCTTCATAGGAATACAAAAAAAAATCTGCAAGTAGAGGAGCGTAATTGGTACCCATTGGGATTCCAATAACCTGTTGAAAGACCAAACCTCCAAATTCAACAAATATATTGTCAATTAAAAAGTCGAGCATTAGAAATAAAGAGAAGTTGTGTGTATGTCATTGAGACAACTATCAGTCAGACTCAAACTTTATAATCGTAAAAGACTATGATATGACAAAATGAACGAAACATAAATATGACAGACATCTCCCTACGTCCATGACTGCATTACAGTGTCCAGATTCGGGACAGCAACATTAGGAATAAAGCGTGTTTAAACATCTTTGTGAGCGCTCAAACCTATCCTAACCATAGAACGTGGTGATAAGCAGCACAAAACACGAACAAGATGTAAAACAGACGAAAAGCTAGAGCCATCCGATCAGCACGAGGCATAAAAAGACAAAAAGCACGAAGTATAAACGATCCAGGATTACGTGTTGCTACTCAGAGCCAAAAGTTCCAAGACAGTTCAACTGCATCAACCAATAAACCATGAATGATTGCCAAAACTAAATTCTAATAGGTTATCAAATACCCATCCGCGTTGTTATAGATATTTCATATCTTTTGGATAGTTTTGTGATGTTTCGTAAATTATACCATAACTTTTGCTGAAACACCCACAATAAACCCACCAAGACGAAAATTGCATAACAGTCTGAGAAAACCACGACCTTGTTCGTTACCAACATATAAGTATCGACAGGTTGTATGTAGTGTTCATAATTGTATAACAATACAATTTAAGTTTTGTGTTTCGAGACAAATAAAACATACTTAAATCTCATACCCGTATTTTTTTCAAATGCGTAAATTGTTACATTTAAAAAGAAGGACGAGTCATAAATAAGTGTCATTTTCCACGTCAGACTGCATTCATTGATCATATCTTAGATACCATAAACTTCCACTGTTCAAATGTTGTCAAACAAATGAACACGGACAAAAGATTTACGCTTTATTTTCACATAGCCCTTCAATTTTCGATAATCAACTTTGATGAACATGTCTCTTTAATTTTCTCGTCTTGTCGAAATCACAAAGAAAAGTATCAACATTTGTTGAACATGTCTGTTTAATGTTCTCATCTTGACGAAAACACAAAGGAACAGTATCACTAGATATCTTCGCCATATATATTACCTCCTTTGTAGTGAAAATACAGATATCATCACTTTACTTTGTTGATATCATCCCGTTTTCTTTGTAGCTAAAATGGACATGTCATTTTAACTAATGAGCAACATGTGATAAAGGATCTATTACTAATGTACCGCAAAGGTATTTGCCACCATGATCGCATAAAAATTCAGAGAGCAATAGGACTAATTAATAATCAGTAAGATCATATTTAGACACACCAGACGGGTGCATTGTTTATAGACCAAATATGGGATCAAAAGATTAATACCTTTGTCGCGTTCATTTGGTGTAAATTACTTTAATTATTGAATAAAACAAAAAGCTTTTCAACCACAATTCTGATATTCAACTACAGCTATACAGTGATATGGCTTTTAAATTGAATTTTAACCTAATGGTCAATACTAATTGGTATACATTTTGATAGGGTTGTAGACTTCCAGTCGACTTAGGGTTATAAAATTTTTTAATGGGCTCAAAATGCACATTAGTTGTAATGCTATATTTGGTTGGAGGTGAATGTATTCTATACTAATGTCGATTTGGGGTTATGCTGTTTCATTTTGATCGAACTAGACTACAGTCTATATTTACATATATAAATTTATCTATATTAGTCCCGATATTCAATTAAATAACATATCATACTTCAGATTTTGATCATTCTAGTCGGGTGTGGTTTGAAAGATATTTTTAAAAAATGAATAAGAAGACCATCTCATTCTGGGACAAATACCAAGCCATATCTCAAAGCAGACAATGTTATGACAAATTTATAAATTAGACTGGAGAATGAGCCCTCCTGTAGCACATTTATATAAAACCTTGAAGACATACGCGATATGTTGATAGTAGAACATGTAATATTATTCCATGCCTTCAAGACATATATAATGGCAGTACATGTGACTTTAAATATGCGATTGCATTGACAAAACTTGAAGGTACTACTAGAAGCTTATAAATTTTACCAGTTGTCATCATAGTTGCAATAAACTATTTGCTAAAGGCGTTTCGGTCTCTAGCCTTCTCCTGATTCGTTAGCTTGTCAGACAATCTCTTTACACTATATTCAATAAATAATAATTGAAAGTAATTTACTTGTGAACAATTAAAGATAATCAAATGATTTCTACGTGAATATCTCAGTCAGATGTACAACTGTTCTACAAAGCAAACTATGTTTTGGCGCATTTTTGCGACTGTCCCAAGTCAGAAGTCTCTGGCCTTTGTTTGTTTTCAAATTGTATGTTTTTTAATTTTAGTTCATTTTTAAATATGTTTTTGGAGATTTGTGAGACGTTAATTTTCACTAAGCTGGTACAAATTTTTGTTAAGGTGCCAGCTGAAAACCCGTCTCCAGGAGAAGAATTTTCTCACAGTGGTGAAGACACATTTGCTCTTTGGTTAGGTTAAAGTCTCTTTGACACATTCCCCATTTCCATTCTCAATTGTATCTATCTTGTAAGCGTTAAGACTGATAACATTGTTGTTCCCATTGTATTCTTTAACAGCGAGCCAATCTGGGTTTTTTTCATGTAAAGTTTCAAACTGTCTTAGCATTGGTGCAATTAAATAAACTCATTATAGATACCAGGACTGAACTTTTATATTTACGCCAGACGCGCGTTTTGTCTTCAAAAGACTCATTAGTGATGCTCGAATCAAAAAATGTTCGAAAGGCCAAATAAAGTACGAAGTCGAAGAGCATTGAGTACCAAAACTTCTTAAAGTTTTGCCAAATACAGCTGAAAGAGGGACGAAAGATTCTAGAGGGACAGTCAAACTCATAGATTGAAAATAAACTGTTTACACCATGGCTAAAAATTAAAAGACACACAGACAAATAATAGTACAGAAGACGAAACACAGAAAACCAACGACTAAGCAACACGAACCCCACCAAAAACTGGGGGTGATCTCAGGTGCTCCGGAAGGGTAAGCGGATCCTGCTCCTCATGTGGCACCCGTCGTGTTGCTTATGTTACAAATCTAGGTCGCAATCGTGAAAAGGGAAGTGTATTGTAGTTACGACATAAGTAACATATCCGATATCATCTGTCAAACGGTTATTCCATAACGGTCAATCAACTCGTGATGGCGTCGGTAAATTTAAGAAAGGGATGATTTCAACTTCACAATTTCGAACTCTTGGTTTTATAGCTTCCTTGTGAGCAGCAATCCTCTATCAATGAAATCATGATAGGAAATACAAGCCCGGGAATATTGTATCAATTGGGAGATATATACTCCGTATAGAGGCGTTGCTGGAATATTGCTACATAAAAATGGAAAGTTCACAATTGGGATGCTGAAATCATCTATTTTGTCGTAAAGTTTTGTTTTCAACCGACCCTCATTGCCAATTTCTATATATAAGTCAAGATATGAGACAGACTTACTGTATCTGTAGTATCCTTCTCTACAGTTCGATGGGATAGATTCGTTTAACATAGTAACCAAATTTTGTATAATTTTGTGAGAGAACATCATTTATTTAGCGGAACGTAAAGTTAAAGGATGTTGCTAACTTCTAATCTTTCTTCCTAAGAAGTTCCTGTATGAAGTCAGCCTCATAATAATAAAGAAACAAGTCGGACACAGTTGGTTCCCATTGGAATTCCGTCAGTCTGTTGAAAAACACGTCCTCCAAATGTAACAAAAAATATTGTCAATCAAGTAATCAAGCATCTTGATTATGTCGGATTCAGAGAATTTTTTTTTCAATCAGAGTGATATTCTTTACAAAATAGGATTTATCCCTCCCCAAGACAAGATACTTTGAATCTACGTTCTCCATTCTTCTTGATGAAACAAAGTAATACCAACTCTTTCAATTTGCCTTTTAGTTTGGAAAATAAGATTTATCCCTCCCCAAGACAAGATACTTTGAATCTACGTTCTCCATTCTTTTTGATGAAACAAAGTAATACCAACTCTTTCAATTTGCCTTTTAGTTTGGAAAATAGGATTTATCCCTCCCCAAGACAAGATACTTTGAATCTACGTTCTCCATTCTTTTTGATGAAACAAAGTAATACCAACTCTTTCAATTTGCCTTTTAGTTTGGAAAATAGGATTTATCCCTCCCCAAGACAAGATACTTTGAATCTACGTTCTCCATTCTTTTTGATGAAACAAAGTAATACCAACTCTTTCAATTTGCCTTTTAGTTTGGAAAATAGGATTTATCCCTCCCCAAGACAAGATACTTTGAATCTACGTTCTCCATTCTTTTTGATGAAACAAAGTAATACCAACTCTTTCAATTTGCCTTTTAGTTTGGAAAATAGGATTTATCCCTCCCCAAGACAAGATACTTTGAATCTACGTTCTCCATTCTTTTTGATGAAACAAAGTAATACCAACTCTTTCAATTTGCCTTTTAGTTTGGAAAATAGGATTTATCCCTCCCCAAGACAAGATACTTTGAATCTACGTTCTCCATTCTTTTTGATGAAACAAAGTAATACCAACTCTTTCAATTTGCCTTTTAGTTTGGAAAATAGGATTTATCCCTCCCCAAGACAAGATACTTTGAATCTACGTTCTCCATTCTTTTTGATGAAACAAAGTAATACCAACTCTTTCAATTTGCTTTTTAGTTTGGAATTGGGAATACTTGTGTAAATTGTAGAAGATTCAAATGTTTTAATACTATTGAAAGATGAGAGAGTCTTAGATTGTTTAGATTTAATGTAATATATTCCTCAGGTAGAAAAGCCTTAGTATTTCGAAAATTCAAAGTTGTGTTAACAGTTAATTTATAATTATGAACATATCAATGATAACTCAAGTCAAAACAGAAGTGTTGACTACTGGGCTGGGGATAGCCTCAGGGAATTAAAACTCCACCAGCAGTGGCATTGACCCAGTGGTTCAAAATAAACTCATCATAGATACCAGGGCTAAAATTTCATATTTACCTCAGACGCGCGTTTCGTCTTCAAAAGACTCATCAGGGACGCTCGAATCAAAAAATGTTAAAAAGGCCAAATAAAGTACGAAGTTGAAGAGCATTGAGGACCAACAAATCCTAAAGTTTTGCAAAATACAGCTAGTAAGGTAATCTATTCCTCAGGTAGAAAAGCCGTAGTATTTCAAAAATTCAAAGTTTTTTTTGTTAACAGTTAATTTTTAATTATGAACATATCAATGATAACTCAAGTCAAAACAGAAGTGTTTACTACTGGGCTGGTGATACCCTCAGGGAATTAAAACTCCACCAGCAGTGGCATCGACCCAGTTGTTCTAAATAAACTCATCATAGATACCAGGGCTAAAATTTTATATTTACGCCAGACGCGCGTTTCGTCTTCAAAATACTCATCAGGGACGCTCGAATCAAAAAATGTTAAAAAGGCCAAATAAAGTACGAAGTTGAAGAGCATTCAGGACCAATAATTCCTAAACGTTTTACAAATACAGCTAGTAAGGTAGTCTATTCCTCAGGTAGAAAAGCCGTAGTATTCCAAAAATTCAATGGTTTTTTTTTGTTAACAGTTAATTTTTAATTATGAACATATCAATGATAACTCAAGTCAAAACAAAAGTGTTTACTACTGGGCTGGTGATACCCTCGGGGAATTAAAACTCCACCAGCAGTTGCATCGACCCAGTGGTTATAAATAAACACATCATAGATACCAGGACTGAAATTTTCTGTTGTCCTCACGCTTATTGCAGACGCTTAATTTCAAGCAACTATCTAGGTTTTTTTAACACGTGCATTGGATTAGAGTCATTACGGAGGTCAACTCTGCCTGCGGGATATGTAACTTTATATTTAGAACGTTCTAAAATTTAGAGAAGTTCTTCAACGCAACTATGTTTGATTTATATAACAAGTAGCATTTTATAAAGTTTTTGAACTGATTTTCTCCACCTTTTCAAAGTGGATATTCATTTTTAGTACTTTCCAAATGAAATTCTTTTCTAGTTATGTGCATATTGGGTTGGAGCAAGTAGCTTTCAACATATTTGGTGATTTAACGACCGTTAAAACAATCATATCACAAACCATAGTAACTTTTCGGAGTCTAAAATGATAATGTATTTTAAAGTCTGTAAAGCCTTTTATTGTAATAAATTGTTTTCTTATCAGTTTACAAATATATAAATATAATAACTTCTGAAAATATTAGTTTTTTTGTCACAAAACATACATGCTTCATTACACAACAATAAAAAAGATAATATCATACAGTTTCACATAAATGCTGACTCTGTTTCATGTAAAAGCTATACAATACGACATTTATACAAAATGTTCAACATTCATTTGATACAATCAACACTAAACATTTATCAGCTTAAAGCAAAAATATTACATTTGAATAAAGAAGTTTCAAATCTCAGGTTACGATCAAAGTCATTCACACTTTAAAACACAGGGCATTCACAGTGTGAAAAATCGTCTGTTGAATATCAAGTTTTAGGAAATTTTACACTAAACAAAAAACAAAAGAAAAATATTACTACAAGTTTCAAAAATGTGTCATATATTTTACTTTTTAAAAGTTGTAATATAAAAAACAAATCGCCTTAAAATTATAGAATTTAAAACTCCTTTCTAATTGATCATATTTTCTCTTAAACATTTAAAATATCTATAAAATGAAACGTCACGAAGGTGACATTTACTAGTTGTTAGCATTCAAAAAGGATTATTAAAAAGCTCAGTTTAAATTAACAGAATAAAAGTATAATGTTACGAAAGATCCCGAATAAAATCTTGATTCTTAAATGGGGGAACTTAAGAAACTTGGCTTCAACTTGAGAAAAGAGTTAAATATGTCTACTATAAGAATAAATACTGCAAAAGGAATATCATAAATTTAAAACAACCTTGGAATTTTCTTCTTGGTGATTTTGCCGCATGCAAAAGCACACATATACTAACGAAAATACAAATAAATGATGACGAATAATTGTATAAATAGTTACCTACCATATCAATATATTAATTTATAGAAACTGGAATATTCAATGTATACTTTTTCGATTTATTTCATCCTAAACGATTTGCATATCCGAACCCGTAGTTTTTTATCCGAGTTGGTCCAGTAAAATCGGCAGACGTTATTCAATAATATATATAAAAAAAACGCCATATGACATATTACTTTAGCATCTTTGTTTGTATTGCCCGATGTAGAGCCCTCTTTTTTTTTCTTATATTGTGTATATCAAATATAAATTTATATGATAAGAAAGCTTTAAATAAGCTAATTGTTTTAGTCAATATTACGGCTTAAAAATACAAATTCCCACATACATTTTATGGTTTATGTCATTTGAAGTAATATCTCTTTTTTTTCAAATACCAATATACCGTGGTGCTCAAATAAAATCAAATGTATAATGGAAAAATAGGATAGAAATGGTCCCTTGAAATGGAACTTTATGTCATATATTTTTTTTTTCTTAGGTTGCTGTTTCATAATATTCCTACAAAATATAATAACTATTGTTATATAATTTGTTTTCCGTTTCGAGGCTATTGTTTTATAAATTAATTTATATTATATTATATTAACTTAAATATTAAGAAATACATATAGAGTAATGAATAAATGTTATTTATGAACAATTCAAAATGTCAAAAATAGCAATTTGGATATTATTCATTACCAATACATTAAAAATGCAACACATACAATCACATGCAATGATAGAAAAACATGATGTGGTTAACTTCAAATAAAAATATGTGAGTACACAATTTTAAGGTGGTCATAAGATTTAACATTTTTCCTGATTTTATAAAAATAATATTGAATACAGTACATTAAAAATCATTTGATTTTCGAGAAAAAAAATATATATGGTTACATTTTGGTGTTTGTTTACAAACATGTCAAGTCTTTGGTAATAATGAAAGACAAAGCAGAACAAAACAATTTGATTGTAACATCACATTAAAGTACAACTCACAAAATCTGGACAAGTTGTACAAACAATGTCTAAATACAAAAAATACGAACGTTTCTCACAAAATACTATGTAATTTACAGTTTGTTATCCTTGCATAGTATCCTGAATAATGTAGATCACAATTCATACCATTGTTTTCAAATGAAATCTCAGGTACGAACATACTCGGATTTACTTCAAGCTAATAAAAAAAGTACATGTATTATTATATCGTGTAAAGACTGTAAAATATAATAGATGAGATATGAATTGTATGTTTGTAAACTAAAGGTTCATTAGATGGAAATCCATGATACAAAAATCTTTTTTAAATCGACTATTTCCAGCGAAATATTTCCTAAATCAAAAAACCAAAAAAGATATTGAAAATGAAAATAAGGACAAAAATGTTATCTGAAAATGTTGAAATAAAAAAAAATCACAATCTTTAAGTAAAATTGGGTCTTTGATTAGTGAAATACACTTGAACAGAGGTACATGTATTCAATTTTAAATAAATATAAATAGTCTTAAATAATTACTAATCAGTTGTTTGTGTCTGTGTGTGGGTTTTTTTTTTAATTATTTTTGTGTGTTTGCTGTCTCACTTTCCCAATACAAGTTCACATATCGTTTTATTCACATCAAAATTTAAACACAGAGAAAAAGAGTGCAGAGTATGCACTAAACTCTACGATAATTTTAAAAGTCAGAAGTGTGACTTGTTTTCATTTTGTTCAAAGATCTTTTAATACAAAAGACTATAAATTTCTTTCACATTTTTATCTTGATTTTAATAATTAAAAAACCCAATATAAAGAAATGTCGTTATATTGATAGCTGACTAAGCTAATTAAAAACCATAAAAGAAAAAAAACGAAATTATCTTTCAATCTCATTGCGTAATTGTTAGAGAGTAAAATAGGAAGAAAACATTATCTTAAAAGAGTGCACGGATCAAAGTGACTACAAAGCCGTATGCAGATCAAGATTGTTTTTTTTTATCCCTGACCTGAAGACCTATATATGTGTTTTAAAAGACAGAAGATAGTGCCCACAAAACAAATTTAAATGAAATTGTTCGTTACGTGCAAGATCATTTCGATTATAAACTACGCTACCATTATTAAGATTGAATTTGAAACCGTTTGACTCATTGCATGACTTTGTCAAACCGTGTATCTCTTTTACAGAATATTATATTATATTTAAATGATATAGGTCACGTTGTGCTCATAATAGTCTTTCCCTTTTCTAGTGCAAAGTACAAACCAAATTAAAATATTTGTTGCGTCGTTTGCAATGTCAGCAATTAGGTTAAAGACTGTAATTTTAATTCATACAGAGGGAAATATAAAGCCACTATTTTGAAAATTACAGATATTTGAACATATTGTTTACTGTCAATAATACTTTTGAAAGGGAAAACTACAAAATGTCTTTTTAAGACATAAAAGACAAACCAAAAAAAATAACATATTGTGTTTCATATCTGATTTATGATACCGACAGTTTGAAACATTAGAGTATCAGAGACATTATATGAGTGCTTCTCGCATTTTTTTTTATGCATTGTGTTGATATGGGCACTTTTCTATAATATTTTTTTTGTTTTATAGTTTTCTGTAAAAAAAACAAACGACCCACATACTAATCCTTAACTATTAGGTGACGTATAGTGGTTAATTTCTGTGTCATTTGTTGGTCTCTTGTGGAGAGTTGTCTCATTGGCAATCATACCACATCTTATTTTTATAGTAAGTATAAAAGTACTTAGTAATACCTTAAATTTAAAATTTCCTGGTTTTAAGTCAGTAATATCTATCCATTGGCAGTCTATATCAGCCATATAGTTATCTGAACATCCTACTGATATACCTACAAAATAAACAAATATTTTAGAGATAGTTGCTTGATTGTTGCATGCTTAATGTTCAGTGGTAAATATTTCATGCCTATTCAGGACAAAAAGCTATAGACAAGTCTGAAAAGTAGAATGACAGGAATTCAGTGCGGGTAATTTAGACGATTACCAAAATATAATTGTATGTTTGATTGGAACCTAAATTTTGACTTTTAATACTATGGACCTACAAAATACTTGTTGGAAAGGTTCTTTGTATAATTGTTACTGCAAGGTTTTTCGTTAATTGTTATTGGAGCTTATTTTAAAAAAAGATATTTCATAATGACTGTAAACACGAGAGTGACATACAGCTCAAACATTTCCCTTCACCAAGGTATTTAGAATTACGAATATGTCAAAGTACACGTATGTTCTGCATTTAAAAACATTTTCCAAAGTTTTGAAATATTCCCCATCTTTCAATTAAATAACGTCCCTGGATGTACAACAATAAAACAATTACCTTGTTCGCCATATCCTTGGCAACTAAATTTAGGATGTACACCTCTGTCGCAGGCAGAATCTTCTAAACAAAAACTAGCCTTTAATCCTTCTGCTACGCGATTACCATTCAAATCAGTGATGTCATAATGAGCAAATATTTCCATACTATGGTAATGCCTATAACCAAAACGTAAAATGGTTAAATGTTATGTAGAGTTTGAACAAAATAACAAAATCCGCAGTAACATTCTAAACTATGAGCAGAATTAGTTTTTGTGGTGACGGAAATTGTTATTTTCGCGACGTCAAACTATGACTTATTGGGAAAAGATTTAGTTTTGGACTGGTTTTTATCATTCAAACTTGAAAACGAGTTCATGGACCCCTCTGTTTTAAAATGCTATTTGGTTTGATTACGTAAGAAGATTATATGTTTAAATTTTTCATGAAAACGTGAATAGTGCAATTTTTTAAAATTTAATAAATATGCAGCAAAAATGGCGTTTTTCTTCTACATTCGTGTTCCTTTGATAAATATTAGTTATTTGAAAAACAAATTGCACAAATTTAAAGGACATTTATATGAAACAGAATTTACAAATAATTTAACAAAAAAAAAAGCTTGTGTTTATCTAAAAGTTAAAAACAAAAAAAGTTATGTACTTCTGTCAAACGTCCACAAATCCAAATTTTGAGCAATTATATAAAATTTAGACCTCATTTTACTCAAAAGTAGCACATGAAGGTATGTTTTTTATTACATATGTAATCCAGCAAAAAATAGCCTATATGCAAATTGTCAGCAAAATTTCAAAATGGGATCGGGCATACGATACAGTTACAGGGAACGTAATGACGTTGCTAACGTAAATTGTTATTTTCGAGACGTCGATCCATGACTTATCTGGAAAATAATCAGTTTTCGACTAATGAAAATATATTTTTTTTACATTCGTGAACATTTGATAAATATATAAAATTTGGACCTTATTTACTCAGAAAGTAGCACATGAAGGTATATTTTTTATTACATATTTAATTTCATCAGGTAAAAAAAGGCCTATATATATATGCAAATTGTCAGCAAAATTTAAATATGTGATCAAAACTGTATCGTATACCCTTAAAACAGGTTTTACTGTACTTACATATGACATGCATGCCATTCCCAATCAGCACGAGTACTTGTTGGTTTGAATTCAGCTGTACCTTTATTTTTAACAACGCTGGAAAATCTTAAAAGTCTTCGTGTGCTTGTTCTCCAACCTAAAAAGTTAAACAATAATAGTTTCTGTATAATTGTTTCAAAGGGCCAATGCTTTCTTTTTAACCTACGACAATTTTTGACTCAGAGGGGTCTTTGTGAAAAGCTACAGTAACTTACACAAGCTTAATATTGCCTAGTAGGGTCTATATATGCTACATAATTTGCAGTTTTTTTAATACCCACCGTGCGAGGGCTGTATAGCCAGTGAAAGTCGTTAAAATCTTCCATTATCATTTGTATTTTTACGAGCACTATTTATTCTCTTACTTTATTCACCATTGATATAAAAATAAAAAAAAATAAAAAAATATTATACCCCCCTAAACCTGTACTAAATAGAACATGTGAAGAGAAAGTTGATGAATTGGTATCATACGTTTTAATCACTTTAATCATGACGGAGAAGTTGATGGATAGATTGTTTGGTTTTTGAAATATTGTCATTATTTGATACATGACTTTTGAAAATACATACGTGAACTAGTTCTTTTTATTTCATAAGCTGATTTAGCTAAACAATTTTCTTCCATAGCACATGTTAAATAATACATGTGCCTGTCTTGTAGGAACGAAGTTGTTTCTACCATATATGTGCTGGGCTCCAGGTCTGGCAAGTCTGTCAATGGTAAATAGAACAATTAATTAACAATCTTTCAAAAAAAATCTTTTTCTAATAAATATTCACCAACATCGATCAAAAACTTTAATTAAATGTTGACTGCATATTTATTATAAATAATTATTACTTTTCATGTTGTTCAAAATATAACATTTTCCAGATGGTGTCTTTTGGTAGTTTGCAGTATCAAAAAATGTATGTACGAAGCGGGTGTATCCTTAGTTGGCCTTGACTTATGCGTTTTGGTTCGAACCATTTTACAGCAGTAAAATTACCATATGTTAAGAGTTTGCGTCTAAATTTGATACTAATATTATATAGATGTCATATTTCCATTATTTTGCAGAAGTAAAATACATATGGTTATATCTGGTATTATTATTTTGATGTGATTTTGTTGGGTATGATTTTTAATCCCATATAGCAATGACAATAAAAATTATAAAAGGCAAAGCGATTGTTTGATAACATATTGTTTTCATTAATTCTTGAATCAAATCACTCCGAATGGTGCTTCCAAGCCAAGGTTATTGGTTGTGTTCTATTTTGCCAATGGTTAACTTTTGTCGTACGCTTGTCGACTATATGAGTTTTGATTTTTTCTCTTTTGTGCACATTCGTAGGACATGAATAACAAATAATATTCTGTTGCATTGAAAAGTCTTAAAACAAAGAGTCCTTTCAATTTCACAAGAAATCATTAAATCAAAATTTACTTTTAGAGCAAACAATAGCAGCAACAGCATCCGACCGGCCACACTGTACCATGCCATTGTGTTCTTCCCAAGTACAATGACCTAAGGTCTTCTCTGTTCCTTTACATCTTACACGAGAGTAATATTTCTTCTGATATTTTCCTCCAAATTGAGATGTCTGTTAACAAAGTAATAAATGTTTAAAACATTCTTTAACAAAAGGCAAAATCAAAACCTCAAACACAACAAACAATTGGAAATCAAGTTCCATATTCCATACTAGGTAGATGCATTTTCTTTTCGCAGTTGGAAAATCGATAACAATATATTATTGCTACGTTCTTTATGAGGAATTTCAGTAGACTTTTTTCAAAGTCAATTTATTTTAAATTTTAGAATTTAGCTCTGTTTTCACTTTTCTTTATTGCGATTTTATTTTCTTTGTTTCTTGTGTAAGAACAATTATACCTTAGCGGCTTGCATTGCATATCCTACTCCAAAATGTCTGCATGCTACCATTGCTTCCCTTATTGACCAGTGGTCACCACAGATAACACCCCATACATCTTGATCCGGTGGTAATACTTCAATTCTTCCGTCATTGTTGTGTCTGCCTCCAGATAACTTGACCTGTACCCTCTAAATAAAACGAAACAAATAAATAAAAAATTGCTACGGTTTGAAAATAAAAGTGTATACTTCAACATCTATCTATATGTACTAAGATACTAGTAGTTAGATTGGTAGACATTGGAAAGGAAAGGGATGCTCTAATTACACAAGATACTTCTAAAACAGGCGTCATTTAAAAGCAAGCTAAAAGATGCACGTAGGTCAAAGGCGTCGACAATGGAGGTTCTTGTATATTCTCTGATAAGACGAATTCTATCACAAAATGTAAACAGGTTCATTAAATTAGAACACAGTTCACACACCAAAACGTAAGGGCATTGTTACAATTGTCTGTTGGTACATGAAAGGACGTGTATGAATTCACGTAGTATCATTTGGTTCATTTGTAATGTAATGTAAGTCATGCATTCTGAATTATTTCAAAGGAACTATAATTGATTACATAACTAATCAATTGTTACAAAACAGTGTATCATGTTTCTTTCTGCGCATTTCTTAATTTTTTGCATAGCAAGCATTCACCTCCTAGTATACCAATATAGTTGTAGTATGTAATATATTGTTACGATCTAAGCAATATGTACATTATATCATGGGTCACAACAGTAGAAAAATCAGGTTACATTTGTTTCTGGTAATTGTACTGCGTGAATCCTGTTATAATGATGTAGGTGCATATGTTCTTGTATCTGTTTATAGTTCTAATAATATCTAATATCAATAAAATATCTACTGTTAATAGTTATCAACTATAACTTTCTCGATTAGTCTTAATCAGGATCTAGAACACTCAAAATGTTGACAGCGAGTGAAACTCAGGAGTAGAAAAATCAAAATGAATTTCAGCTATCAATTCAATGCCAAAGGTTGATTGAAGATATTCCACTTCAATTTACACTACTGCATAAATGGTACATTCAGAAAGTTTATACTTGTATCACCTTTTTGAAACATATATACATGTATACTGAATCTCGGCTAATTTTTTATGTGAAAATAAATGCTCTATGAGAGTTGTCTGTATACTTTTGTTTTTCATGTAAATCTTTATTACATATAACACATTTTTGAAACATAGATACTGAATCTAGACTTGATTTTTCTGTGAAAATGAAATATATTTGAGAGTTCTCTACTTTCTTTTTTCTAACGAAACATCTAATTGATTGCTCTGCTACATTTAGCTTTGACATTGACAAGTTATAAATGCAAATAGGGGTATGGAGGATATGGATACAAGCAATAAACTTTAAAACATGCAAGGAATCATGCACTTTTTATGATAAATAAACATATCTTCCTATATAATTTAAGAGCTATAAAACTAAACGGACGCGTTTCCATCATTTTTGTTGTTTCTCTGGGAAAGTTTTTGTCGTTATATAATACCTTATGTCTGTTGTCAGCTCTGTTACCATGCCCATGACGGTGTGCATGAAAGCCGCTAGGAAGTCCAGTGTTTACAGAACTGGTACCAATTCTCTCGTTTACGTTATTTCCTTGGTTTGTGTTACCACCTTCAGGTACATTTACCAGTGTCCTACTTGGACTGCTGTCCAATGATACAGAAGGATCGTCATCTTGTACAATTGGCCTCGGGTTGGACTGTCTATTCTGTTGACGAATAGGGGCTGGTGTTGTTGTCGATTGTCCCAAAATTTGTCGACGCATGTTGATGTATTCACCTCTGGTATATTTTGTCGGTCGTTCGCCTGGTTTTGAAATCATGAACTTTCCATCTCTTAATTTCAACACCCATAAAACAACCTCCCTGTCCAATACCCATGAACCAACAGACAAAGCTGGTAATCCATCTGCTCTATCGTTTACAGTGGATTGTCGTGTAACACGTCCTTGTGTTGTTGGTATTACACTTGTTGGTTTGGTTGTTGTCTTAGTGGTAGTTGTCGGGGTGGTTGTTGGTTTAGGAGTAGTAGTTGAAGTCGTTGGCCTTTTTGTTGTTGTCGTCATCGGTTTTTGTGTAGATGTTTTCTGTGTGGTTGGTAACGGAGAGGTCTGCTAAGGAATGAAGACAACCATGCAGTTATATAAATTATGCTATAAATATAGGATTTATAATTGACAGAATGGAAAGCAGAAAAAGCTAGGAACAGAAAGAGATCGTTCATTGATCATTACTGTAAATTCAGAAATTATTGCGATGTTTTTATTATTGCAAAAAAGGTGACAGGGTTATAATCGCATTAATTCAAAGTCGCATTTTTAAGTCTTTTATATTTATAAAACAGAATTTTTCTCGGAATCTCAAAATTGCAATAATAAATGCACACAATAATTCTAAATAAACAGTATATATTTTCAGTTCGAAACAAGTGTTTAAATGTAGGTACGAGTATATATATTTTTAGATCTACTGCTACCTTCATATTTAACAGATTTTAAAAAGGCATCCTAAAGGTTATCGTACGGCCTTTACCAATGAACAAAACCTATACCGAATAGTCAGCTATAAAATGTCTCGAAATGACAAATTTAAAACAATTCAAACGGGCCTATTTTATCAACTGTATAATTTGATATGTTGCAATGCTTCGGAAATGAATGGGTTTGAATGTGTATATACAGCTAAACTTTATTTTATCCAGTTCAAACGTTAACGCAGTGCTCTAATACTATAATAAGGCAAGCTTTGCATGCATGAGAATAATGGGAAAAGCTAACCTAAAAACTACATTCATGCGACATGCACTGTTAAATGATCATTCTTTCAATGCTATAAATATTTTAGATATTTAAGAAGTTTATATTGACATAACGTTTGTTATGCAGTGAGGTCTTTAGTTCTTATTCCTGTGGTATGTAGTGGTATGTAGTGAGGCATATATTACCAAGTAGCTATGTTTAATAAATGTGACAATTACGTTTTTTCAGGTGACCGTATTTGACAAAACTGTATTTAATGTGTAGTTCGTGAAGTCAAGTCATACAGCCTGGGCCGCCATTAGCTTTATGTCGCTAACATATCAAATATTTTAGCTGATGAAAGTATGAATGAAAAGTTATCTGCAATTGCGTGCTTAGAATATAAAACCGGCGTGAAAGTGGGCTGTGAATGAAAAGGTCTATTATAGCTATGCATTAACTTATATATTGTTAAAAAAAAACAGCGTCAAATGCACATTCATATGTTTGGAATGAAAATGCTCAGTGCAGGTAATATAAGTTATTCGTGATTCAAGGGGAATTTACTTTCGAACGTTAATTCTGCATGATGATCAATGCGTGAAAATAACACTAAAGGAAAAAAAACAATGTTTGTATACTAGATTGTTCGAGAAACGCGAAACTCTTTCAAGTTGATTTGAGGGAAGCTAATTGAAATTTAACAGCATATACAATTTGAATAAACCACAATTAATTTGATGCATGATCTTAAAAATCTGTTCTTATTTTTGAAGCTTAAAACCAAAATATTAGAATTCCAGATGTATTAGAATTTAGAATGTATTATGGAAATGGGGATAACAAAACTTAGGACCTTCTGTGCATATCCGTATGATAGCTAAATGATAGCTGATAGCTGTAGTTATTTATGTTTCTTTAGATGTAGTTACAACTATTCAAATACAAAACATACCTCTACATTAAATGATCTATTGGCCAGGTCATCCTCGCTTACTTTCTCTGTCAACAAATCCTGAACTTCTTCGTCAACCTCATTCTTGTTATCGTCTTCCGATTTAATGACACTATTTGCACCTTCTGTTTCTTCTAACACTATTGCAGGGTCGTCTGCTTTCATACGTTCGCTTCTTTGATCTTCTTCCGTCGTTTCGTCATCCTGAATATCGTTTGAAATGGGGACAAAAGGAGTTGTGATCGTTGGTGGTTTCATTATTTCGTGTCTCATATGGATATACTCTTCTTTAGTAACTGTCTTTGTAGACTGTCCTGGTTTAGCAACTAAGAAACCACCTTGTCTCAAAGGCATTACCCACATTTCAGTATCTTTATCCATTGTCCATTGCCCTATTCGCATTCTACGAGGCAAGCGAGCTGCTAGGAAAAATATTGTTGTACCAGGGTTTGGTGTCGTTGTCGTTGTTGTCGGCGACGTTGTCGTCGTTGGTGTCGTCGTCGTCGTTGTCGTAGTCGTCGTTGTGGGTTTAGTTGTTGTTATTGTTTTTACAGTTGTTGTCGACGGTTTAGTTGTCGTTTGTTTTGTCGTCGTAGCGGTTGTTGGAGATGTTGTTTTTCTTGTCGTCGGTTTATGCGTTGTTGTTTTTGTTGTCAGTCTTTCATTTGATGCTCCTCCATTTAGGTCTGACACTTCAGTTTGTCGGTCAATGGGAATATTATTAGCCTCATCTCCTAGATCTGATACTTGTGTTCGTATGTCAAGGGGTACATTATCGGCTTCGTCTCCTAGAAGCACATTGTACGGTTGCGAATTAACGACTTCAACCCTGTCATTGTTTTGAACAACAGCACTTTCAATTTCATTTTCAAGAATATTCGATGTTGGCGGTAACGTCGTTGGAGCAGGTGTTGGAATACTCAAACAGACAACACCTGCAGAATGTCTATGGCCTCCGCATGAATTCCGATGACGGCGATAAAATGTTCCCCATCCGGGGTTCCAACATGCTGAAATAGTTTGTTCAGACCCTCGGCAGTAGACATCAGCAAGCCATACTCTTCCTAAAACAGATAAATTATTGTGTCATAGGTTTACGTAGTCTAGTAACGTATATTCAAACATTTGAGATTTTTAGTATAATCTGTTAAAATGCGTTTGATAACCAATCCGTTTATATCTTTGAATGTTAAAAAGGAATGAAGCTTTAAGGAACAGCTATTGACAAAAATCATATTTTTTTTTATAAACGTTTCTCTTTTAAAAAATAATAAGCTTTTGTTTTTTCCCGGTAAATATTGTATTTAAATGTTTCGTTTGTGCGATTTGTTATGGATAATTATAAAAAAATATGTTAATGTGTTTGTAGACTAACTGCTTTCTTTTAATGTATCCAAGAGATTTTCAATATAAAACAAATATAGTTTGGCAAGATAAAGGGCCGTTATAACTAAGAATCATATACAACGGCACAATGTGTGAGGAGAAGTTATCAGCGACGTCACAATGAGAAAAGAGAAGTACGCAGTGACGTTACAATGTGTAAGAATAAGTTATAAGCATCGTTACAATAAATGAGGAAACATTATCAATCGTTATTTCGTCAAGCAAAAAAATGTCTTAAAAAAGGGTGGAAAGAACAGGAATATAACTATGGATATTATCAGGTTTTCTATGTATAGATATCGATAAATATCAGCGCTCACTGGCCAAAAAGGCTCACATTGCTGTTCGCGGCAAATATTTTACGATATCAATGTGTAGAAAAAAACGATAATCTATACGCACATGCACAAAAATTAATAATTCCATTGATATGTACAAATTCTTTTGAATTGTGACAATATGGCTCAGACCACCCACTCTTTCCATGATTTGCACATGTCTTTATAATAATTATTATATTGATACAGATCAAACGCTTGTAGTATTTTGTCATTGACATTGTTGTTAATCTTTGAACTTCGTATCATAATGCAATTCATTGTTGCATAACGTGACATATAGAGACAACTCTTTAAATATTTATAAAGGTGTCTTAAGTGGATAATAACTTATAAGAAATTAAATCTAAAATTCTATGTAAATTTCTCATTTACTCAATGTTCGGACCAATGTTCTAGCTCAATGTTGCACTTGTGAGAAAAGCAAAAACCGTTTACTCTACTCCCATAAATTTAAAAATATCATTTACTCGTTGAAAAGAAATTGGAATGTAAATAGCACAGTTTTCGGATTTTTTTAATATGATTGAGTATGAAATAAACATAACTTTGATATAAATATTATGTTACAAACTTTTATGCTATGTGTTGATTACGATCGAGAAAGTAGAAATGTTTTCAATATATTGCAAAATTCGATTTCGCGTCTGGCGTTAATGCGAATTTTAATCCTGGTATCTATGATGAGTTTATTTACAAACACTGGGTCGATGCCACTGCTGGTGGAGTTTTAATTCCTCGAGGGTATCACCAGCCCAGTAGTTCTGACATGAATTGTCATTGATAAACATGATAAAGTCATATTTATAAATTAACTGTTTACAAAACTTTTGAACTCTTAAAATACTAAAGGCTTTTCTACCTCAGTCAGGAATAGATTACCTTAACTTTATTTGGCAAAACTTTAAGGAATTTTGGTCCTCAATGCTTATCAATTTCGTACCTTATTTGGCCTTTTAAACTTTTTTGGATTCGAGCGTCACTAACGAAAAATGCGTCTGACGTTAATACAAAATTTAGTCCTGGCATCTATGATGAGTTTATTTCTAGCGTTCCTGTGTCGGTCATCGGGGATCTTCCAGTTAAAAAAATTGGCAGTCGCCTTCCGAAGAAGACAAAAATCAAAATGAGGATATGTTATAAGATTGTCAATGATATAATTATCCACCAGATTTTAAACGTGAATATAAGCAATTATAAGCCATGAAAATTCTAGCATTTATTTAATAAAAATGAATGTTACACACATTAATGCATCATAATTAGGCTGTTCACTATAAACTGTAAAAAATATGTTTAAAAAATATTTGCTTCTGACGCATCTATTCTCAGGTAAAAACAAAAATGAGTTAGTGTATTCTAGTAGAACATATAGTGAATAAAATGTTAACACTGCTTTCGGAAATAGGTCGTTTTGGTATAAACAAAAGCTTTTAATTGTAGCTTGCAAAGGCATCGACCTTCATTTTTTCTTATTCTGTATACGTTTTATTTTTTTTTCCACATTAAAAGACATTTTAAGATATCTTTTGTTTAATTTGTAAATTGATAAGTTCAGCAAAATTGTCAAATGTGTTTAATTATTTTTAACTAGGTACTTGTACAATATCTCGAAGAAGACACCAAATGATCTACTCCAAACGTCTTTATTATTCCTGTAGACGATTCAATCCTTATATGTTAAAATCATTTAGCTTGAACTGTAAATAGATTTATAAGAAAATGAATCTTAACATTTAAAGAACTACGCGATCCATTGTTTACAAGTGTTTATCTTTTTATGAAAAATCAAACAGTTAACGATTTGTATTATTTAAATATATTAGGACAAATACCATCTCAAGGGATTCATAAACTATCTTTAACATATGTTTATCAGTCTTAAAGGATTCTTGAACAGGTGTTGATAGTAAGAATCTACTTGACGTTAAATTAAACTGTTTGAGTTTAACCTCGATTATGTGACTTGATACAAAATTGTTCAATGAATTGTCCTTTAACATGTTAAAATGTTTTGTTGTCGAACTCTAGTATTATAAATGTGTTTTTCTCCAATGATAAGAGAATTTTCAAATGATTTGATTTTAAAAACTCGTTATTTGATAATTGACCGTTCTCTCCCTATATTTTAAATAAAAAAAGATCTGTGAAATTGGCCGGTCGGGATGAAGGGAAGTAAAATTGGACTGTCACTAGCAAAACGAGTGTAACTATGTTTTACAAGGGCAAACATTTAGCTTTGAAACAGGACATCATACAAATCTTTCAGATGTGTTGTATGTTTTTTGACGTGCAAAGTCCCGTCACCCACCAAGGCATTAGCTTGGACATCTTTATTTCGACCTGACGTGGCAGTGTACTTATAAATCCTCAATTTATACCTCTGTTGAGTTTAAACTATAGTCAGAACTTTGACATAATCGATGCAACGGGGCTTACTTGGGTCCAAAGAGTACTTTATATTCAATGAAAATGAAAATATCACATTATACTTTTATTGCATCATTTACGCGAATTTATTAATTTTAGTGTTTTTGGTGTTAAATACACATCTTCCTATATCTAATTAAAAACGGTGAAAAACGAAAATAATAGGTTCTTTTCTTTTTTAATATTATTTTAAACATAGATTACGTCTAAATATACTGTAGACTTTTAGAATAACATTATATCCGAACGTTTTGATGTTTTCTTTCGAATAGGAAAGCTATGTATAAAATGTACATTAGCATTTGATGCAATTAATAGAAACATTTATTTATTCGAAAAAAGCTGATGCTGGTAATCCAAACGATCAAAATAACTAAAACATCACAGATAACAGATTTATTGTTATCGAAATGCTTAAAAAATTTGGCATCTATCAAGGTTGAGTATCGTTAATAGTCGAATAATGCAAAATCATCAAAAACAATCAAAGAATAAACAATCATTGCTTTTAGACTAGACAGGTATAGGAATTATATAACATGGATGTTTATGAATTATACATGCACATGAACAGATATGTTTAATACATTCACCAGATTTTTGCATTAAGTTTAATCAATTAACAAATGATGAAAATGTTAAAAGTCTCAGTTTTTTGTTTAAGTGTTACGTAATGTATGGGGTGCGTTTTATCATACCAGAATTATAGGCAATCATCACAAATTAAAGGGAAAAAAGATAACATATTCTTTAACATCACACACAGTTTCAAGTTTCAACCGCCCTGTACTCAATGTTTGTCTCACTCAATGCGTTGTGAGAAATTTTTTGTAAATTGCGTGATTTTGATTACAACTAGTGTTTAATTAGTTATCAAATGTACCAGGCTTATATAATTTAGTACGCCAGACGCGCGTTTCGTCTACATAAGACTCATCAGTGACGCTCATATCGAAATATTCATAAAGCCAAACAAGTACAAAGTTGAAGAGCTTTGGGGATCCAAAATTCCAAAAAGTTGTGCCAAATACAGCTAAGGTAATCTATGCCTGGAATAAGAAAATCCTTAGTTATACGTGTAAAATATTGCATGCAGAGGTTCTTGCTATTCTTTTGGTGCCCTGATGGATTTACCGACTTTTATTGCACTTTTTAAAGTGAACTTCTTAGCGATGGTTCTTAAAACCAACAAATAATTTTCATTAATGAGAATTTAAACAGAATGTTTAATCTTACTTATGATTTTAGAACTTCTAAATGCATTTTTATGTTTATATCTTATCAAGTAATTTAAGTTATTGATGCAATGGTTATTTTGGTGTCATTTGCAATTCAATTTTATGATGTTTGTTTTCAACATGTTCTATTATATATAATCATATCAAAGAAAAACGAACAAATTAAAGAATGAAACACAAACAACAGTTAACAAAATACAACATCGAAATATATAAAATCAAAACCAAAATGAGGGGTGATCTCAGATGCTCCGAATGGGTAAGCATATTCTTCTTTGCATATGGCACCTGTAGTTTTTCTCTTACAAGTATTAACTCGGTGATAAGTCTGATATGCTGATTTCACATAAGATGAAAAGATGACGGCATTATTGCTACGACATCCGTCGTCATCAGTGAAACAGATATTTCATTACGGTGAAACAACTCATGATGGCGTCCGAAATTTTTCAACTTCACCCCTAGTAACCCTTCATGCATTGGTTTAATGGTTTCCTTGTAAGCAACAACCCTCTATCAATGAAATCATGATGAAAATGCAGCTCTGGAGTGTTAAACGGGATGTATATACTCCATACGCAGGCGTTGCTAGATCGAAATGGAAATTTCACAATTGTGAAGCCGAAATATTCTTGTTTGTCGTAAAGTTTTGTTATCAGCCAACGCAATATACTAATCCAAACCAATCTTACCATCACAAGATGTCTTGGATTTTGTTGGGTTTTCTTTTTTTGTATTTTCATGTTGTTGTGTCTTTTGTGTGTACCCCACATCTCCTTTTAATCATTCTTGTAATTATTCAAACTTGCTTTGAGCATCATTTATATAACTCCTATTTCCTCTAGGAACCTAACAGAGCAGACAAACGACAATTTTTTCTCCAGACAGGAACTAAAATTGCATTAAAACTTTTTAACACCCCCACCTGTGAGATTAGGCTCATTAAATAGTCAGCAATGTGGTACATAATTTTTTTAACGGATATAATGATGTGCATATGGCTCGTTATATATATCATAATGGTATCATTTGGGAACGTCTTGTATGATTTAAACTGATTTTAGCTTATTAACAATAATTTAGCCACCCTCCTTATCGCTTTCATTTCCTTAGCCATAATTTGCAATAATTAGCGTTAGTTATATCAGTTGTTTAATGGGTTAAACCCAAATCATCACATAGTTTGCCATTTAGAACAATGTTGAAGCTGTAACCTAGCATATCATCTCATCATATATACTCCCAATAATTGTGTCCTCACGCTGAGATATGTTTTATCCAACATTCTCTTCGTTTATTATATTGTCTTATACTATGAATATATTGCATTGTTTTCTTGTAAAAATTATAACACCTTATTCGCAAAAATAAAAATAGCTTATATTCGATAGAAGAATTAAAATGTATAGAAACATGTAATGCCGTTAGGTAGACAAACTTAGCTTACTTGTACTGAAACCTATGAATCCACTTTGTCTTATTTACTTCCCTTATCAAGCTTCACATGTTTTTCTCATTGTTGATTTTCAATTCCCTTTTTTTTTCAACATAAGATTTTCTCGCTTTTTCAGGTTTAGAGCACTACCAATGCAAAGTAGATACTAATGTTCGACATGCCTACACAGATATAGAACCTAAAATAATTTCGGTCTCTAATAATTTTGCCATATAAAATCAACGGAAAAGTTCAATATTGATTTATTAGAAAAGCCATCTCTACAAAAATACATAGTCAATACATTGGACAATCAATTAGAGATGACAGTGTTCCTTTACCGTAAAATACGATAAAAAAAAATACCCAATACCATATCAAGTTATCATTATGATTTCTTGATGCAATCTAACAATTGTTAAATTTTCAAATATGTTTGAAGATATTGGTAAAAAATGAAAATTATTAATACGTAACTTCGACTACTCTGTGCTGAGACTATGTGGATGATAGCTTCCGTCAAAAATGCAATAGGTCTTCCGGTTTGAAGACTTCAGTCAGATCCAGAACAGCAATAAAGGTGCTATTACTTTGCTTCGGAGTTCTGTCAAGTGTCTGTCTTCAATAGTGTTTTGTGTCAGAGATTAGTATATTACCATATCCTTACTTTTAACATTAAATGATTAACATTCAAGGTTATGCAAAGAAGAAGTATGATATGACGCTCTTTTTTTTTTATAAAACAAACGTTTTTAATTAATCAAATATTATGATTACATCTTACGTATTTTTTTTTACTTTACTTCAAAGAGTGCACGTACTTCAGTAAAGGGTAAAATCGTTGAACTACTTCAACGATAAATTGTTCATTTGAAGTTCTGCAAGTTTACATTTTAAGAAAAGTTCTTTTGGGTGGGTACTTTGATGCATTATGGGTGTTTTGTGTGTGTATCATCACATAAAAATTATATGACACGATCATATTTAAAAAAACAATGAATGCTTGAAATTTACCATCCAAACTGAGAGTATCACGATCACAAAATGTTTAATGAAGACGGTCTTTGAACAGGAAATATGTCATGTACAGTAATGCTCTTGATAAAGAAATATGTATGTGACGAGATTCTTAAAAACAGTTTATAAATTTTGTAAGTAATACCATAAGAAATACTTCAAATAAAAACTGTGTCATTGTCCTTGCTAAGTGACCTTTGTATGTCTTTGTGACATTGCGTCAATGAATCTAATTAACCAACAGTGGCACTGTGCCATTATCTGTCAAAAGATTCAATCATGGTAAATGAAGTAATTACCAATTCCATTCTTATAGAATAAGAAGATTTATAACACATAAAACGTAATTTATAGGTCACTAGTACACGAGTGAACTCATTTCAAAGAGTAGTACTTCAAAGTATTTGAAGAAATATACTAGAAAGACTCTTAGAACTAGATACTAGAACTTGGCTGCATGTTAGATCTCAATATTGCTAAAGAAATAAATTGGTATATCTGCATGTGTACTGACAACTGCAAATTATACCATATTCATTGGATTTCCTATAGTATTAGGAAATACAATGCGGCTGTGCAATGCGAGGTGATCATGGCGTTGCTTTAGAAGTCAGAGGACAAAGCACAGGTTCTAGCCACAATTGCGGAAAAAGAAAAGAATCAGGAACCATTGTTAGGTTGGTTTTCTGTATATATTCTATCATTTCTATAATTTTGAGGTTTTGAATAAGTTTGAAAAAGAATGTTTTCTTAGCAACACATAAATTCATTTTCGAGCTTAACTGATTACAAAGTTGGTATTTCTACCATTATATTGACGATGACAAGCATATACATACACAGATGAATGAACTAGTAAATGTATATGGTGTACCATGAAATAAATAACTCATAACAGCTGCAAACAATACCTCTCATATGATCATATAATCATACATGCAAGCTAGAAAGTACACGCATGAGCCGTGTGAATAACCACATCTGCTTGATGACAAATTAGAAATGCGAAAATGAATTTGGTTGTCGCGTGCAAGAATCTGTCCTGGTTGAATGTGCAACGAGAGCTGTCATCAAATTTAATAAGTTAATTTCACACGGATTTTATGACTAAAAGATTAGAAATTTAATATATTTGTTTTAAAAAGTTTTAATTGTTCACCTTTTGTTTGTATTTTCTTTCAAACATTTGCATAATTGAATTAAATTGAAAACCCGTATAATAAGTGACGGTAACGGGAAGGACACAATTGGCCACCTTAAGTAGTGTTAAACAATACAACTCAATAAACGTATTTTCGTATTTTGTAACACTTTGTTCAACGTCTAAAAAGTATAAAATAGGCAACATATTTATGGAGATTTTAGCTTAACTTGCGCTTTCTGATTGATTTTTCAGATCCGCCACTATTGCAGTTACCAATTGAAAAAAATGCTATATACTTTTTTTAATCCAGGTTTACATACGTATCTGTTTAATGAAACCAAGGATTTGTATATAGTAAGTCTAACTATACAAATCCTTGATGAAACGTTCATCAAATTTATAAATCGTTTATCCAAAAATTACAAAATGTGTTACATTATATTAAAACACGGAGCTGAGGTATTGAAGGAGTGCATATGCACGAGACAACTATCCAACAGTGAATACAAAACCAGGATGTGAACACTTAAGGTCACCGTATGTTTTGGTACATCTATTATAAATTGTAAACAATTACTATGAAGAAGAAGACAGCCAACAGGACTAGATAAGATATAAAACACAAACACAAACACATTAAGGAAAACATCGAATGCAGTACAAACTTCAATAACACTTATTTCGGAGGAAATGCAAGCGGACGTACACTGGTTTAGAAATAAACTTTCCATTAGATAAAATAGAATATCACACAATTTAAAGAATTGTTTTGCTGTTACTGAAACGTCATCACATAAAAAGAAAACGCAGTTTTATGAAAATGTATACTGCATAGACTTTACAAGTATTTTCATACAATCTAAACTTCGAGAAAATATGTTAAAACGGAAAACTGCAATTTACACATTAAAGTATAGTTTTGTAAATTGTATATCGCCATAACACTTGTTGTAATATTTGATAAAATGACCAACTCATTTATCAAAAGATAAACTAACATCTTTTTTGATTCATACATTAACCATGTTCACATATCAGAATAACTTCTTGTGCGTAGAGAGGTAAATACTGCATGCCATTGATCGATCCATCAACGTCTATTGAAATAGATAAGCAGAAAAGAACGGTCATGGAAGGTACCAAACCAGGCAAAAAAAAAACTAGAAATTAGAACCCGGATGATTAAAGTAAGAAGCTACAGACAGGATAATGAAAAAAAAACCCAAAAGAATACAACCAAACTGACGTCTCCCAAAATACGTAATGTCCAAAAGTGGGAGTACGCTTATCCTGTTCCATGCGATATCCGTCGTATAGCTCAATGGTATTATTCGATCAGTATAAATGATCGAGTATGCGATGACATCATTTGATTGTCATAGGAAATCTAATAGAAATTGCTTTAAAAAAGACTTGCGAAATCGAGAACCTCCCCTTCATTCGTCGGGATAAAGTTCACACACAAAAAAAACTATCTCAGTGTTAAAATAACTCTATAAAAATGAAAATGGATGTTGCTTTTTTTTTCAATGGCTTCTTTAAGTATACCCGTCGACGTATTGTCGATTTTAACCATCAAATGTCGAACTTGCATTAAACGTGATTGCAGGTATCAGTAACAGTTATACAGGTGCTGGCAATTAAACTATATAAAACAAACATGATTGAACAGAAATTCAGATTATCAAATAGTAAGTGGTGATTATGTATTAAGTGATGACAGATAAATATTTCTTTCCTAACCTTAGGGACAAAAAATATCATAAAGTCTGGCACATGGCATGCATCTCTACTGTTTACAATTCATACAAATCAAATGAAAATGAGTCGGTTTAGTTTCAATAAAGATTACCATCTGAAAGTTGGGTTACAAATGCACGCAAGCCTTTTTCACAATGCATTTTATGTCAAAATGTAGGTATCAATGGTATAGTTTTCCTAATAAATGTTTTAATTTACATGTTTGATATCTGTTGCTTTTTTCATGAAGTCATTATACTGTTCAAATATTCATTTTTGAATTATTTTCTTGTTATATTCCGTACTAACAAGAAACTCCATCAAGAACAAAAACAAGTATATGAAACCATCAAATTTAGGATGACATAACAGTGCCTGGCCATGGTAAGATTAGACTCTTCTCTAAACAAGGCACGCTAGGTTTTTCAGTCAATGATTTTTTTTTTTCCAAACAAATTTTCATTTATGTTTAAAATACTGTATAACCACAGAAAAAATGACCACTTCGCATCAACCTTGCATTGACTGATTGGTTTATTAAATTATTACTTCTACGTAAACTGATTGATTGTATACAACATCTAACCTCGGTCACTTACGTGCCCTCGGATAGATAACATATGCAATGTAATCTATACATAATAACATTAGCGGTACCATTTTTTCTGCACCAGATGCGCATTACGACAAGTACATGTCTCTTCAGTGATGCTCGTGGCCAAAATATTTGAAATCCAAAGCTTATATAAAAGATGAATAGCTATAACCCAAAAGTTCCAAAAAGTATAGCCAAATCCGTGAAAGGAATCGGAGCTATGCACGAGGGAGATACATTCCTTAATTAATAATAATTTCTAATATTTTGTAACAACAAAATTAATAACACAAAAAAAAATCCGTATTTTCATGCCAGTACCGGAGTACTGGCTACTGGGCTGGTGATACCCTCGGGGACTAACAGTCCACCAGCAGAGGCATCGACCCAGTGGTAGTAATAACATTAACGGTACCATTTTTTCTGCACCAGATGCGCATTACGACAATACATGTCTCTTCATAAGTTGTAGCCTACTGCACTCAAATAATAAGCATACACAATAACACAAAGCATAAAGTATTTACACGAATATCAAGTGTATATAATTGTCAGAAAATGATATACTAGTATGTCACAAAAATAGTTAACGTGAGTCATTTAGAATAAAATGCTAACGTGTTCCTATAAAAATCTGAAACAAGGACTAGGTTACTATGTCAAGACAAACTATGCTTCTATAAAGCTTTTATTGCATTTAATTAAAAAATCTTAAAAACCACATTAATCAAAGTTACTCACTTAACTAACTACGTGGTCATATAAAAATGAACAAGATAAACATAGATCACCAGAACCAGTGGCGGATCCAGCCATTTTAAAAAGGGGGGGTTCCCAACCCAGAGTAAAGGGGGGGGGGGGGGGTTCCAACTATATGCTCCCATTCAAATGCATTGATCAGCCAAATAAAAGGGGGGTTCTAACCCCCGGAACCCCCCCCCCCCCCCTTGGATCCGCCACTGCGAACCCTGCTAACTGATACTTTACTCTTAGTTTTCTTTGAATATACTAGTAATTTATTGTTCTATGTTCATTATTGTAAAACGAAAACAATGACAGCAATATTCCGTTTGAAAAAAACAAAATGCATTTTAAAAACGGAACAGTACCGTCCGTATCAATAAACTCTATAAAACGTTACAAACTCTCTTAAGTCTACCATATGTTTAGTTTAATAATTAAAATACTTTTGAAAATTATCTTATGAATTTATTGTACAACTGAATATCCCGATAACAATCATATATGAACTATATTATGCAACGATTTACATAAAAGCATAAGCTTTTGAAGATGAAAGCAAAGAACGTGAGCATCACTTACATCATTATTTAAATTAAGCGTTCCGTGACGTTTGTCTTTTGCCTTCTTTGCTTATACCCGGTTCCTATAAGTTAACTCCTGATATCAAAGAATGCAGACAGGCAGAAGATGGAAGCAAAATGTTACAAACCTATATATGTAAGAGGTACAACTGAGAGGTACAAACGCACTCAAATTGAAACTATAATTGTTTATATAGTTGTGCGCATGTTAAAAAAGCGTTTTATTTATATACTGATTATAATATTCTTTCACAATTTAATTATTATTTGACTGTATACTTTATAAATGTTGTATTACAAACAATGCAGTGTGAATGTTTTTTTTCCTTTCTTTCATTAATAAAAAGCATCGCTGTCATGTAATCAGTTTTTACGTCGGGGTCATCGCCTCTTTTATTGACCACTTCGCATTAGCCTTGCTTAGAAATTATTTTGGATAAGGCACATAAAAATAGCTTTCGTAGTTGCTTATTGACGCTTGCAGATGATACATTTATAACTAAAATAAGCATACACACAATATTGTTTTGTCGATATATACATGTACATACTTAAAATGGACTCGTCAGCTAAAACCAAAAGATTTCAAAATTAATAAAAAAAAAAAAAAGAAGATGTGGTATGATTTTCAATAAAACAACTCTCAACAAGAGACCAAATTACACAGAAAATAACAACTGTAGGGCACTGTTAAGCTTTCAAAAAATGAGCAAAGCCAGTACCGCATGAGTTCATTCAAAATGAAATTGACGTAAGTGTGTCTCTTGTTAATAAAAAAATAATTAATTTAATCTGTTAAAATGAAATTCACCTATTTATGATTTGTGGGACATGCAGTTATATTGTTTTACTTCATTTACACATTTGTAAATTCTTAGGTTTTATTTTATTTTTCCATTTTTTTTATTTTAATAGTCAATAATGATAATAAAAATAGTTATAACAAATGATATCAATAAAGACCAAGAAAATAATAAAAAAAAATAAACTCACTGCGTCCTCTACCGAATCTACTCCCATGGACATACTGCAAGGCTCTAGGGTACCCGAGCTGACGACAGACCACATGAGCATCTCTAATGTCCCAATTATGGTCGCAAATTGATCCCCATTTATTATCATGAAATACTAATACTGTTCCCTCACTAGAGCTAGATCCTCCAATCAAACGTATATCTCCTTCAGAAAAAGGATAACACTTAATATAAGTAATACTCAGGATAAAAGCAAACACGTTGATTAATTCCATTTTGATTGAATAAGACATAATACTTTTTTTTTTTAAATGGGGAGATCCGCCGTCAACTCCTTTCTCCTTCCTGCCTTGGTGTAAACCAACGTCTTAATGAGACATTTTACAGTATTTTAGTGCCGTGCATATGTCTTAATACAATATAAGCGCGTGCCACATGACCCATGATACGTCGGAGGTCATGGAAATTTAAAACGTTTTTTAACTTAAATTAGCAGTGTCTAAACACCTGAACTACTGAATAGATAGGTGTGCACAAAATGATCCGGAAGATTAACAAAACTTATCTAACTATTGGTAAATGATTTTGTTAAATAAAGTCATCAAAGACATAAAAGGTGTCAGTAAATCAAGACTTCATCTTAGTTTCCAATCACCACTCACAGAAAAATCTCAAATTCGTATTGTTTAAATCATAACTTTAACATTGAAACATTAAGAC
This sequence comes from Mytilus edulis, assembly GCF_963676685.1. Taxonomy (NCBI): domain Eukaryota; kingdom Metazoa; phylum Mollusca; class Bivalvia; order Mytilida; family Mytilidae; genus Mytilus; species Mytilus edulis. Next base: position 38,470,180 of record NC_092347.1, read on the forward strand.
TTAAAATTCCTCTCTCATTCATAACATTATCTACACTGCTTATACAAGCAAAACTCTCAGGCGGAAACAACCAACTCGTCAATTTATAAAAATGTCAGATTCAGCATCTTGAAAACCTTGGAGGCGTTTTCGTGCACCTGCTTTTGCGATGTTGCGGTTATAAACTATAACTCATAACAGGAATATAAATTCCACGATGCACACTATGCAGTTTAGTATAACCTCGTAAAAAAAGACATGATGCAGTTTATTTATATATCACAACAAGACCCTATTATCCAACGATGTTTGTAAATTTACATAAGCGTACGTTGATCACTCTCATACTTAAAGGTATCTTTTGATTAAAATCATAAATAATATATAATAACTCGTAGGTAAATGTGAATTGGGGCACGAAAACTTCAATAGGGAAAGACAACTTTGATCAAATATGTAAATCCATACTTATTGCTATACTGATCAGTGTCTATTCTGTCTACGTGTCCTTATGTAAACTTGTAAGTGTTAAAAATGTTTTTAATTTGGTTAATGCTATACGCCTCTATGCAAGGGCAAAATGAGTAGGAAATATTGGTAAGTTCTCGATAAATTCTCTACGTTGGACTTCAGATCTATCAAATAGCATACCTTTATAATTTGCAATGTGTGAGGAATCTCTATAATGTTACTTGTTATCGAAATGGACGTCTCTACTTTATATTTCACAAATGATTATTAAAACATTAGCGAAAAAACTTATCATTTTTAAAGGGACGACTTTTTATGCTTGTTGATATTTAAGCTATTGCATGTATAGACATATAAATCATTACAAATAAGTTTCTTTCGACATTAACCACAAATAGGTTTTGTGGTATTAACCAAACAATAAAATGACCATTTGAGGTTTGAGAGGTACTATCAAATAACGTTTAATGCATGGTATTACTTATGACTATAAAGAAACTCATGCACATCATATTTGACAAATCTTCGCCTTTATTTTACTTTAAACTCGTAAGGAAAAGCGCATCATTTAGTTTTTGCTGAAATCAGCATGTTGACGTCCAGATGAATTTTTAATTTGTGTGTCATTAGGTCAATTATATAACCAGTACATCTATATAAACTGTTTGACAATTTATAGTTTTTGACCTTGTCAATTAAACAACTACGCACAACATATACAGGAGAATTAGTCCTACCTCACTGTTACGTTCTTTCGTGGTAGTTTCAGTTTAATGGCATTGGCACTTTGAAATATATGCTCTGTAACATTTCGAGGCTTTACTACATAATTTTGTATATTTTTAAATGTCTGACTGTTACATAATGATAATTACTTTCTTATATAACAGAGCTTATGTTAACAGCTTTTCCATACTTTTCTGACAGTTTTCAAGCCTTAATAAGAAAGTTAAAAGATAATTATAAGGTACGTCTTTATTGAAAACAACTTAAAGTAAACATATACTGAGGGTGGTAAAGGGTTATTTTTGTGCATCGTGAAATGGCAATTTTATTTCGCTTTCTTCCGTGTAGATACCCCCTTTACGACCCTTTAAACTGTATGAATGAAAAGACTAAGCCTGTCTTTATAATAACGTTGCAAAAACATATTTTATCAACATTTTTACCATGAACATGAAAATAGTATTCCGGTGTCAGTTGAACACATCATCAATTCGGATACATGTATATATATATAAACAAACTGATATCGTTATGAAAGTCTGAGTCTGTTGAGTTGTATGTTTGTGATGTATGTTTACGGAGTTTTGGCTGCTGTATTCCAATTATTGTCACAGTAACCTATTATGTATTTTTGGGTTTCTCACCCAAGTTTGTCAATATGACGTGACTATAAACAATTGTCATACAAGTGAGAGTGTTGGGTAGCTATTAAACCAGTTTTAAAAGAGATTCAACTAAAAGATAACAAATGGAAATTCAAACTCATAAGTCGAAAATAAGCCGACAACGCCGTGGCTGAAAAAGAAAACGACAACCAAAACAAAAATACACAAAACATAACACAGAAAACTAAAGACAGAGTAACACAAACCTAACCAACGTGTTTTTAACCTACCATTTCTTCGGGAAATGCCGATACAAAGTCAGGAATATGGCAGTTGTTTTCCCACTGTTCATTCATTGGTTGATACAAAAACATGTAATATTTGAATTAGTTTGGTGTTTTTGGACTTTCCCGCCAGTTTCGATTTTGCCTTGGAGTTTGGTATTTTTTATTCGTTTTGTAACTCTTATGAGCGAAATCGGAATCGCTTGAACTGCTAATGATGTTTTGAGCATAAACATACGAACATAAACAATTCTGTCTAAACGTAAAACTGAAAGAAAAAAAAACAAATATAAAAAAATAATATAGAATGTCTGCTTCTTGTGTTGTACGACCACTGTAACACAGAAGAACTTGGCGGATGTTAACCTTTTCAGAGGTTATTGGTCTGTTGCAGTGAGATAACATAGATGTAATACCCATGAGATATCTATGGTTATAACTAATTAAAGACAACAGGCCGTATAGTTATACGACTAATCATATAACAAAACGCTTATTGACCAATACATCTCTATTGTCAGGAGCTTGTAATTCTTTGGTTGTTGCTTGTTTGCTGTGTTAAATATTTGTTTTTCATTCGTTTAAATCAAGCCGTTAGTTTTCTCGTTTGATATGTTTTACATTTGTCGTTTCGTGTCATAGCTGATTCTGTTATATGGGGTTTGCTTGTAGTTGAAGGCTGTACCGTGATCTATAGGTATTAATTTCTGTGTCATTTGATATCTTGTGACACTTGTGAAGAGTTGTCTCATGTGTAATCATACTACATCTTCTTTTTTTTATTTGTAGCAAAAATAAGACGTTACTATTCATTTTTAGAGAATGACGCACTGAGTGACATCGTCTTATAGACATATCTCGTAGTGCTGGTGTAGAGTATTGCTCTCGTTACAATTAAACAGATATTTGCGGTAAATAACAAATCCATGAATAAGATTCTGTCAAATAACGAGTATGTATAATGAAACATATCTATTTATTATTCTTCTCATCAAAATTCCTGATTTTGATTGGTTAATAAGAGGGAGGCATTTCACTCTATAACATGGCTCAGCGTGAGACAATGTTGTGAATGTCATCCACTCGTGCAGACCAACAAAAAGTCGAAAATTTTAAAGACAATTGTTTGAATGCTAAAATAATACGTCCCGTATTGGACCTTGTTCATTTATTGTCAATATTATAAACATATGCTTCACCTTTGTTATTTTTATTAAATGAATATAAGGTTGTATTCTAAATGTACATGAACAATTTAAAATTCAGAAAATTAAGCCAATAATCAAGACAAAACATTCATTATAATAACTCAAATAAAACATAGCTGAGAGTGTGATAGAGCGTACTGTTAACCCTCGAAAAAACTCGTTAACCTTGAATTTGCCTCTGTTAACATTTGGTGGTGTGTTTTTTTAAGGGTAACAAATAATTTCGGCTTTCCTCCATACTATCTTCAAAATTATTTAAACAACACTTAAACTGTGAAAAAATCACATTTGCATTTAGGTAGATCTTCAAAAATGCCAATATGATGATAATCATGAATTGACTTTTTTGCATATTATCTGGAACTTAAATTAAACAATTGAAACTGTAAACAGCATAAATTATCGTAAACATAAGATCTCAAAATGCCAATTATATGGTTCTAGTGCTGCCCTAAGAGACAGAGATTAGAAAATGGAGTTTGAGAATCTTGAGAAATATGATCCATTTTTTGTAAAAAATATCTTCTTACTCGAGGGGAAAAGGTCAAACAGTAAATGGATTAACGATTTCCAATATGTACTCGTTGCTCACAATTTTAAAGACAAAACAAATGGTTCGGCTAAATATATAAAAGTGCTTACGCATTACTTTGAAATAACATCAAATGTATTGTACCTAAATAAACATGCTGGCAGACAGTTTGTATCCTCTGACCAAAGCAAATCGTGATATCGTACAGTGATATGTATGATTTCTTAATATGATAAATTGTCTGTTTATGTTTTCTGTGAAGATTTCTCATCGCAGCTTAACGTTTATTTTATTTGCAATCTGTAAAACTATAAATAAGTGTTTTTTACAACTGTTTTATTTCCTATTGTTTTATCTTGCTTCAGTTGGAGTCAGAGGCCTGACGAATGCTTGTATTATTACATTTATAGGAAAATGCAAGAAACAAAATTCGCAATTTATTATGCAACAATGAGGCTGCAAACATGGAGCTCTTATAAATAACCAACATTTTGGTTTCGAACGAATATGGTGAAGATTATACTCGCATCACATGACGCTCTGGTGGACTGTCAGTCTGAATGAAACTACAAGACTAGTAGTCAACGCTGCTTTCATGATTTGAACGATAAATTCTTATAAGATATTTTCAGTTGTTGAACGCTCATACTGAATTTAATATCATATACTGTTTTAATTGCACAGCACTACTCACAATTTTAGTTTTGTTATGGTATATATGTCTTTCTGTGTTAATGTTTTTAACTATTAAGAGGAAGGGTTGCATGTATCAGTGTACGGATTTTTACATTTCGTATAATACAAAATAAGCATCCCTTAATTTATCTGCTTCTATTAGTAAACAACAAAAGACCAGAAAAGTGACTGACTACAGTAATTATCGATTTGCCTATGTATACAAGTATATTAAATAGTGTGTTATTTCTTGGTGTCGTTCGTTAATTATTCTCTTTTATGTATTTGTCTTGTTGTGTGTAATTGTCCTCTGCAGTACACATGTCTTGACGTTGTTTTTGTTAGCGTATTGCTTCAGATCTGCTGTACAACAATATTGCAGTTTGTGTACTGTCTTCTGTTTTATTGTCTGTACACATGTCTGTTTTTCGTGTTTTGTCTTCTGTGTACAAATGTTATTGTTGTCATTCATGCATTTCTTGTTCTATATAAAGGTACTATTGTTCGTGTTTTGTCTTCTGTGTACAAATGGTATTGTTGTCATTCATGTATTTCTTGTTCTATATAAAGGTACTATTGTTCGTGTTTTGTCGAGATCTCTCTGCCCTGAAATTTTCAAATTAATCGGACAAATGGTTGTTGGGTTGCTGCCCCTGAATTGGTAATTTTTAGGAAATTTTGCTGTTTTTGGTTATTATCTTGAATATTATTACAGATAGAGATAAACTGTAACAGCAATAATGTTCAACAAAGTAAGATTTACAAATAAGTCAACAAGACCGAAATGGTCAGTTGATCCCTTTAGGAGTTATTGCCCTTTATAGTCAATTTTTAACCTTTTTTCGTAAATCTTAGTAATCTATTACAAAAATCTTCTCCTCTGAAACTACTGGGCCAAATGAAACAAAACTTGGCCACAATCATCTTTGGGGTATTTATTTTAAAAAATGTGTGGCGTGACCCGGCCAACCAACCAAGATGGCCACCATGGCTAAAAATAGAACATAGGGGTAAGATGCAGTTTTTGGCTGATAACTCAAAAACCAAAGCATTTAGAGCAAATCTGACATGGATAAAATTAATTATCAGGTCAAGATCTATCTGCCCTGAAATTTTCAGACAAATTGGACAACCTGTTGTTGGGTTGCTGCCCCCGAATTAGTAATTTTAAGGAAATTTTTCAGATTTTGGTGATTATCTTGAATATTATTATAGATAGAGATAAACTGTAAACTGCAATAATGTTCAGCAAAATAAGATCTACAAATAAGTCAACATGACCAAAATGGTCAATTGACCCCTTAAGGAGCTATTGCTCTTTATAGTCAATTGTTAACAATTTTCATAAATTTTTGTTAATTTTTGTAAATTTTTAGGAAATATTTTCCACTGTAATAACTGGGCCAAGTTCATTATAGATAGAGATAATTGTAGCAACAAGAATGTTCTGTAAAGAAAGATCTACAAACACATCACCATCACCAAAACACAATTTTGTCATGAATTTATCTGTGTTTATATTGTTAATATGCACATAGACCAAGGTGAACGACACAGGCTATTGAGAGCCTCTAGTTTTTTACCCTGATGTACATCTGGCTGCCTTTTATTCGTTGTGTACTATCATCTGCTGTTCACCTGTCTGATAGTTTATTCGCTCCGACACAGTTAAACACAGGTGTTGTTGTCGTTCGTATATGGTCCCAAGCTGCACACCCATCTTGTTGATCATATCATTGTGTTTTTTTCGCGTTTTGTCCTCTGCTTTACTCATAACTTCTTGTTGTTCTCGTATTGTTCTAAGTTTTGCTGTTTTTAATGCTCTTCTGTCTAGTGTATACTGAGGTACTTGAAATGTACTCCTTGTAGCACTAATACTGTGACTTTGACGGATAGTTGTCTCATTGTAATTCATATCACATTTTCTTATATCTACATAAATAAATTTTAGAACTGTAACAGTTCATATTTTGAAGGAGATAAATATATAAGGTTACTGCATACAAACTACTTCGTTCTGAACTCTATCTAAAACATTTGCACATTCAACGCACCTTAAATAAGTTCATTTGAGTTTTTTTTTTTTTTTCTGTCTTAAAGTTTAATATATCTTGTGTCGTTTTAATTACAGCTGCCAATTACCAGCGTGTACTAAAGTGCACAACTATGCATCTATAAATCAGACACTTTTATCTGAGGATCTTGCCCCTTTTTGTGTAAATGATTTAGATGACAGTGTGCGAGATAAGACGCAATGATGATCTATAGGACTGATCATGGTCTGGCATATCATATTTATGAATGATCAAACAATTATATAACATATATAGACATATGTCATTATCCTTGGGAAAATGTAGGTCCTTACATTTTATTTTTTCAAATTTTTAGAATTCGTATAATTTGATTCCTGATGATCAAATTTTACACACGCGAAATTCAAATAAATATTTCTCATTTCTTTGGATATGATATTTTCTCTTTCTTTTGTAGTTTACTTATGATTTCTAAATATTATAGTGTTTATGCAGTGTGATATTTTATAAGTAGATATTTTGTGAAGAACATAATATCATATCATATTATTCAAATATTATGGGGTCGTTGAAGGATTCATAATTTTACTGTTCGCAACCTGTAACTGAAATTTTTCAAAAGTGAAAAAATATTTTTGTTTTAAATTTCAACTTTTGTTTATTATTTTGTTTTATTCAAAATTTTAAAAATTATATTCAAACACTCACGCACCTAAAAACACAGATTCTAAAAACTCAAATTTCTTGATAATTATCATAAATCTTGATGACCCAACAAATACACCCCTAGCTCCAGCTACGAATGATACCTAATAATAATTAGCGCAAGGGAATGCAGACAATGGGTGCAGAATATGTCTCTTCTTTTCATAAAAAAAATACATAAACGTAGAATAATCTAAAAATAATTGAAATGGGCCTCAACCATGATTGAAACAACATCTTATCTACATCACTATCTCGTAACCCCTTTTTGCTCATTACCAGATTCTTTGAATGAAAGGTCTTCCATTACAGAATTTTGGTGTTGTGTGTGAAAATGAGACGTGTCAAGTTGCCCGTCTTACAACAAAGCAAATTGTTAATCATTACAAAGCTTTAAATTAAAGTTATGTTCTTGCATCAAAATGATAGTAATAATGAGAAAGATTTATGAGAAAAACTAGACAGGAAATGGACGATATCAAATTTGCTAACTGTACTTTATGAACAATCGGACAATCTTAAAATGACAATTGACAGTGATGTGCTGGATTAATTTCTCTCTCTCTATCCGTCAAGAAATTTAAATCAAAGAACAATCTGTCATTTTCCAGAACTGAGACTACTATAACACGAAGTAGTCTCATTTCTGAAGATTAACTAGAATAAAAGGCACAGACATGTAAAGACATACATAGTTTTTTTTCCAACTTTTATATTTTTATACTTATAAGTTGGAAAAAAAACTATGTATGTCTTTATATGTCTGTGCCTTATATTGCTGATTCATTGGAATATACGTACCAAACAACACTGAAAGCAAATGGACAGAAGAAATCACTTGTGTTCAAGGAGGTTTTTTGTCTTTATTAACTTATATTAAAAAAAAACATATATTATATTAGCTCAGAACGTCCTAATTTCTGGTCGATGTCTAGTCTCCATCAGTATAATAGATGTATGCTTTGCTTTATAATAGATGTTCAAAAAATTGACCAATTACATCATAGATACATTTGTCATTTATAAAAATCTTCGTTTTTTATCTTAAGTGTCTTAATCCTTGTATTGGAATGTTATTACGAAACTACTTAAAGTAATTTCTTTCTAATTTTACAATTATAGTTGTGTTATTTTACTGCTTTATAGAATAATGTAAACCGTCGAATCATACATGCAAATATGCAATGAATTTGTAGATATAAATTGATTTATAATAGAGCCTTGTTATAACAACATATCGTGGTTGACATAGACTCTTTATTGAGGATCGTGGTTTAAGTGGTTAACAATTTGAAACAGTATCGTCTCAAATACTATAATTGGTTATAAGCATTTGTGTCAAAGTGGTATTTTAAAAACCTAAACTCATTTAATACCACAGTAAATGATTTTTACAAAGTGACCTAACATACGATCAAAGCTTGTTAAGTATTCAAAACAACTCATTCACGAACATTACCCGCCCAGCTCTTTGCTACCTTTACGAGACGGTCGCTTTCATCTCTTACCTAGAGATTTTATCTGATAATAGATTTAAATCATGCCGTTAATAAGCCCAATCAAATGTAATGGGTAATAGATTTATATCCCTGTACTGTTAGTATATAAAACGATGCAATCTTGTAGCAAAGCACTTTATAGAATGATACGAAATACTATCCGCCTTCATACTTTATTTATTTGTAAATGTAGTAAATTCCAAACACGACTGATGTGCTTTATGTTTAGGTGATATGTACTTTAAGATAAACAAAGGAAAGACAGGATATTTGTTAGACGATGACACAACAGTTTTTGTCGTCTTTGTAGAACTGAATTCATGTTAACGACCGCTTAGTCCTGCAGAAACATCGTAACGGCCAGTGTCTTTGCAGCTTGTCACATGTTTTCACCGATTCAAAAAAAAAAAAAGAACTTATTGACGTTGATGATATCAATATAGCAAATGAAAATCGGTCAAAATAAACCTACGTGTTTTGGTCCGATGTATATTAGCTAGACTTTTGCTATTTCAATTGTAACCACAAGCAGTTGTTTTCTTCCGAAAAGTGGCCTACCAAATAGCCTTATAACCAGGTGTGTACATACTTGAGCAACATCACGGGTGACACTTATGAGTTTTGATCTACTTAACATTCGGAAGCACATGAGATCATCGCCAGTTTTTGTCGGGGTTTTTGGTGCTTAGTCTTTACTTTTCTATATCGTGTTTTGTGTAATGTTGTTTGTCTCTTTGTATTTTTGGTTTTTGCAATGGCATTGTCAGTATGTTTTCCACTTCCGAGTTTAATGTCTATTTGGTATCTTTTGTCTCAATGTCACAAACCCTTGCGAATCGTTGTCAATCGTATCCTGTAAAATGTCTAATTTAAAAGTTCTTTTTCTGTGCGCTAGTGTGTTCTTGGTATATTGCTGTTTTCCTTGACATATACAAGCTATTCATTACCAAGCTTATGATTTATATTACGTGTAAAAGTAAATGAAACTGATAAATGACGTTTAGAGTTATAATTCTAAGTATAAGAAATTTGTCTTTTTTCTGGAAATTATGACTTCGAGTGAGATATCACTACTCAAAATTTGTAGTCATTAATATATAAAATCTAATTTACGGAGTTGCAATACAGACGTGAATATTTAACGGAGTGTCTATTCGTCCGGCTAGCCGGACGAATAGTTAAAAATCTCTATTCGTCCGGCCATCCGTCTGCGGATGCGCAAATATTCAATATCAATAAAAGTGTCATGTGACGTGGAAAGTGTCCCGGGTGAGGTGTCGGATAACACACGCGGTGTCGGATAACACAAGCGCGTATGCAATGGACGTGTTGAGAATTGGAGATCGTGATTCATATTTAAAGATGTCACAGAGAAAACCAGAGAGAATGTGATTGCTTTAAACAAATGTCTATAAAGTGATATATGTTAACTGTGAGGAATAAGCCTGAAATTAAAGTGAAATTGATGATTTACCCCTATTTACCTTATGGAGGCAAAACGCATTCGGAAAAAATACTATATCAAACTTGCTTGGATGCATCATTTTTTAGTTATACTACAACGCAGATCTATAAACATACTGATATGCCTGGACTGGGAATAAGACACCAGGGTTTTGGTATCCCCCCTTTTTCTGTTGTATCTAATATACATTTTTTTCTAAAAAAATCTTATCGAAAACACAATCCTTCTTTTGGGTATAGGTTACACGTGCCTGCCCTTCTCAAATTTCATATGAATTAAAAATCGCCGAACAATTTAAATGAAGAATCGTGCATAATCATATGGGGACCTTACTTTAACCAAACTTCACAGAAACTATAAATTCAGGATCTTTTGAAATTATAGATGAAGCCAATAATGATTGGCCCGACTATTTACCTTACAGGAAATTCATAGGCAGAACAACAAAAGAGAGAATCGTTTTTGCCACTCTCCCCCCACCCAATACCCAAGTTCCTTATTAGAATATTAGCATTAAAAAAATCTGAATCAAATGTATAGTTTTTTTTTTTTTTTTTTAAAGAATGAGGTTTTTTGTTCATAATCCGAGGTTAGACAATATATTATAAAACAACCCGTTTCATTCAAAACCTTCAAAACACGATGTTATATCTTCATCATTATGTATTTGGCCGGACAAATAGCGAAAAACCGTAAAAATGCTATTTGTCCGGCTTGCAGGATGAATAGACATTTTTGACTATTTGTCCGGCTAGCCGGACGAATAGCCACTGCCAATATTTAAAGTACATCATTAATTGAAAATTAATGGCATTCCATCCATTTACAAAACCCTATGATAGGTATATGTTGGTACGTGCACGTATTGCTAGTAAGAGTATATAATATATTAAGTCAAACCGTGTTTTTAAAAGAAAATGCGCAAAAGAAACACATAAGAATAATGCATTTCCTAAAATTAGATTGAATGCATATTTTATTTTAGAAAACAGCGTCTAACTGCAACGTTGAGTTATTTTCAGAGCGAATGAAACTTTCATTCAAACCACCCCTGCAAAAGACATTAAGGAAATAATTGTGTCATGATTTAATAAAAGCTGACAATTTAAGTACTCCTGCCCCTGCTGACTTCAAAATACTTTATGTCAGACTAGCTTACACACACCTAGAATATTGTAGCATGACGTAATATATCAACATGGATGATAGCCATTGTTGCAAGAATCCAACTTCAGCGAATCAGTCTTAGTGCTCAATTACAATAAAAAAAAATATTCTAAAACATTGGTAACATCAATTTTGATTAGCATTAACTTAAAGTGGTATAAATTTCCAGCATTTTAAATCATTTTAAAACATGAATAGACGTACAACTATTTTGCTTGAAAAGTTTATATTAAAATAGCTTCCCAACACAACGGATTACATAAGTGATTATTTGGCTGATGGCTTCTGTCAAAGACCAACGTTTGTGATCTTGACATTTTAGCTGTAATTACTGACACATCCAATGATGGCGGTGTGTCTCAATCACGTAAAGTATATCAAATAACATTCAAGAGATAGCAACATAATAAGAATTATTCCTGAGAATTGCAACAGCAACATCATCTCCCAGGTAGAGAGGTATTACATAGGATCGGTCCATATATTTAGTTCCATCAATGTGGTTTAGACAAAAGTATATAAAGACAGAATTTAATTTCTACTTGGTGAAAAAAAACCAAAGAGGAATTGCAGTCATATGAGCAGAAAGACTGTTTAGGAAGACTTTTAAAATTACCATGCATTGACCGTCTTGCACCTCGCTGTAAACTAATGATGACCTCATGTGCGTCAAAAGGCTTACCACCTTATTCAATATAAATAAGCAAAATTTTGAGTTTGATAAGATAAGACAAGACGTTGAATCATTTCAGACTGGCGTGATAGATTAGTACATAGAATTTACAGCATTCCAAAAGTGAAACTAACAGTTCATCTTTTATTTAGAACAATACACTGCTCAATGTGTTTGAAATATTGAATAGCTTATGATAGTCATGTAATAAACTTAATAACGAATGATGCACCAGCACCCGTGTTATTCATTTTCATATCATTTGTTTAGAATGCTGTAGAAAATATGTTGGTGTTCTTATAACCCAACGGAATGTAACAAACATTTCCACTTAATTAGAATTTTACAATGCAAAAAAATATCTACGTGAGAGATGTTTCTGTGACATAAGTCAGAGATAAGATTATAAAAATATCTTATCATTGTGCCAATACCATTTAAACTACAAAGATAAAACGTCTGGCAAGAAATAGACCTTACTAATTGCCAAATTAACTTATTTATCATAATTGTTTTAAAGTGTATCTTATATCATTATTTATGATACTGCCCATTATATTAAATTATTTGATGTTACGATTTTGTCGTCACGTAGGCCCATACTAAAGAAAGATCTAAGTCATTCATGTAGTCTTCTTTTGTTGACCTCAAAGGCGGATTAAACTTTGAAATCAAACATTTTCTACTAATTTGCACTGCAGTTATAATAGAATTTTTTATACACATTAGTTTTGCATCTGTTTGTATCTGTATCAATTAGCAGGCGTAAATAATTCGTCAATGGTTACAATTTTCTCATCGATGTAATCGCATTCCTCAAGTCACATCTGCTTTTGAACAATGAATTGTTTATTTATTTTAAAATGCTTGGTAAATTAATTGTGTATCCTTCAATCAGATGCAGGCAGAACTTAATATAACTTGATAAATGTATTTTCAAAAACAAACGTACGTTCATGCTGAAAGTCACTGTCTTAATCTAATGTAAAAACATAACAGAAACAAAAAAAAACCTTATCAATAATCCATCGTTATAGTTCAAGGTCAATTGAATTCTGTCAGACGGACGGATTTTGTGTCATCTCTTGTTACAATACAAACTTTCCTTTTCAATAACAAGTATCTTAAAATCATTTTCATACCGAATACAGATCTGATGTGAACCTGACTTGACCAATGTACTATGACAATGAGTTGTATGTCCAGTGAACACTACAGATCTGGTGTGAAAGTGACTTGACCAATGTACTATGACAATGAGTTGTATGTCCAGTGAACACTACAGATCTGGTGTGAAAGTGACTTGACCAATGTACTATGACAATGAGTTGTATGTCCAGTGAACACTACAGATCTGGTGTGAAAGTGACTTGACCAATGTACTATGACAATGAGTTGTATGTCCAGTGAACACTACAGATCTGGTGTGAAAGTGACTTGACCAATGTACTATGACAATGAGTTGTATGTCCAGTGAACACTACAGATCTGGTGTGAAAGTGACTTGACCAATGTACTATGACAATGAGTTGTATGTCCAGTGAACACTACAGATCTGGTGTGAAAGTGACTTGACCAATGTACTATGACAATGAGTTGTATGTCCAGTGAACACTACAGATCTGGTGTGAAACTGACTTGACCAATGTACTATGACAATGAGTTGTATGTCCAGTGAACACTACAGATCTGGTGTGAAAGTGACTTGACCAATGTACTATGACAATGAGTTGTATGTCCAGTGAACACTACAGATCTGGTGTGAAAGTGACTTGACCAATGTACTATGACAATGAGTTGTATGTCCAGTGAACACTACAGATCTGGTGTGAAACTGACTTGACCAATGTACTATGACAATGAGTTGTATGTCCAGTGAACACTACAGATCTGGTGTGAAAGTGACTTGACCAATGTACTATGACAATGAGTTGTATGTCCAGTGAACACTACAGATCTGGTGTGAAAGTGACTTGACCAATGTACTATGACAATGAGTTGTATGTCCAGTGAACACTACAGATCTGGTGTGAAACTGACTTGACCAATGTACTATGACAATGAGTTGTATGTCCAGTGAACACTACAGGTAAACATTTACATCTTACAATAATTCTATGCAATTTAAATAATTGACATTTTACTACACCAGAAACGGATCTTTTATCTCGAAAACCTAGCATTGAAACATTAATCATGAAAATGTGGTCAAGGTCTGCTGAATCCTGTAAGAGGAACCAGTTGGAAATATTACTGTTGGAAGATGAGAAACAGACCAATTACCGGGGTCAAGGTCAGACAAACCCTGTCAAATGGACATTTTTCCATTATAATCATATTTAGTTGACCTTTTGCTGATAATACTGCTGGTATTTGAGAAATAGACTTAATCACAAAAACTCAACATTGATTATTGAAGCATTGAAATGAGGTCAAGGTCATATAGAGCCTTTTTAATTCCATATACACTTTACAATCATTCTGTATAACAAGTGAATTTGAGAAACAGATTTTTAAAATCACATGAACGTGTGAATGATACCGAACAGTAAGAAGACAGGGGTCAAGTGAACCCTGCCTGACAAACATGTATATCCCACAATGAATATATTCAACCAGAGACGTATGATACAATTGAATTATATGTCTCTGATTTAACAGATAGTTTAACTATTACAGATACTAACACGATGAGATATGCAAGGGATCAAAATGTAGTGAAAAACCTATTCCAGTTATTTTATCAAAGTTATGAAATACATCGGACTCAGAATTTGATCTCCTTTCTGTATTCACCTGAGTATGGAAGAAACACATGCATGAGGACGTGTATTTGAATATCAAAGTTCGTAAATTTGAACTAGTATGTTGAGTCAAATGAACAAAAACATATCTCTTTGCTCATAAAAATAAACAAACAATCTGGTCTTATAGCTCTGATTCAAGCTAAGGCAATCAGAATGTCTTTGTTCAATTTGATATGATAATGTTTATCAGAATTTGTGATAATATTCTTTGCCAGTCTTGGTACAATCATGAAAGTAAATGACACTCTGGGAATAGATTAAAATAGAATTTTTCATGATATTTTTTTTTTAAATACTTTGAACACTTATTTTTGTAATTATTTATTTGTACATCCATCCATGGCTTTCAAATGTTTGGACTGTTCCTGATAAAGGTATAAAGTGTTAGTCTCATTGTCATCATTTCCACAAAATATTTATGTCCCCTTATGGGGTATCTGCACTATCCACAGGTTTTCCAACAGTATCATACAGTTGACCAGATACTTTCAGAGTGTGACTAGTAAAAAAATAATCACACTAAAAAAAATGTGTTTCGTTCAATAAAAAAACAGGCATATAATATAAGCTGTGAAGATCCCTTTAAAACAAATGACAGTTCATGTGGAATTAGTTCTAGAAATTGATTTAAAAAATATTTTTTTTTTGGTGTTTTAACGCCACTTTTAAGCACCGCATTTAGGCTATTTCATAGCGGCCAGTTTTTATTGGTGGAGGAAGTCAAATGCCCAGAGAAAACCACCACCCTTCAATAGGAAAACTGACAATCCTAGCCAATTAAAATTGGAGTTAAGTGCACCTGCATGAGCTGGATTCAAACTCACAACAACAGTGTTGACTGGCTAGTGATTACAGTAGTAACTACTTAGACCACTAGGCAACCGAGGCCCCTCTAGAAATTGAATGTTGGTGTAGAGCCAGAATCTTGAGGTATGAAAGATTTTCAGTTTAGCCCTTATAACATCACTTAGGGGAGGGGGATGCATAAAATACAAATACAAATTTGAGTCAATTGTATATTTCAACAATAAATAAATATATTGGATTACAATATCAATAATTTCTACATAATTTAAAATCTATATTAGTCAACAAATAATTTCAACATGGAGAATTTATAATTCTTTAAAATATATTTACAACCAAAACAAATATTGCACCAACAATTTCATGAATTAAAACAACTCACTTGCTGTTTTGGGTAACATATTAGTATCTATGTTTTTAAGTGAATACATCGATTAAAGCATTAAATATGCATTCATATTTCTGTAGCATAACTTGAATGGAATAAAGAAAACCATCATAAAAGCCTCTGTAATTTCACTGTGTCTCACTTTCGCAAAGTATGGTATGACAATTGGTCCAAAACAATGATTTTACAACTAATTCTATGTGAATGATAATCTCAATACATTAGGTAAATAAAATCTTGACTTCTTTTAAGAACTGTTCCCCCTTTTCTCCAGCTTTTGTACAATAGTGTTCAGCAGCTTCTCTATATCCAAGATTGGACAATAATCTAGCATACTCCAGATATACTGCTTCTACCAAAGACACTACAAGACAACAAAGATATTTAAGTATATATAAATGCCATTCTATGCACTTAATTCAATCATAACATTACCAATCTTTTCTTTTCATTTTAATGCACTTTATTCCCAAGTCTCGTTCTTCTTGAAAAAGAGCTTTCAACATTCAGTTTTCATTTTTCATTCTTAATAAATGAAATTTGACTTAAAAAGTTTGAAGAACAAGACCTCACACATTGGATGACACAAAAATTTAAATTATCAATTTTATATAATAAAAAATGTTGCATTTTATTCAATAACATTTTTTCCCCTTTAAAATACATTCATGCATATAAGCATTGCTGTTAGATTTTATCTTTATTTGCCAGTATAATCATTTGACAAATCTAGACACATGAAATCTTCATTGAATCAGCAGTCATGTGTCTTTTAAATCATTTCATCCACAATCAACTTTATACAGTGTTTTTATTTTTTAAATGTTTTGCAAATTACGGAATTTGATTTAAATGAAGTTCAAAACTTGGGACAGCACACCAACAATTTACATGTTGTAAATACATATTTGGTACATTCTCATAAACTATATTTCATGTGCCCGGGACAATACAAAAGAAAACCTGTTATCAAAGACACTTTCTCTAATTAAATTGTCTCATCATTTTTACTGTAAAGATACATACCTGTATCATCTGATTTATCTAGAAGTCCAAACTGTGTACAGGCTTCAGCAAAACAAGCAGCTCTGTTAAACTGTCTCATACCATATAGCATCTCTAGTACTTTACTGAACTGTCCCAAGGATAACTGGACTAACACAGCTTTACTCTAGAAATATAAACAAGCAGCTCTGTTAACCTGTCTCATACCTTACAACATCTCAAGTACCTTACTGAACTGTCCCAAGGATAATTGGACTAATACAGCCTTACTCTGAAAATATAAACAAGCAGCTCTGTTAAACTGTCTCATACCATACAACATCTCTAGTACTTTATTGAATTGTCCCAGGGATAACTGGACTAATACAGCTTTACTCTAAATATATAGATATAACTCTCAGAATGTTATGAAGGACACTTTCTTTGCATTTAATGCATTTGGTCAGCCTTATCTTTTAAATGACAAGAACTATTTAATAACATGCTCAAAACAATTCTAATTAACAAGAGGCTGTCACAACGACAGCACACCGGATTTATTAACATTTATTTGTGTCCTGGCAATATCACAAGAACCATTACTGATGAATGGTGAAAGTGAAAATCGTCAATATCAAATTTGACCTCCATTTTGTCATCAGTATCAACATATTAAAATTTGAAAAGCTTAGATTGAATGGTTCATGAGTAAATGCAACAACGTGAATGGAAACGCCATTTTACGATCTTTCAAGAACCATAACTCCTGAACGGTAAAAGTCAAAATGGTCATTATTGAACTTGACCTCTATTTTGTCATCAGTAACAACATGTTAAAATTTCAAAAGCTTTGGTTGAATGGTTCATGCATAAATGCACGGACACGACTGGAAACACCATTTTTCAATCTTTCAAGAACCATAACTCCTGAACGGTAAAAGTCAAAATCGTCATTATTGAACTTGACCTCAATTTTGTCATCAGTAACAGCATATTAAAATTTCAGAAGCTTTGGTAGAACAGTTCATGCATAAATGCACGGACACGACTGGAAATTCCATTTTCCAATCTTTCAAGAACCATAACTCCTGAACGGTAAAAGTCAAAATCGTCATTATTGAACTTGACCTCCATTCTGTCATCAGTAACAATATATTAAAATTTGGGAAGCTTTGGTAGAACAGTTCATGCGTAAATGCACGGACACGACTGGAAACTCCATTTTTCAATCTTTCAAGAACCATAACTCCTGAACGCCATTATTGAACTTGACCTTCATATAGTTGTCAGTAATAACATATTAAAATTTTAAAAGCTTTGGTTGAACGGTTCATGAGTTAATGCACATACAACATTTGATTGCCGCCAAAATGGTACATCCCCAAATCAATAACCGACATTTTTGTCACAAAAATCCGGTTAAAAATGTTATTTGGGAAGCTGTCTCATTGACATTTATCAAACATCTGTGAAATTTTGGTGAAATGAAAAATAAATGAACAACACTATGTTTCGGATGATGTTAGGATGAAAATAGCAGTTTCATAATATAATTCTTTTACTAGGGATCTTCACGTCACTGATGCATTAATAACATTAAATAAATTAGTTTTTATATTTTTAAATTTTAACCATATATTTTCTTAGTCATGTTTTAACAGTAGATGATAATGACCCTATCTAGATCAATTTAATATGAATCATATCTGAAATACATGTCTACTGTTTCAAACGATAATCGTCTATGTTTAAAACACAGGGCATACTATTTTATAAAAAGTCGCTATTCTAATTATTTATTTACAGTTTATCTACCTTTTGATTGACATGTGGACTACATAAATGGTCCACCCATCTCTTCATCACTTCTGCAAACTCACTGTAGCTCAATGTTGACTGTAATTAAAATAAACAAAATATAACAATTATATAGTAAAACATTTTTCTAAACAAACATTATTCATAGCAAACCCATATAATTTATCAAGTCACATAAATAAGTCAACCTAAATAGCATAAAACTGTCTGAAATCAATTTCAAACACCATTAATCTTTTGATCCCAGCAAATGCCTTTTATTTTAATGGTAATAATGAAGTACAGAGGAATGTTAACAATTTTCTCTAAAATGTATCAATATTTCATTAAAAATTGTGGGCAATTTGTTTAAACTTGAAAACTTATATTCAATTTAACTATTTCTTGATATACATTTTTCAACAAAAATCACTTTACCAAGTATTTAGTAAGTGGAAATAAAAAGTACTACTAGTATACCTTAGCTAGCCACACAGCTAGATCCCACTCACTATAAGTCTGTAGATATCTACAGGCATCTAACCCTTTGTTTATCAAACACAACAGCTGCACACCCTCTGAAACAACATGGTATAGAATAAGAATTATTGCAATACACCAACAATGCTACACTTATTGCAATACACCAACAATGCTACACTTATTGCAATACACCAACAATGCTACACTTATTGCAATACGCCAACAATGCTACACTTATTGCAATACGCCAACAATGCTACACTTATTGCAATATGCTAACAATGCTACACTTATTGCAATACGCCAACAATGCTACATTTATAACAATATGCCATCAATGTGACACTAATTGCAATAGGCCAACAATGCGACACTTATTGCAATACGCCAACAATGCGACACTTATTGCAATACACCAACAATAATACAATTATTTCAATACACCAACAATAATACACTTATTGCAATACACCAACAATGCTACACTTATTGCATCACCTTGTTTTACAGTATTTCTAAATGAGTATACATGTATATTAACACAGACCAAGGAATGCTCGACAGCAAATTAAAATGAGTGTACATAGAACAAAGAATGTTTTAAATCAAATCTAAAAGAATGTTTACAAAGAAAACAAAGGTTTTATAGTAAATCTATATGAGTGTACATAGAACATTGGAGTTTTACAGAAAATCTACATGAATGTGTAAACATAACAATGATGTTATGTATTGTTATTTGGTAAGCAGACATTGAAATCATTAGATCATAATGCTGAATCTTTAATTCTATGTTAAGCATTTGTAGAATGCTGTTTGTCCTTTTTTCATAGTGTTTCTTCAACTTTCACTAATTTTATAATAATTCACTTGATTGTGCTATTGTATTGTACTGATAGGACATGTGTACACCTTATTACACATTTATAGTAATTTCTTACCTGTCAATTTTCCATTAGCAATCAGATTAGTAGCTACTAATTTTATAGTACTCTGTGAAGCTCCAGAAAATCTTATACTGGCTACTAAACAGGCTCTGAAAATAAGTATAAATTTGATGCTTATTTACATAAACCAATTTAAGTCTTGATAATCCAAATTTCTTGAGTTTAAAATAAAGTCATTATTCCTATTGAGTTAATCGTAAAATTACTAAACTGTCTTTTGGCAAAAGTTTTTCTGTAAAAAGGAGTAGGTTCGATAAGGCCCTAAAATGGCCCCCTTTTTTAGCCTAAATTTCAAATTGGGATTTATTGACCAATATCACAATGACTAATAGCTAATACAGAGACTAGATAGGAAATAAGTCTTTTTGTTGTAGATTTATGTTCCTGCGTTTTATTCATGACGTCACAAATAGTACTCATTTTGATTTTCCACGAAAAAAACAATGAAAATAGGTAAATTTCCATTGAATATTTGGACAGGAAACATAGAGCGCATCTGTCGACCAAAAAAGATCTTCGACAATAATGTTTGTAATGACATTTTACATGTCTAACTTGAATATTTAGGTTGTCGACGGCTGCGCTCTATGTTTCCTGATGTTAAATTTGGCTGAAATCCTGCCCATTTTGTCAAATTCCCTTTTTTGACCTAACTGGGATGTAAAAATCAACGCTTTAGAATAAAACTATGACAGAAACTGTTCTATAAAACTTTCTCACATGTCTTCAAGTCAACTTAAAAAAATTATTTATCTTGTAGCATTGAACTTTATAATTGAGGCCAAATATGGCCCTTATGGAACTTACTCCTTTGTGATTGGATTCTTGAAAGATACAGGAAAACCACATTATTTTTTCAAAATTAGTATTTAATATGCCAACAAGACAGATGCTGTTGTCGAGCAATTTCCCCCCTATTCTTTACAGTAAAGAAAGGGACAGAGTGTTGAAAATTACCTTAAACAATCTGTGTAATAGATATCATTGTCAGGTTCTGTTTCCAAAAATAACTGTACAGCTCTGTCTGTTTGTCCTAGCATGACATAATTTTCAGCACATTTCTTTGTGTGGTCATAGGTTGCACGTTTACTGTCATGTAGAGCAACTCTATCTAGCTGGTATTTCTGAAAATGGAAAATTAACATTCTTTGATGTAGTCAGTACTTTTATATCATAATATAAAGCATTTCACGTAATAACATACATCACATACATTTTCACCAAATTGACAATAATAATACTCTAGTTAAGATATCTTTTTTTTCATGTTAACAAAACTACATCTATAGATTTTAATGTTTTTGTTTTTTCTCTCGAAAATACTGTAATTTCAGAAATTATTGCATATAATTATTATTGCAATTTTTGGAGATGGACAATAATGTGAGATTGATAATTGCCATTAAAGGAAAATGGGCATATAAATATATGTATCTAATTCTAAATGCATGTTCCTATTATTGACATATTCAACCAGCCACATTATTCACATTTATAAAAAGCTTGCAATAATTTCTGAATTTACAGTAAGCATGTAATGGTTTTAATGATTTGTTCAGTTGGAGGATGAATAAGCTTTCTGAAGGTACTTTCCATTTATACTCACAAATGCTCATCTAAGCAAGAATCTGATAAATGAATGACAGATAAGAAGAAGAAAAGTAAGAAGAGAAATAGTGTGTAAAAATATTAGTGTTACTTTACTTTTAACACCGCAAACATGACTAGATATTTTCAACTTTCTATTTATAAATGATTTTGGTTGTAAAAGTAACAATTTTCATTTATATGAATAATACAAAATGTATTTAACTTTTGCCATACCTTGTAACTGAGATTATCACAAATAGTGTCAAAGTAACTCTCTAATGGATGACATCCATACAACTGTTTTTCGTGGAATTTCTTCTCCTGTTCCTCAGGGTTGTCTAGGACAACAAGGTCATTTGTTTCTTTATAAGCTGGTGTCTGTGGTACAAATCTATCACCAGAGCTGGCTTGATTATCCTCCTGAAACATGGAAATATTATTTTTTAATTACATTTCAAGTAAGACTAAGATACTTCCATTTTCAATAAGAAAGCAATCGAAATCCAGGTTTTATAAACTTTAATAAAATTTGTAAAGTTTATTATTCTAGAATACCTTTGTCATCCTTTTCCTGTTTTTGTCTTCACAGTAATAGCGTAAAAAAAATACCTGGTAATGAAACATATTAGAAATTGATTTTATTTAATTTTTCAAATAACAAAAATCTTGTAAAAATTGGAAATTAGCTATGAAATCTTCTTATCTGTATTTTCTTTTCTATACCAATGAAATCTCTTTAATAAAATAAAATATTTCGAATGATTTTCTTTTAAATTTTGTCTATTTTGAGAAAAATTCTCTTGAAAAGTTTGCTACTTTTGCCATTGAAAAGAGACAAGATTGATCTATTTTGACATATGTAAAGGGAGATAAGTCAATTCATTCCATTTTAAAATTAAAATAAACCAGAAGATATAAATGCCCTTTGGTTGTTAAATTATATTCTTGTAATGAAAGTTTAGAGGATGAACTTTTCTTGGGGTAATTACATTACTGATTATTATGGTAACTACTTCAGTTACCTTGCTAAATACTTTTAACTGAATTGTGCATTATGTGCAAATCCTATGTGAAATATTTGTGATATTTTTAGATTTTCTTCCCCATGTTTTCTGTAATATAGTTCCAACTTTTTTCACCATTTTACAATTCCCCCAATGATTTATAAAGGGCTCATCAGGGAAAATCTATAATATTTTATACATCAACAAAAGAAAGCTGTTTTTATTGGTGTAATTTTTCTTCTTTGCATACTTTCTACATTGAGGGGGGATAGGAACTTTATCAGGACTCCGGGATTGGGTGTTTTTAAGATCTGGATTTCAGGATTGAGCCTTTTGGGATCCAGAAATTCTTTTTTCGAATTTCAGGGCGTCTGGATTTGAATTTATTTAAATTCGGGACCTCCGGATTTCATGTTTATAAGCCTGGGATTTCAGGATCAGAACCCCTCCTACCCCCTCTACATTCCTTCTATATGAAACTATCTACAAACCTTTATGGGTGAAATCTTCTCTTTACACAGATAGTTCATAGCAACTGTCCAGAATAAAACATCTGACTCATCACCAAACAACCTATTTAGTTGTAAAATTACAATATAATTAATCTTATAATCATAAGATCCCCTAAAGGAAATTTGTGAGTGAGAAGTTTCAAAGGAGATTGCAAAATTAAAGTTGGAAAACTGATGAACAGTTTTAGTGGACGGGTGCCCGCAATTCAGTGGTAGTTGTTTGTTGCTATCATATTATTTCATTCATGGTTTTTTACACAAATCTGGCTGCTAATTTTCTTGTATGAATTGTTTTACATTTGTTATTTCGAGGCCTTTTATAACTGACTATGCACTATGGGTTTCACTCATTGTTGAAGGCTATACTGTGACCTATTGGCATGGGCCATCAACCCACTAATAGTACAGAAAATAAATTTAAATTGACAAGATTTTCCTGATAAAATGTGACTTGATTGGTCTGGGGAAAACTTCTAAATTATACTACTTGTAAAATATCCTCATTTTAGTATTAGGCAGAGGAATAATACATATATAATTGACTGAAAAGGAAAACATTCAAGTCATAAGAAACCTCAAATTAAAAAAAATAATGCATATGTTTTTTATAACTCAATGGATAGTTTTCATTATAAAACTTATGTACATATACTTTTTTCTGAAGAAAATTCTTTAATTTGTTCTATTATGAAGAAGTTTACTTTATTTTAATTGCTTGCTTCCAGAAAGCAATTCCCCCGACATATTTTCCGTATTCAAACTGACCTTAGCGTGACCCATCTGATAAAAATCCTGCAATATTTTTACAACAACACTGACCGATTGAAAATAAAATTGACGATTATACGAAATGTATGCGAAAAAAATGATAAAATAGTGCACAGAAGACTAAGTTTATGATGTTTGCATGCATTAGTTCAATAATTGGAATAACACTATTTTAAAGGTTTATAAGGGTGAAAAAAGTTGTACTTCAAATATTTTCCGAACATGTGAAAATAATCTTCTACATACCTTGCTACAAGAAGACATCTCTCTGCTACACCAAATTTACAAACTGGTAAATAATCAGCCAAATCTCTGAAACAAAACCAATAAATTTTAGTGGCATTTCCCATGTTGAAAAAAATGGAATAAAAACTACCAATAATCAGTAAACTAATCATGATTTGCTTTACTATAGGTGTGAATCACAGTGATATAAACTTAAGTCTGAACATGAAAATGAGATCAAGGTTGGATGATCCCTGACAAACAGACATGTACATCTCAATATAATAACGTGATTAATAGTAAATGACCTACAGATGATGCAAAAACCAAAAATATTTATTTAGCAATAAAACAAAATATGTGTGTCCATAGGGAACTATGTCATTTAGTTTCTCCGGACTGATCAACAGAAACCATTACCATGCCTCTTTCTATTTATTTGTCTTTGAACACAATTTAACAATGCAATAATCCTAACATGCTTGACTTTGACAAACAGCACGTAACAATTGAAATGTACCATATGTGAAAAAAAAATAATATATACCTATCTATTAAACTAAACTGTCTGTTTATATCCTCTACAAGTTTAGCATCTTCCTCTCTAAGTCCTCCAGCCTCTATCTTAAATGTGTATTTATCACTCCAAGGTTGGTGATGGAGAAAATACTTCATCAACAGTGCTCCCTTGGAAGGTAGGATGTGGGGTGAAAACAGGTTATCTGAAAATAAAAGTAATAATTAAATGACACCCTGTTTAAATGGTTCTTCAGGTTATAACAGTTTCTTTTGCATTGATTAGTTAAGTTTTTTAAAAAGCGTAATTAAGGTTATGTGTGTACTTGTCAACAAAATCAGATTTGTTAATCCAGATTAAATTCAAATATTCTCTCAAAATGACGGTGTTATTACAGTATACAACGAAATCATGGCATTTAAAAATGTTTATTGCACTGTATTGTAGATGTGATCTATTCTATGCCATTAAATTGTTCTGAATCATCAATCAAGATAAATACAATCAAATTAAATTTCTGAGAGTATTTAAAATCTTAAATTAATAGTTATTGATGATCAAGCATTATCGGAATTTGATCATCTTTGAAGATAGATTCTTGAGACAAAAAGAGAATTACTCTCTAAATTTTCATCATGCTAATACATTGTACATGCATAGTAATACTGGTATTAAGCGTTTGCTTACTGCTTAAATTTGAAAGACATTTCAGATCATTACAAGTTTAATGAATATCTGCCTCAACTTTTTTTATTGCCAAATTGTATACCTGGAAGTTCCAGATCTTCTATCTTACAATGAGACAATTTAAGTAAGATGTCAAACACTATAACACAACCATCATTTGTAGCTATAACAGGTCTGTCTGATCCTGCCCAATCAATGTCTATTATCTTGGCTATTTCTTTTGGACTTTTCAATGAACTCAGCATCTCTAGCTATAACAAAGAAAGTAAAACATAAGTAAGAAAATTCCTGGAAATGGGAGTATAGTTTATGAGACAGCAACCCACAACCAGAGTCTCCGCAGGGCGCAGCTTTATACGACAGCAGATGTTGAACCCTGAACAGTTAGGCAAAGTATGGACACAACATTCAAGCTGGATTCAGCTCTAAATTTGGATTGTGATTAAATAGTTGACACAGTATAGGTTTCTGACACAGAATGAATGTGGTCTAATTTAGTTTAAACATATCTATTTATAGTGGATTGGGAAACAAGTTTTGCAACTTATATTAATCCCTTTCCACTTTGTGGTCTAATGAACTTAAAAAAATGTTTCTGCCTTTGAGCAATTCACTATGCTGTTGAATATTAATCCTCTCAAAAAAATGTTTGAAGAAATTTTCTTTTTATTTATGAAATCTGAAATGAGAAAAATTGAACCCCCCCTCCATCCCCCAATTTTTTTTTTCACATGCCCCTTTCCCTTATTCTAAAACTGATCTCAATTAAAATTTTTAATGGAGTTTGCAACAATAACTACTCATTTAAATACATCATAAAATATTAAAATGTAAAAAAAGTGCTTGTTATCACTGAATGGTAAAGATTGTTTTAATTTATCAGTTGGTAGTAAAAATGAATATACATTGTATATTGTATAAAACAATGATTTAAGTTTATTCAACTACTATTCTGGACAAAGAAAGATAACTCCAATTGAAAATTTCTTGCTATTGTGCAATATTGTGCAATTAGATATTTCTTGCTATTGTGCAATACTGTGCAATTGAAAATACTTGCTATTGCACAATACTGTGCAATTGAAGATTTCTTGCTATTGCGCAATACTGTGCAATTGAAAATTTCTTGCTATTGCACAATACTGTGCAATTGCAAATATCTTGCTATTGCACAATACTTAATATAATAATTTTGGATCCTGATTTGGACCAACTTGAAAACTGGGACCATAATCAAAAATCTAAGTACATGTTTAGATTCAGCATATCAAAGAAGCCCAAGAATTCAATTTTTGTTAAAATCAAACTTAGTTTAATTTTGGACCTTTTGAACCTTAATGTAGACCAATTTGAAAACGGGACCAAAAATTAAGAATCTACATACACAGTTAGATTTGGCATATCAAAGAACCCCAATTATTCAATTCTTAATGAAATCAAACGAAGTTTAATTTTGGGACCCCGATTTGGACCAACTTGAAAACTTGGCCAATAATCAAAAATCTAAGTACATTTTTAGATTCAGCATATCAAAGAACCCCAAGGATTCATTTTTTGTTAAAATCAAACTAAGTTTAATTTTGGACCCTTTGGACCTTAATGTAGACCAATTTGAAAATGGGACCAAAAAATTAGAATCTTCATACACAGTTAGATTCGGTATATCAAAGAACCCCAATTTTTTAATTTTGATGAAATCAAACAAAGTTTAATTTTGGACACTTTGGGCCCCTTATTCCTAAACTGTTGGGACCAAAACTCCCCAAATCAATCCCAACCTTCCTTTTATGGTCAAAAACCTTGTGTTTAAATTTCATAGATTTCTATTTACTTATACTAAAGTTATGGTGCGAAAACCAAGAAAAATGCTCATTTGGGCCCCTTTTTGGTCCCTAATTCCTAAACTGTTAGGACCTCAATTTCCAAAATCAATTCCAACCTTCCTTTTGTGGTCATATACCTTGTAATTAAACTACATTGATTTCTATTTACTTATACTAAAGTTTTTGTGCAAAAACCAAGAATAATGCTTATTTGGGCCCGGTTTTGGCCCTAATTCCTAAACTGTTGGAATCCAAATCCCAAAATCAATCCCAACCTTCCTTTTGTGGGGTCATAAACCTTGTGTTTAAATTTCATATCTTTATATTAATTAACTTAAACTAAAGTTACAGTGCGAAAACCAAAAGTATTTGGACGACGACAACGACGACGCCAACGCCAACGTGATACCAATATACGACCAAAAATTTTTCAATTTTTGTGGTCGTATAAAAACTATATATTACATCCAAAAATAATATTAGTCACATCAATACTTTTGTCAAACGATTCTAAAATTATTGCCAGAACCCATGGAATTCTAACCAAGTATTTATCAATTACTTTTGAATTAGTAATTATAAAAAAACCTTGCACGATCTATACAATTTTTTCTGAAATAGCCCATATTCGTAACAACATATTGTTTGTAGTGCCAACACAATCTCTGTACTTACTTTTCCTTCCTTTAATTCAAATATATCCATGCCATCCAAGTATAGGACGCCAAATTTTGTGTTTCCTCTGCCTGGTGCAAATCTTATTCTTTTTATCCATCCTCTTCTGGTATGAATGGTTCTGAAAATGAAAACATATACCTTTTCTCGCCTTTTAGGCACTCGGAAGAAATATCAAAAGATCAACACACAAACTACTTGAACTTATAATGCACAAAAACATATTCATATTTAATGTACCAACCCATTAATTCAAGACATTAAAGGACAACCTATGTATAATAGTGATTTGTGGACAAGTTTTATAAGTCATGTATAGAAAATGAATATCTACTTCATATTGACATGATTGATAAACAATATTACAATATCATTTTTTTTAAATAAAATGTAAGTTAAGAAACTCTCAAATTTTTAGACATGTCCCACGATTTGTATAAATTTTCATGTTTTGGGGAGTTTTGTGAAATCAAAGTTACCTTTG
This sequence comes from Mytilus edulis, assembly GCF_963676685.1. Taxonomy (NCBI): domain Eukaryota; kingdom Metazoa; phylum Mollusca; class Bivalvia; order Mytilida; family Mytilidae; genus Mytilus; species Mytilus edulis. The sequence goes on from NC_092347.1 coordinate 38,498,703, forward strand.
TGTTTTCAGCTTCAAGTCCCACACTGACACTTGTCCATCTTGGTCACCAAATACTATATTATCTCCCTTCCATGCAATACATTTTATTGTGCCAATATTTGTCTAAAAATAAATTGAGAGGAAGAAATAAAATAAAATTACATTTTGTGTGACAAAAGTTTACAACTTAGGTATCATGTGTAAAATGATACAAGTGTTTGGTAAACAGGAAGTTGTTGAGTGATGTATCTAATATGATGCATCACACTGTATAGCTGTCTTATATAAACCCAGAAACCAAATTCCAGAAATGCTTGTATTATAGTTCCTAAGCATGTTAATAAAGATGCGACTAAAAATATTCATGGGATGGATGGACGAACTAACAGACAGACAGGGGAAAAACAGAATACCCCCCACTATAATTACTAAAATTAATAGAAATCTACCCTGAACATGCTAAACCAATATGAAAACCAGATACAGGACTGACTGATGGATGCACAGACCAAAAAACATAATGCACCTTACTATTGAAGACAAAACATAAATTCTGCATTAAAAACTGAATAACAAAATAATAAAATACTGTTTTTGTCCCTCCATGTCCTTTTTTTCAAAAACAAGGGAGACCAAATTCAAAAAAAATAAATATCAACCAATATTTTATTTCGTAAGATAGCAGTATAAAATATTCTTAAAAGATTGCCAACTAAATCAAAAAGAGAAACCTCAAGTCTCTTGAAAAAGCTGATAACAACAGCACTTGGGAATGTATTATAATGACCATTGAATTTTAAAGTCATTTTAAAAGGTATTTCATGTAGTATATATAAGTAGCATTGATAACAGAATAATAAATTATATTTTAAGCATGGATATAAGGGCATGATTTAAATATAAAAGACTTATCAAATCATTCTAACAGTTGCAAAAGACAAATTATATAATATTAAATAATCACATCTCATTTGTTCTTTTTAAAAACAGGCACTATTTGTGAATTGAGAACAATGGATTTTATTTAAACACATTCAAAAAACAAAATAACATGCACTGCATCTTTGTGTGTAGCTACTGTTTGTTCCTTTTTGATACAGTGGATTCTATTACCATTATAAATTCAAGTTGAGGTTACTAAAAATTACCTTGCTTTGAGACATGGGATCTAATCCCACAAAATCTGTGCTTCGTCAAGCTCAAGTACAACTCAGGAAATGTGAATTTTGTAAGGCTGACAAGGATATTTATTATACTTGTGACCAGTGTCAGGTGTATGCATGTAGAAAATGTGCCATACTTCATCAAGAATCATCTCCGAATCATGTTATCACAGAAACTGGATTTAATTCGCCAAAAACTATGCAACTTATGTCAGAATCTGAGCAACATGCAACATCTGTGCTATGTCAAGCACAAGTACATGTGCGGCAGACATCAGAATCTGTTCACCAAGAGCTAGATCACAGTATCTGTGGATTATGTCACACAGAAATAATAGCGCCTAATAGATGTATTAAGTGTCAGATACATATGTGTTTAAAATGCTGCATAGTTCATATACAGTCATCTCATAGTATCAAAACAATAGATGATATGATACAACTGAAAGAAAGCAGCAAGTAAAATTCATGAAAGAAATGGATTAACTGTTTAATGAAGCTTGCTTGTATAGAGTGTATTTCATTCCATAAATATTACCAGCTGTTAAACCATGAACATTAAACTTAAGATTTACATGTACATGTATCAGGGAAACTTTTTAAAGACTTGGCATAATATGAATAGCCTTGTGATAATTTTTTTTTACTTCAGCAACAATTTGAAAATTGATTCAATATTTAAAAAGTTATTGAAAGAAGTTCAAAAAAGAGAAAAGAGTTATGAGGAGTAATTTAGTAAAATAAGAGAAATATTCAGACAAAGAACAAGGTACATTTGGGGGCTAATTAAATCAACATAGAGCACAAGCATCAGCAAATATTTTGCCAGTGGAAAAATAAAGAATAAAACAAACCTACTGTTTACATATCTTTTGGGAAGGCAGTAGTGGTCTTTTTATTCTTAACCATGTACAAGTCAAGTACCCTAATAAAGATTTTGCATAATTTTTTACATTTAACTGATTTTGCAATCTATATTCCTAACAATTAGAGCCATAACCCCAAAATCAATCCCAACCTTCCTTTGTGTTTAGGAACCATGTGGTACAATTTCAGATCTATAGACTTATACCTATTGTCCAGAAACCAGAAAACCTTGTTTTGTAGCCCTTTTTTGGCCCGTGATTCCTATATGTTATGGTTTAATACCCCAAAAATCAATCCCAACCTTTCTTTTTTTATGTAGAATCTTGAGGTTCAGTCCTATAGAGATTCATACAAGTTATTGTTCTGAAACAAGAAAATTGCTTGTTTTGGTCCCAATTCCTTTAGAGTTGACCAACTAGATATCATTGAGCCCCGCTCTGAATAATGTGTGGTGAAAAATTTGTATCTTTACCATAGGACATGGAGTTGTCGACTGAAACCAAAGTTTTTTACCTTGACTTTTGACCTAGGAAGTTGTACATACATTTTGACACCCCCTCTGGTGTTGGTTAATATACATGTCAAGTTTGAAATTTGAAATCATAACTGTTCTCTAGATATAGAGCAGACACAATTTGTTACAGACAGACAGACCGACGGACAGACATACTGATCACTATAGGGCGTCCACCATTAGGCAGGGTCCTAATAAACCCAACCTTCATTTAGTGGTATGGTACCATGTGGTACAATTTCATCTATACACTTATACTAATTATTGTCTGTTAACCAAATGTCTAAGGACAACAACCACAAAGACAACAATATCTTAATTCCATTATACAAATTTTATTATTAAAAATTTTAAGGTTGTATATAATATGTATAAGAAAAAAAAATAATCATTATTTCTTGTTGGTTTGCACATCAACATAACATCATGCTACAATATACAAAATCTTTACACTGATATGATAGCTTTTAGGTCAGAAAAATGCATAAAATCATTGCAATTTGACAATATGAAACTATAATCTCTTCCCTTCTTTCAGAGAGGTAAACACAGCATTTAAAAATATTAAAAGTAATTGCCGTAAATCAGAATTAATTAAACTCATTAGCCCATTCAAGTCTTTTTTTTAAATACAAGACGAAAATCCTACAAATCCTTCCCAATCTGTACTTATTTCCAAAGATATTTGTGAAAAAATTCTTAAAAGATTGCAAAATAGACCAAAAATTATCTAAGACCATTGTGCTAACAACAACAGCAGCATTAAAAGACTTTACATAAAATTGTAGTCATACAATAAGTAACAAATGAATACATTTCAATTCAAATAAAAATGTATATATTGATAAAATTTTATTAACACTAATAAATTATATATTTCAATCAGGGGTATATGGTCTGATTATGAAAAAAACACAACCTTAAAGTCATTTTGTTACAAAAAGACAAACATGCATGAATAATTTAAACTGGCTATCTTTCAAGTATTTGATTTTATCTTCTCAAAAGAGACAAAAGAGACAAATTTGATACTTATTTAAAAAGTTCATCTGAACATCCTCCTATATCTAATCATTCAAACTAACCAGTTATATACAAGTTGCATAGTTGTATTTTGCTATTGCAAATTATTCTTTTATCAACTGGATTTTACAAACATTTAGAAACAAGTCAAAGTGGGTTTTTTTCAGGATATTATTAAGGTTAAGTTTTGTTTGACTTGGAACATGGGATCTAGTCCCTCAAAATCTGTGCTACGTCAAGCACAAGTACAAATACTCAGGAAATGTGAATTTTGCAATATTAACAAAGATATTAATTATAAATGTAAGCAGTGTCAGGTGTATACATGTAATAAATGTGGCATAATTCATAAACGATCTCGGAATCATGATATCATAGAAACTGGATCAGATCCACCTAAACCTGTGCATCAGAGGCCAGAATATGTGCATCAAACACAAGTATTCAGGAAGTGTGGATATTGTCAAAATGACAGAAATATTCATTATATATGTTCCCAGTGTCAGACATATATATGTTTAAAATGCAGCATAATTCATCAACAATTAGCTCAAAATCATAAAATTAATAACATAAAATCGTTTCATTCTGTTACAAGATCACAAACTGGAACTACATGTGAAATTCACCAGAAGAAACTGGTCAAGTTTTGTAGCAGCTGTTTATTGAAGCCTGTTTGCTCAGAGTGTATTTTAGCCCACAAAGATCACCATCTGCTAAGCCTTGATGATCAAACTTTAATTATGCAGGGAATAATTTCTAAAGACTTGGCATTCACTAGTCTAGCTTTAACCCAAATATTAAAGCAAGAATTTGAAAATAACTTAATTTTCAAAAACCTAATGGATGAATTTGAACAAAGAGAAAAAAGTATGGAGACTGATAATGACAATTACACCAAGTTATGTGCAAGTATGGAAACTGAACAGAGACAAATTCAGTCAAATTTCATACATTTGAAAACAAACATAAATCACTTTAAACAAATTCTGAAAGCTTTTCAAACCAAACTACAAGAAGCCTTGAATAGAAATGATGAAGATAATATTTTAAAGGTACTTGTAGAAATTTTAAGTAGTCTACCAGAATTTCACTTCAACATATTGCTGCAAGAGATTGAAAGTTTTGTTCCAAGGAAGACTATAGAAACTGCTAGATCATTTGGAATTCAAGTCCAAAGAAGAAGAAAACAATCAAATGTTAACATTGTATTATTGAAGAGTTATGAAACAAATTTAATTACTATTCACAAAATTATAACCCAAAATAGTCAAAAAGCTTTAATATCAGACTATAACTCCCAAGTTTTGCGTATAATGCATATAAATGACAATATAATCACATCAAAAGATTTACCAATTATGGTGAGGGACATGTCAGTGATGCCAAGCAATGAAATTCTCTTAAACTTTAATGAATCTCATGCATTACATTTGTTTAATGGAGAAGGGGTCAAACCTTTTCTGTCAGTAACACCAACTAAAACATTTATTTGTTGTGTTAATGTGACAAAATACAACGAGGTAATACTTGGTGTCAAAGATTACTGTGATACAGAGAATTTATTCAAGGTTAGAAATGAAAGCAATACAAAAGTAATGATATTTGGGATGGATAAGAAACAAAAACAATCTTTCGAGTTAAATTCATATAGACAAAGACTATTTACAACTCCTTACAGAATCACAACAAATATAAACAATGAAATATTAGTTATAGACAAGATGTCTTTCTACCATGGGAGGGTGGTGGTCTTAAACAGGAAGGGGCAGGTCAGATGGATTTATCAAGGTCATCCTAAGGTCAATTCAAGTTACAGACTATTTGACCCTTTAGGCTTTGCAACAACTACTGTAGGTCAAATAATAGTGTCTGACCATTTTGCACATGCTATACATGTTCTTTCTGAAGATGGTTATCTTCTATCATGCAAAGTTGTGAAAGAATTTGGCATTTTGTTTCCATGGTCACTGGATATTGACACCAGTGGACAACTTTGGATTGGTTGTCGTTCAGAAGGGACTAAGAAAGCTAAGCTGCATATAACAAATCTATGCATCTCTTAAAACTATAATGATAAATAAATCAAATTATGCACTTTTAATGTTTTTATTTGTTCCATTTAGGTCCTTTTGCTTTTTTCATGCTCTCAATTGTTTTACCTTTTTGGTTTTGCAAACTTTTAGACCTCTTATATACATTCAAGTTTTTTTCAAGAACATAATACTGTGAGACTAGTGAAATACCTTTTCAATCACATGCTGGTCATCACAGTGATTATTTAAGAATTGAATGCTTCTTTTAGCTTTTTGTAGCTTCATAGGGTTGTAAAAGCGTTGACCAAAGTACATTTTGTATGAAGCGCAGAAGTTACTTAAAGAAGCATTCAATACTTATAATTACATTTTTTCGCTATGATCATAAAAACATGATTACTATCAAGTTTTTTCTTTTATTTACCTGTGCACTTTATAGTAGAAGCATGTTAAAATTCATTGTGAAATGAAGTTGATTAAGGAATAATGCAAGATTGCAGTCAGCCAATCAGAATAACGTATTATAATGAAACATACATCTAATGTAATTATTTTTAAAAATAAGGATGATAAATTTGACCAGATGCACTCATGTTTGCAGTTGAAAAAAGATACTCATAAAAGTATACGAAAGATGAGTAAGAGTTTATCTATGTTTTTAAAACAAGAAATTATTTGAATCTGGAATAATTTAGAAATCTGGAAAACTGATCAGAACTGTTTGATGAAAACTCAAAACTAAATAAGGTTAGCCATGCATGCAAGGCTAAGGGGGTTAGTAAGTTCATATTTAAATATTATTTAAGTTAAATAAGAATTAGCCATCCATGCATGTCTAACCCCATTTTGTCATGTTAGTTTTCATCATACAGTTCTCATCAATTTTCCAGAAATCAAAATTATTTTGATCCAATAAATTCCTAGATTTAATCTTATATTGATTTATGAATTAGTTTTTAAACACCACTTTCAACACTATTGTACTATTTCTTGGTGATAAGATTTATTGGTGGGGGGAGAAAAATATTTAAATGTCCAATTTAAGGTCTGTGTTACATTTTTTCTACATACATGTACAAAAAAGACTAAATGTATTATGATGGCAATAAAGTTCTTTAATATAAATCATAGTTAAGTTTTTATTTTATACCTAATGTTGATTTATTGTATTGTTAATAAGTTTGAAGATTGTAAAAATGGCAATGAGGCAATGAAAATGCATGGTAAGAAAACATGGTGGACCAAATGAAAGACACACAATCATCCAATACATGTTACACAAAACTAGAGGCTCTAAAGAGCCTGTGTCGCTCACCTTGGTCTATGTGAATATTAAAGGAAGCAGATGGATTCATGACAAAATTGTGTTTTGGTGATGGTGATGTGTTTGTACATCTTACTTTACTGAACATTCTTGCTGCTTAAAATTATCTCTATCTATAATGAACTTGGCCCATTAGTTTCAGTGGAAAATGTTAGTAAAAATTTACAAATTTTATGAAAATTGTTAAAAATTGACTATAAAAAACAATAACTCCTAAGGGGGTCAATTGACCATTTCGGTCATGTTGACTTATTTGTAAATCTTACTTTGCTGAACATTATTGTTGTTTACAGTTTATCTCTATCAATAATAACATTCAAGATAATGACCAAAAACAGCAAAATTTCCTTAAAACTAACAATTCAGGGTCAGCAACCCAACAACGGGTTGTCCGATTCATCTAAAAATTTCAGAGCAGATAAATGTTGACCTGATAAACAATTTTACCCCATGTCAGATTTGCTCTAAATGCTTTGGGTTTTGAGTTATAAGCCAAAAACTGCATTTTACCCCATGTTCTATTTTTAGCCATGGCGGCCATCTTGCTTATGCCAAGTTTGGATTAATTTGGCCAAGTAGTTTCAGAGGAGAAGATTTTTGTAAAAGATTACTAAGATTTACGAAAAATGGTTAAAAATTGACTATAAAGGGCAATAACTCCTAAAAGGGTCAACTGACCATTTCAGTCATGTTGACTTATTTGTAAATCTTACTTTGGTGAACATTATTACTGTTTATAGTTTATCTCTATCTATAATAATATTCAAGATAATAACCAAAAAGAGCAAAATTTCCTTAAAATTACTAATTCAGGGCCAGCAACCCAACAACGGGTTGTCCGATTCATCTGAAAATTTCAGGGCAGATAGATCTTGAACTGATAAACAATTTTACCCCATGTCAGATTTGCTCTAAATGCTTTGGGTTTTGAGTTATAAGCCAAAAACTGCATTTTACCCCATGTTCTATTTTTAGCCATGGCGGCCATCTTGCTTATGCCAAGTTTGGATTAATTTGGCCAAGTAGTTTCAGAGGAGAAGATTTTTGTAAAAGATTACTAAGATTTACGAAAAATGGTTAAAAATTGTCTATAAAGGGCAATAACTCCTAAAAGGGTCAACTGACCATTTCAGTCATGTTGACTTATTTGTAAATCTTACTTTGGTGAACATTATTACTGTTTATAGTTTATCTCTATCTATAATAATATTCAAGATAATAACCAAAAAGAGCAAAATTTCCTTAAAATTACTAATTCAGGGCCAGCAACCCAACAACGGGTTGTCCGATTCATCTGAAAATTTCAGGGCAGATAGATCTTGAACTGATAAACAATTTTACCCCATGTCAGATTTGCTCTAAATGCTTTGGGTTTTGAGTTATAAGCCAAAAACTGCATTTTACCCCATGTTCTATTTTTAGCCATGGCGGCCATCTTGCTTATGCCAAGTTTGGATTAATTTGGCCAAGTAGTTTCAGAGGAGAAGATTTTTGTAAAAGATTACTAAGATTTACGAAAAATGGTTAAAAATTGACTATAAAGGGCAATAACTCCTAAAAGGGTCAACTGACCATTTCAGTCATGTTGACTTATTTGTAAATCTTACTTTGGTGAACATTATTACTGTTTATAGTTTATCTCTATCTATAATAATATTCAAGATAATAACCAAAAAGAGCAAAATTTCCTTAAAATTACTAATTCAGGGCCAGCAACCCAACAACGGGTTGTCCGATTCATCTGAAAATTTCAGGGCAGATAGATCTTGAACTGATAAACAATTTTACCCCATGTCAGATTTGCTCTCAATGCTTTGGGTTTTGAGTTATAAGCCAAAATCTGCATTTTACCCCATGTTCTATTTTTAGCCATGGCGGCCATCTTGGTTTGATGGCCGGGTCATCGGACACATTTTTCAAACTACTCACCCAAAAGATGATTGTGGCCAAGTTTGGATTAATTTAGCCCAGTAGTTTCAGAGGAGAAGATTTTTGTAAAATATTACTAAGATTTATGAAAAATGGTTAAAAATTGACTATAAAGGGCAATAACTCCTAAAGGGGTCAACTGACCATTTCAGTCATGTTGACTTCTTTGTAAATCTTACTTTGCTGAACATTATTGCTGTTTACTGTTTATCTCTATCTATAATAATATTCAAGATAATAACCAAAAACAGCAAAATTTCCTTAAAATTACTAATTCAGGGGCAGCAACCCAACAACGGGTTATCCGATTCATCTGAAAATTTCAGGGCAGATAGATCTTCACCTGTTTAACAATTCTACCCCTGTCAGATTTGCTCTAAATGCTTTGGTTTTTGAGTTATAAGCAAAAAACTGCATTTTACCCCTATGTTCTATTTTTAGCCATGGCGGCCATCTTGGATAGTTGGCCGGGTCACCGGACACATTTTTTAAACTAGATACCCCAATGATGATTATGGCCAAGTAGTTTCAGAGGAGAAGATGTTTTTAAAAGTTAACGACGACGACGGACGACGCCGGACGCCGGACGCCAAGTGATGAGAAAAGCTCACTTGGCCTTTTAGGCCAGGTGAGCTAAAAAGACTGATCAACTCAAACCCTATCAAATCCTAAAAGTCAAGTACACGTAAATAGTAAGCATCTTCTGCTCCAATCATATAAACCATTTTGAAACAAAAACAACTGTCAAAGTTAACAAGCTATGACCATTATTAAGTTTTCAAGAGATAAGTTCAATGAAAATTGTTTCTTCTACAGCATCAACTGATACTAATATTTTAAAACATGGCTTCCAAAACATTTGTATTACCAGAAATTATAAAGAAGATATATAGAATAATAGGTAGTGTCTTTTTTGACACTAACTATATTATGTGGTATATCTAGACGAGCCCAAAGGGTGAGTTTAGATATATCTCACATGATATAGTCAGTATCAAAATCGACACTACCTATTATTCTGTTTATCAGTAATTATGACGTCACACAATGTCTTGCCTAATATTATCAGTGATACAGCCAGTACGTTGATAGTCGAAAATAATAGGCAGTAAGATCAAAGGAAAAATATATGAATTGCCGATAAATAAGTGTACCACAAGAGATGAAATGATTGGACACTTCTCTCATAAGATTATATTTAGCCAGATAAGGATCTTCTTCGTCACTTCTCTGACGTGGAGCTGGCAATCTTATCACATCTTATATAAAAATTCTATTCAGGTTATCTTCAAAATATTGTTCTGTTTCTTTGTTTCTTCAAAATATTGTTCTGTTTCTTTGTTTCTTCATCTAACTGTCTTCTTTCTTTCAAGCCACAACAATGGTGACACTCAAGTGTGGCACAGTCTTTTAACATATTTTTTTTAAAGTTGAAAACATGAAAAGCTAAGATAAATATAGAAAGATGTGGTGTGAGTGGCAATGAGTCGTGAATGAGACAACTCTCCATCCAAGTAACAATTTATAAAAGTAAACCATTATAGGTCAAGTTACAGCCTTCAACACTGAGCCTTGGAAAACATGGAAGCCACAAGACCTAAGTTGGGCACATGATAAGTGGGCATATACAAATTTAACATAGAAGGAATCAATTATAATTGTGCTGCTGAAAGACACTGAACCTTAGTATAAAGTTGCATTCAGATTAGATTTAAAAATAATCAATTTTCCCTCACCTCTGGTGGTATTTTAGAAGCATCTACAAATGTGTTGTTTTCTATAATGAAATGATACAGACTCCCGTCCATATCTGAGTAAACTAAATGTTCTCTCTGTGTAGGGGACTTGCTGAAATTAGAAAAGGAATAAACTGCAATTGTTTCTAGTATTTTAAATAGGAGATAAAAAAAAATGTTTTGTAACTGCCTAAAAAAATAGACAAAAACTGTCTTACACATAAACAAGAATGTACACATAGTATACGGACACTCACACTATTTTCTATGTTCATTGGACTGTGAAATGCGGATAAAAACTCTATTTGGCATTAAAATTTAAAAAATCATATCATAGGGAAAATGTGTACAGAGTTTCAAGTTGATTTGACTTAAACTTCATCAAAATTCAAAAACTACCTTGACTAAAAACTTTAACCTGAAGCGGGACAGACAGATGAACAGATGCACAGACCAGAAAACATAATGCCCATAAATGGGTCATAAATAAATGTGGCATAAAAAAGATGGAATATAAACAAGTGAAACTGCGAGCTACTGCTCACTGATGATACCCCCGCCGCAAGTGGATAATATCAATAGTGTAAAAATATGCAAGTGTTCGGTAAACAGGAAGTTGTCGAGTGATGAATCTGAAAATGCATCACACGGTATGGCTGACTTATATAAATCCTGAAACCAAATTTCAGAAATCCTTGTATTGTAGTTCCTGAGAAAAATGTGACGAAAATTTTCAACTTGGCTATCGTGTGTAAAATCAGACAAGTGTTCGGTAAACAGGAAGTTGTCAAGTGATGAATCTGAAAACGCATCACACGGTATGGCTGACATATATAAATGTTGATACCAAATTACAGAAAGGGTGGATGTGTAGTTCCTGAGAAAAATGTGACGAAAGTTTCATGGGACGGACTGACTGACGGACTGATGGACGGACGGACGGACTGACAGACAGAGGTAAAACAGTATACCCCCCCTTTTTTAAAGCGGGGGTATAATAAACTAGATATCATTGAGATGGGAGCCATCTCTGTGGGCCCCGCTGTGAATAATGTGCATTAAAAAATTGTATCTTTACCATAGGACATGGGTTTGTCAACTGAAATCAAAGTTTTTGACCTTGACCTTTGACCTATGAAGTTGTAAATAAATTATGACACACCCTTTGGTGTTGGTTTATAAGCATGTCAAGTATAAACTTTGAAATGATAAAGGTTCTCAAGATATAGAGCAGACACGATCTTTACCATAAGACATGGGGTATGTCAACTGAAACCAAAGTTTATGACCTTGACCTTTGAACTAGGAAGTTGCACATAAATTATGACACACCCTTTGGTGTTGGTTTATATACATGTCAAGTATAAACTTTGAAATGATAACGGTTCTCAAGATAAAGAGCGGACACAATCTTTACCATAGGACATGGGGTTGTCAACTGAAACCAAAGTTTTTGACCTTGAACTATGCCCTAGGCAGTCGTTCATAAATTATGACACACCCTCTGGTGTTGGTTCATATACATGTCAAGTATAAACTTTGAAATCATAACGGTTCTCAAGATATAGAGCGGACACGATCTTCACCACAGGACACAGGGTTGTCAACTGAAACCAAAGTTTTTTTACCTTGACCTTTGACCTAGGAAGTTGTACATACATCATGACACGCCCTCTGGTGGTGGTTAATAAACATGTAAAGTATAAAGTATGAAATCATAATGGTTCTCTAGATATGGAGCGGACACAAAGTGTTACGGACGGACGGACAGAGGGACGGACGGACAGACTGATCACTATAGGGGACCGCCTTTGGCGGGACCCTAATTATACCAAAACTACTTCTATTGATACTAGTTTAGATAGGAATAGTCTTGAGCTCTTTGCGGACAGAGATTTTTGGTGAAAACCTTCAACTTTGTATTTGCATATAAGAGTATACAAAATATGTACTTCGTTGAATTCTTGGTTCCTGGACACACATGAAATCCAACAAAAACTGGTATACCACAAATAATAATGAATCCACAATATACTATATTACAATCATAATGACATTATGGCTACTGTAAATTCAGAAATTATTGCAATGTTTTTATTATTTCAAAAAATGCAACAATGCAACAATCACAATAATCTAAACTCGCATTTTGAAATTTTTTATATGAATTAAACAGGATTTTTTTCTCAATATCTTAAAAATTTAAATGGCATTTTAGTTTAAAATTACAAAATCTCAATAATAAATGCATGCAATAATTTCTGAATTTACAGTTCTTAAGCAAAATACTATACCTTTCCATTGATTCGATTGTAGAAGTTGTACTCTGTGACATAGTGACTGCTGAACTATTCTCATCACTCTCTGGTGTATGACTTAGGGCTAACAAATGACTGTGTTTCTTTTTAGAAGTTTTACCACCAAATGAAGGTGACCACTCTATTGCAGTTGGTATTGGCAGACTTTTACCTGTCTCTCGTAGCATTGTTAATGTCTTTACATCCCATAGTTCTGTTGGTTTGTCTTTAAATCCAATCACAAAATAGTTCCTGTTAAATAAAATTGAGAATGGAAATGGGGAATGTGTCAAAGAGACAACACCCGACCACAGAAAAAACAACAGCAGAAGGTCACCAACAGGTCTTCAATGTAGCGAGACATTCCTGCAACCGGAGGCGTCCTTCAGCTGGCCCCTAAACAAATATATACTAGTTCAGTGATAATGAACGCCATACTAATTTACGAATTGTACACAAGAAACTAAAATTAAAAAAATACAAGACTAACAAAGGCCAGAGGCTCCTGACATGGGACAGGCGCAAAAATACATACATGTAGGCATATCAAGAGCTGTCACCACAAACTGGGAAAAGATTCACATAAATATGATACACTGTTTAAAACAATTATATTCCGGTAAACCAAATAGGCAATTTTAAAAATAATATCTTCAGTTAGTAACAAACTAAAACAAGGAGATTGGTGATAAATAGTGCAAATTTTTTTTAAAATACAGTAAGCTGTGAAATTTTCCAACAGGGTCTATATATATTTTTGTTTACTTTGTAATGAATATAAAATGCAAATAGTGTGATGAAGATAAAACATCGAAAATATCCCCTCATCTTTTTTTTTTATATTGAAGGAAGATCACAATCTGAGACAATAATATTACCTTATTCATGTACCCAAGAATAAAACCTTGTAAACAGGTTTGGTCAACAATGGTCAAAGAAATTGCAAAACTTAAACTCTTCAGGTACGAGAAAAACAAGATAAGAAAAACTTAGCAAACAGTATTGGATCAAGATATTGGTAAACTTAATAATTTAGAAGTAAAAGTTTTCCAGTTAAGTTTCTTTTAATATAAAAAGATTAACATTACCTTGAATAAGACACTCTCAATATTTCTATAGGAGATTCATGGTCTCTGTTCGGTCTGACATGTGTAATTTTACCTGAAAAAAACAATATAAATATCATTCCATTATGGCAAAGTAAAGTAAGAGTGCAGAATGGCAAACTCAGTATTTTTTTTCCATTTAGATAGGGTCATACAATGTGACTGGAGACTGCAGAATGGCAGACTCAGTATTTTTTTTCCATTTAGATAGGAACATACAATGTGACTGGAGACTGCAGAATGGCAAACTCAGTATTTTTTTTCTCATTTAGATAGGGACATACAATATGACTGGAGACAGTGAAAGTAAAGCCACCGATTTAAAACTTGATCTGTGTTTGAACTAAATATGCAATAGTTATCCTCTAACATTGAAAGAGTACAACTTAAAAGCATTTTAATGAATACAAATTTATGTGTATAATACCAATCAATCCCCAACTTCTTTGTCTATAATTTTAAGATATAAATCTTCTTATTTTATGGTTGAAAATTGTTAATCATTAAAAGAATTTACCGATTAACTATACTTATCCATTTACAAACTATAAAAAATGAGGCAAATATCCAAACAAAAAACTCCTTGTGCAGAAAAAATGTACAAGTACCATTACATACTTACCAGATGATACATCAACAAATACAATTTCATTTTTCACTTGTCCTGTTGGTCCTGGATTTGGGTAGGAAAATGACATAAAGCTCTGTAAACTGCACCACTCTATACCTCTGAAATACGCAAATAATAAAAATACTTATATTTCATTTCATACAATAGTTTGGGTATTTGCCTGATATTCAGGTTTTTAAAGCTTCCACTGGTTATACTTCATAATTAAATTGTCTAGATATTACCTCACAGTAACAGTAACAGTAACACTACTGAACCCATTTTTTTTGTTTTTTATTTTATGTCATTAAATTGTGCAAAAATACTCGGTGTTTTTGTTTGTCTACATAATGCTATTTTATCATCTTATAATGCAGTATACTGTAAACCAACTTATTATCCAGGATACTTTATTTTGTGTAGAGGTTTGCAGTTGAATTCACAAGATTATGTTTAACTTGTAACCAACTTTATTGATTCATTTTAGGTCAAAATAAAATAAACTTGTTTTTAGGGTTTTTCTAACTTCATTGATTTCTTATACCTTAAAATGCCTAGCCTTAAGTTACATTTCTAGGTTAATAAGCAAACTAGGATATGCCTAGAAAAAATAAAACAGATTAGTTCAAATTTGAAATGAAGCAACTTTTTATCAGCTATTTACCTGACAGTAGTTGTATGTACACTGTATTCCTTTTCTATTTCTCCAGATGATATATTTAGAATTTGAATAATACCATTATTGTTACCTGTAAAATAGGCAAACAAAATTTAGATGTACAAAACAGTACAAAAAAAGTGTGAGATTTTCTGCAACCTCCAAACGGTATAAGTAAGAACGGCAAATTCCCTTTTTAGGTGTAGGAAACCCCAATATACTCTTGAATTGCTTATAAACACTTTTATATCCTGTAAAGAGTCTGTGCAAGTTTAATGAAAATCTGTTATGTTGATTTATAGAGCAGCATAAGTAACAAAGTTCTGTAAAAGCAGAAATGTTTTTATAACAATTTAATTCTATCGGTTGACATTATTTATGATCCAAGACTGCTGCCTTAATGCCCACTACCATATTAATACATCTGAACAGAACATTAATTGTAAAATTCAAAATTGTACTTACCCAGAGCCAAAAGTGGGTTGTAGATATGATAGTTCTTTGTGGTCATAGGGGGACACATTCTAATGACTGTTACTGCAGGTGCTACACCAGACAGTAAACCAGTCATAACAAACTTTAGATGACCATGACCTATTGGAATGCTATGGTGGCCAATCATACTGCTCAATACTGACTTTGGCGCTGGAATGTCACTAATTACAGGAAAATCTAATTTTGTATTGATACCCTTTGGTGTGGAAATCACTGATGGATTCTGTAAAATAAATTATTTTTTAGGAAAATTAGAGTAGTAAGCATGTAAACTTTGAAATATTCTATCTTTTATCTTATTCAAAACTTGTGTAGACTAGGTCAATTTACAGTTTTCATAAAGAATGGAGATTTTTCTAAATGACAACCTTTATGTCTTTTTTTGTCTGTGAATTTGTGTTGATTTGTTGAGGCCTTGTACAGGTTCATCAAATTTTTTTTTCACTGCCCTTTTCAATGAAGCTGAATTATACCACAAGTGAGTTACACTTTATTTAGAATGACAGATTTATCATGCATATTGCCATTTAAATTGTTTCACCCCTGATTATTTATTCTTCGATCCATCCAATAGTCAAACCAACACAGGGTAAATGGTTTCTTAGAAATGTTTTTTTAAATCTTTTTTACCTGAGCTAACAATATTTCCCAGAAAATCATTCTACCATCTGTAACTGACAAGGTTATTGTCTTCTCTGATACAGGACAACATGTTATACAACAAACTTTACTATTTCTAGTCACTCTCATAGAGTCTGACTGACATCTGACATCATACATCATATCCATTGACATCGGAGGAGGAGAATCGTCTGTAACAGAAAAAAACAATCTTTATTTTCATTAAATAAAATAAGCCTGGAAACTTACTTGTACATCATGCCCTTGTATATATTACAGTAATCTTAATGGATTATTACGATTGTAATAGCTGATAATTTTCCATCTCACGCTTCTCCAACGAAAACGGTTTTTCTCTATAAAACTTTCTCAGTGCAAAATATTTATCTCAGGTTATCATATAGCAATAATTCATTTTTAATGTAGCAAGGTGGAATGAAATACAATGACACAAACAAGAAAATTTAAATATATAAAATCCAAACCAAAATCAAAAAAAAACCCTAACTTTATCTGTATTCTGATAAAATATTTACCAAAAGCTCCTGTGCCCTCAGATGCAGGTGTATTGATGACATTGGTTTTCCTCCTAACTCGTGCTGTGAGACTTCCATTCTCATGTAAACAAATAAGAACATCTCTCTGCCTTAAGGATAATACCTGACAAATACAAAGGTTATATCTTTTAAAATACTATCTGCATGTAATAGATTACAATGTGATGAGCAACTGTGCTTGTTATTGTTACATAATTGTTTATTGTACATAAATATGGCTGTTACTTTTCTTGTTTGAATTGTTTTGCATTGTCATTTCGGGGCCTATTAAAGCTGACTATGCGGTATGGGTTTAACTCATCATGAAGGCCATACGGTGACCTATAGTGTTTAATTTAAGTGTCATTTTGGTCTCTTGTGGAGAGTTGTCTCATTGGCAATCATACCACATCTTCTTTTTTTATTATTATAATATTTGTTATCTCCAAATACTTTTCAATTAATTTCAAAAAGCGTTTTTATATTTGCCATCTGAAAACCAAATTTAACTGATTTTTTCAAACAAACCAGTACATTAACTTTGAAACAAAGAAAAAAATTACAACTTAATGTTCCTTTAGTGCTTCAAAACATTCCATAAAAATTCAATTAATTTCAAACATCCATGTACCATAAATTTGGAACAGTAAAAGTGAAAAAAAAGACTTGGACTATAATAATTAAAGCAAGATTAAAACAAAATATTATCGATGAAATAACATTTGTACAGCCACAGCATAAAATATAGGTGAAGTTGATCAAATTATTTTACCAAGACAATTGTGTACTTACCTGCACATATGGTGATCCTGATCTTTCCATTTGTATAATGCCCACAGTCTGGTTAATTTCTAGATCTAAGATAAGAATTTCCCTTGGGTACAGTAAAATGAGATGGTGTCGACATGACTGATGATGGAGCAACTGTAAACATTCATTTAAAGCCATGGATTCTATGTCAGCAGTTGATCTGAGAAATAAATATTTAAGATTTTATAAGAGTAATTAAGTTTCCTTTAAGCTGTTTAGATAACTGATCATATCTGTTCCCCGTTATAGAATAAAACTGTGTTATGTAGGGGGGGGGGCTAGACCATTTTCGGGACGCGGGGGTCGGCCGATTTTAGAAACAGGAAATCGGGATTGCCTTGTTTAAAGATTGGGGATTCGGGATAGAAAAACATTGGGATATGGGAAAGCCACGTTTTTAGCCAAGGGAAATTGGGATTATTATGTTGAAATATAACGGGATTGACAAACAACTCTACCTTGGACAGATAAAAGTGCCATATTCATTATACTTCAATCAGAATCGCATCTAGAAAAAGAGTAGATCCAGAGTACATGTAAACCCCAAGGGTGACTGAGGTCACTTGGTCTTCTCCCGACCGGAAGTAAAATGCTTGCTGAAATTGGGCATCCGTTTGTGCTGTGCAGGATGTATCAAATTCGCAGTCACGTCGGTCAGAATGGGGACTTTAAATCGCACTCTCTTTACACGAGGCATCCGATTTAAAGTCCCCATTCTGATCGACGTTTAAGATAGGACGGCAATTCAAAGATGACAAAGGAAAAGTAATAACCTTTTCCATTAATACACAGCATCAATAGGATCACGAGAAAACATTCCTTCAAACTGAAAGATCAAAATAGGTGGATGTAGAAAATTATCTCTTTCTGTTATAATACTAATAAGTATTCATTCAATCAACTTGAAAATATCGTTTGA
Organism: Mytilus edulis; assembly: GCF_963676685.1. NCBI lineage: Eukaryota > Metazoa > Mollusca > Bivalvia > Mytilida > Mytilidae > Mytilus > Mytilus edulis. The sequence continues at coordinate 38,517,326 of NC_092347.1, forward strand.
TTTTTGATTTATACAAAACCTTACCCCCCCCCCCCCTTTCCCCCCTAAGCGTGTGCATCCAGTTTATTCAAGTAAAATTCTTGTATTGACACTGAAAGACTTTGAACATCAATCATATTCGAGACGTTTAAATCGTAAGCATTGAAACTTTAAACTTTAAATTTTGGAACAAATTTATCGGGATCAGGATTTTTAACAAAATATCTCCGGGATTTCGGGATTTTCTGATATTAAAACCGGGAAATCGGGATGAGTCCCCCTCTAGCCCCCCTCATGTATGGTATGGGTACAATATTTGTAAAAGACAGTACCATTTTGAAACTGAAGACATATTTGAAAGCCAAATCAATTGTTCTTCACTAAAATTTTATCAATTAAAAAACATTAACTGATTCCAGTTTAGCCACATATTAAATTATAAATGTTTATAAAAAAAGAACCTTTGAAATGCCCAGTTGTTAGCGGACATTCTAGTAATATATTGCATTATTTTTTTTCTTTTCTGAATCAATTTCAAATGATAAGTTAACTTTCAAATTAGAAAATGTATCACAAGAATATCAAAATCAACAGATATTTACACTATTTGCTATGATTAATTTTTCTACTTTTCTACACTATTTGTATATGAAGTGTAGGATATGAACAAAATCTTACTTCTTTGATGGTTCCCCAACTAGGATTGAACTCATTTTTTGGGCTAGATTCTTTGATGACATGGCTTTTTTCTCTAAACTACCGTTTGAACTTTCTGCCTTCAGCGAGGAAGCTAAAAATAAACATATTTGTTTATCGTTCATTTTTTGTACATAAATGAGACTGTTAGTTTTCTCGTTTGAATTGTTTTACATTGTCATTTTAGGGCCTATTAAAGCTGACTATGCAGTATGGGCTTTGCTCATTGTTGAAGGCCGTACTGTGACTTATAGTTGTTAATTTATGTGTCTTTTTTTTTGTCTCTTGTGGAGAGTTAGTCTCATTGGCAATCATACCACATCTTCTTTTTTTATATATAGTTTGCAAAAAACATCTTTTAGTTTTAGTCATCTTAAGACATACACATAATTATACATAGGACTAAACATAAACATATAAACTGTATCTTGACTTTAACTTCACAATGGTGTCTACATATTGTTGTCTTTGTCATTAAAAAAACCAGCATTACTTACAAAAAGACCATGAATAGGACTAAATGATGATCTGTGATGTCAACGGTAATTATGTGAGTATCCCTGACACAAAATGTAAGCAGGATACCAGGAGGCAATATCTATATATTAAATGCATGTACATATATATTTTTTATAGAAAAATGGTGGATTTCAGGATGAATAAAACTTACCTTGACTAGAGGGACTACAGATGTAAAATTTCTTTCCATTATCTGAAGGGGTCTTTGTAATAGAGAAGTCTTCAATGAAAATGATACTATCCTGTCCTAAAACTGAAATCAAATCATAAAACAGTAAATTAAGAAGTAAATATAGTAATGGGGAAAAGAATCAATTACTTTGAATATATTAAGCAGTAAACTTTTATTTTAAATATAAAAGTGAGATTGAGTTTTCTTGTATCTTTAAAGCATGTTTGATCAAGTTAAATTTTACTACAGTAGCTATATATAGATTCTAGCTAATCAGGAGATTAAAATGTGTAAAAATATATATCCCATTTCCCTATGTAAAGTTTTATCTAATGAAATACCCTTATTCTTTTTTAATGATCCTGGCTGTTCCAAAGAATCTACATAGTACCCAGGGAAGGCTCATTGAACAAGAATGTGTCCAAAGTACACGGATGCCCCACTCGCACTATTCTTTTCCATGTTCCATGGACCGTGAAATTGGGTAATAATCTAATTTGGCATTAAAATTAGAAAGATTAGACTATAGAGAACATATGTACTAAGTTTCAAGTTGATTAAACTTCAATTTCATCAAAAACTACCTTTACCAAAAACTTTAACTTGAAACTTGCACTTTCGTTTTCTATGTTCAGTGGACCGTGAAATTGTGGTCAAATGTCTAATTTGGCTTTAAAATTAGAAAGATCATATCATAAGCAACAAGTGTACTAAGTTTCAAGTTGATTGGAATTCAGCTTCATCAAAAACTACCTTGACCAAATCTTTAACATGAAACTCCCACTTTCATTTTCTATGTTCAGTGGACCGTGAAATTGGGGTCAAAAGTCTAATTTGGCTTTAAAATTAGAAAGAATATATCATAGGCAACAAGTGTTCTCAGTTTCAAGTTGATTGGACTTCAGCTTCATCAAAAACTACCTTGACCAAAAACCTTAACCGAACGAACACACGAACGGAGCCACAGACCAGAAAACATAATGCCCCTCTACTATCGTAGGTGGGGCATAAAAATAGTGTAAGTACTGTGTAACCACCTTGAAGGCAATTAAAAAAATTATCTATCACTGTACAAATAAAACTTTCCATAGCTGAAATTATAACATGTATGTTACTATGGACAAGTCCTTACAGCAAATAATATCCTCAATCATATTATAATTTTAAGAATGTTTCTGGTACCTACATGCAACATTTCTATGGTTAAATGGATCAAATGAGAATGATAACAATGTTTCTGTGTATGATTTTTTCCATAACTTGGTCCCTGTATCTGCATTCCATAATATCATAGAGTAGGGAGGATGCAGAGCTACCAGTAAATCATAAGAGGCATCCTGGTTTGACAACCATTGTAAATCTGCAATATTCAAAATTATTCAAAATTAGATTACTCATACAAGGAAAAAAGCTGTCAAATTTACAGCAAATTTCGTTTTATAAAGGCTAACATTCTTAATAACAGAGCAGGTACATAACGAGTATAATGAAATTCAGTGTTGTCATCAGTAATGAAATATTAAAACTTAAAAAAGCATTGGTTGAATGGTTTTATAAGTAATTGCACAGAAATGACATAAAGTGCCATTTTTTAATCAATCAAGGATGATAACCCTTATGTATAACAGCAACATGTTTGGTATCAGTAACAATATATATTGAATTGTGTAAATAATAAGCTGAACAGTTCATAAGTTATTTCATGGAAATAGTACATTAAATTTTATTAATCGATGTACTAGTTTTACCCCACAACACTTTGTATGTGCCTGTCCCAAGTCAGATGTCTTTTATTCAGTGGTAGTCATTTGTTACTATGTATCATACCAAGTCAGATGTTTTTAATTCAGTGGTAGTCATTTGTTACTATGTATCATACCAAGTCAGATGTCTTTAATTCAGTGGTAGTCATTTGTTACTATGTATCATACCAAGTCAGATGTTTTTAATTCAGTGGTAGTCATTTGTTACTATGTATCATACCAAGTCAGATGTCTTTAATTCAGTGGTAGTCATTTGTTACTATGTATCATACCAAGTCAGATGTCTTTTATTCAGTGGTAGTCATTTGTTACTATGTATCATACCAAGTCAGATGTCTTTAATTCAGTGGTAGTCATTTGTTACTATGTATCATACCAAGTCAGATGTCTTTTATTCAATGGTAGTCATTTGTTACCATGTATCATACCAAGTCAGTTGTCTTTAATTCAGTGGTAGTCATTTGTTACTATGTATCATACCAAGTCAGATGTCTTTAATTCAGTGGTAGTCATTTGTTACTATGTATCATACCAAGTCAGATGTCTTTAATTCAGTGGTAGTCATTTGTTACTATGTATCATACCAAGTCAGATGTCTTTAATTCAGTGGTAGTCATTTGTTACTATGTATCATACCAAGTCAGATGTCTTTAATTCAGTGGTAGTCATTTGTTACTATGTATCATACCAAGTCAGATGTCTTTTATTCAATGGTAGTCATTTGTTACCATGTATCATACCAAGTCAGTTGTCTTTAATTCAGTGGTAGTCATTTGTTACTATGTATCATACCAAGTCAGATGTCTTTAATTCAGTGGTAGTCATTTGTTACTATGTATCATACCAAGTCAGATGTCTTTAATTCAGTGGTAGTCATTTGTTACTATGTATCATACCAAGTCAGATGTCTTTAATTCAGTGGTAGTCATTTGTTACTATGTATCATACCAAGTCAGATGTCTTTAATTCAGTGGTAGTCATTTGTTACTATGTATCATACCAAGTCAGATGTCTTTAATTCAGTGGTAGTCATTTGTTACTATGTATCATACCAAGTCAGATGTCTTTAATTCAGTGGTAGTCATTTGTTACTATGTATCATACCAAGTCAGATGTCTTTAATTCAGTGGTAGTCATTTGTTACTATGTATCATACCAAGTCAGATGTCTTTAATTCAGTGGTAGTCATTTGTTACTATGTATCATACCAAGTCAGATGTCTTTAATTCAGTGGTAGTCATTTGTTACTATGTATCATACCAAGTCAGATGTCTTTAATTCAGTGGTAGTCATTTGTTACTATGTATCATACCAAGTCAGATGTCTTTAATTCAGTGGTAGTCATTTGTTACTATGTATCATACCAAGTCAGATGTCTTTAATTCAGTGGTAGTCATTTGTTACTATGTATCATACCAAGTCAGATGTCTTTAATTCAGTGGTAGTCATTTGTTACTATGTATCATACCAAGTCAGATGTCTTTAATTCAGTGGTAGTCATTTGTTACTATGTATCATACCAAGTCAGATGTCTTTTATTCAATGGTAGTCATTTGTTACCATGTATCATACCAAGTCAGTTGTCTTTAATTCAGTGGTAGTCATTTGTTACTATGTATCATACCAAGTCAGATGTCTTTAATTCAGTGGTAGTCATTTGTTACTATGTATCATACCAAGTCAGATGTCTTTAATTCAGTGGTAGTCATTTGTTACTATGTATCATACCAAGTCAGATGTCTTTAATTCAGTGGTAGTCATTTGTTACTATGTATCATACCAAGTCAGATGTCTTTAATTCAGTGGTAGTCATTTGTTACTATGTATCATACCAAGTCAGATGTCTTTAATTCAGTGGTAGTCATTTGTTACTATGTATCATACCAAGTCAGATGTCTTTAATTCAGTGGTAGTCATTTGTTACTATGTATCATACCAAGTCAGATGTCTTTAATTCAGTGGTAGTCATTTGTTACTATGTATCATACCAAGTCAGATGTCTTTAATTCAGTGGTAGTCATTTGTTACTATGTATCATACCAAGTCAGATGTCTTTTATTCAATGGTAGTCATTTGTTACCATGTATCATACCAAGTCAGTTGTCTTTAATTCAGTGGTAGTCATTTGTTACTATGTATCATACCAAGTCAGATGTCTTTAATTCAGTGGTAGTCATTTGTTACTATGTATCATACCAAGTCAGATGTCTTTAATTCAGTGGTAGTCATTTGTTACTATGTATCATACCAAGTCAGATGTCTTTAATTCAGTGGTAGTCATTTGTTACTATGTATCATACCAAGTCAGATGTCTTTAATTCAGTGGTAGTCATTTGTTACTATGTATCATACCAAGTCAGATGTCTTTAATTCAGTGGTAGTCATTTGTTACTATGTATCATACCAAGTCAGATGTCTTTAATTCAGTGGTAGTCATTTGTTACTATGTATCATACCAAGTCAGATGTCTTTAATTCAGTGGTAGTCATTTGTTACTATGTATCATACCAAGTCAGATGTCTTTAATTCAGTGGTAGTCATTTGTTACTATGTATCATACCAAGTCAGATGTCTTTAATTCAGTGGTAGTCATTTGTTACTATGTATCATACCAAGTCAGATGTCTTTTATTCAATGGTAGTCATTTGTTACCATGTATCATACCAAGTCAGTTGTCTTTAATTCAGTGGTAGTCATTTGTTACTATGTATCATACCAAGTCAGATGTCTTTAATTCAGTGGTAGTCATTTGTTACTATGTATCATACCAAGTCAGATGTCTTTAATTCAGTGGTAGTCATTTGTTACTATGTATCATACCAAGTCAGATGTCTTTAATTCAGTGGTAGTCATTTGTTACTATGTATCATACCAAGTCAGATGTCTTTAATTCAGTGGTAGTCATTTGTTACTATGTATCATACCAAGTCAGATGTCTTTAATTCAGTGGTAGTCATTTGTTACTATGTATCATACCAAGTCAGATGTCTTTTATTCAATGGTAGTCATTTGTTACCATGTATCATACCAAGTCAGTTGTCTTTAATTCAGTGGTAGTCATTTGTTACTATGTATCATACCAAGTCAGATGTCTTTAATTCAGTGGTAGTCATTTGTTACTATGTATCATACCAAGTCAGATGTCTTTAATTCAGTGGTAGTCATTTGTTACTATGTATCATACCAAGTCAGATGTCTTTAATTCAGTGGTAGTCATTTGTTACTATGTATCATACCAAGTCAGATGTCTTTAATTCAGTGGTAGTCATTTGTTACTATGTATCATACCAAGTCAGATGTCTTTAATTCAGTGGTAGTCATTTGTTACTATGTATCATACCAAGTCAGATGTCTTTAATTCAGTGGTAGTCATTTGTTACTATGTATCATACCAAGTCAGATGTCTTTAATTCAGTGGTAGTCATTTGTTACTATGTATCATATTTGTTTTTTATTCATTGTTTTATTCATTAATCAAGATATTAGGTTTTTTGTTTGATTTGTTTTTACATTTATCATTTTTGTTTCGCTCGCTGACTGTTTGATATGGGTTTTACTCATTGTTGAAGGCTGTACTGTGACCTGTAGTTGTTATTTGGTCTCTGACGGAGGTCTAATTTTCAATTATACCACATCTTCTTGTTTGTATCATATATTACCTTGTATAGGTTTGTTGCCATCACTGAATTCTGTTTTTGGTTCTCCTTGCTTGACATCCCATATTATAATCAAACCATTAGAATCACCAGAGGCTAGTCTTAATGTATAAGGACTTCCAAGATCATGGTGGTAATTCTCATGTGACCATTTCACCTAAATCATACAAATACATGAATTTATGGAAATATTTTGACACATATGCAATAATGAAGAGAAGAGATACACTAAGCTCTCGTTGTGATATAGCCTTTTTGCACTCATGCAGCGTAAAGCAAACACCAATCAATCTGTGTCATTTGGTCTTTGTGAAAAGTTGTCTCATTGTCAATTATACCCTCTAATCTTTTTTTATATACAGAGATAAAAGACTATTCAAGAAAAATCAGCTGTAGTTGAAAATTCTAAAAACAAATTTTTAGTTCATTTTATTAATAAGTTACACCAGTTAATCAGATATCAATCCACGGAATGTTGTCATTGAACAACTGACTCATAGTGATTGATTGATTGTTGGTTGCTTAACGTCCAGTGGCAAACTGACTCATAGTGTGATGTAATAATAAAGGCAATGCGTGACATCAGAAATGTTATAGAAAATGCATGATTGTTAAAGTCATCTTTCTATACGAATATACACCCTAAAGTCAATATTGGATGTAATATTTTTTTACAGGAGCTTCTATCCTTTAATTTTATTTGACCAATTCATTTTATCATTATAATCAATAACACTTAATCTTTTCCTGAAAATGGTGCACATACTGGACACTATGCAAATTATATTTGACAATTTTTGATGCAAAATCAAATCAAAATTATTTTCTACATAAAAAAAATGCTTATGGAGGTACTTTTTTAAAATTATTTTTCATTTGATTTTTTTTTTATGTGTTGGAATCTTTTGATTTTGCCATAATAAAGGGGACTTTCCCTTTTGTATTTCTTGGAGTTTGGTATTTTTGAATTTTTCATATTTCATCTAAGATTAATTCTGACCTACCTTGACAACTGTTCCCTTATGCTTGACCAATACTTGTATGACCTGTAAAATATACCATATGTCATTATGTCAAATAATTTCTTTTTTTCATCTTACGAAATACTTTTATATGTCAGATTTATGACCCTAAATTAAATTCAAGAGTTAAAAAAAAAAAGGCCTTTATTTAATATATAGTTTATAATTTGCTGATATCATCCCATAGTTGTGTTTAATATACAAAATTGTAATTTGATTGGCATTCATCAAGCATTCATGTCAATCAGTACTAAGGGCTGTCTAGAAATTGTAGTGAAGTATGAGATCTCTATTATTCCAGAGATTATTTATTTGCTTTTCAGATAAAATTTAAAGCTCAAAACATTAAAATTTTCATTTCATATTGAGGCATGCAATCATCATGATCATAATCATCTTCAAAATGTTTTGATTGCACTATGTATCGGTACATGTATTGTCTATAATTCTATAGTGTGCTTACTGTAAAGTATGGTATTAAATTTCATGTGCATAACACAAGTTCAGCAAGCCTGGTGCGTTAAATATTAAAATTTAACTGTCTCTAGCAGACAATGGTAGAGAAATATTGTAACACACTTGTTCTAGTGGTGGAATCTATATTTCTGGTATGTGCATGAGAGGAAAAGATTGGAAAGCCAAACATATAAAACATTGAAAAGCATTAAAATCAAAGGGATTCAACAGAACACCCCAAATTGGCAGGCTCTAGCCAACTTTAACAGATGGATTTGCAACCAAAGTTTTACTACCCTTGAAACCAATGATATATATATATATCACAAATGTATCTGAATTTTTTTTTTTTAAATTTAGTAAACCTGCACTGATTTATTAAATTTAAACATGTTGAAAATACTATACCTGAACATTTTTCGGGTCAATAATAGAAACATATCTCTGACATCCTTGTGCTATCAAACCTTGCCAGCCCCTACAAGATAACGTATGATTAAATAAACCATAATTGATAATAAATATATGATGAAATGGATTACAAATCTTAATGATTTGTTTTATACTTGTCATATATACCATAAGATCTACAAAAAATGTATATGCTTCCAGTGAAATGGGAACTGCTTAACCTTTATTGGCAATTGAGTTCACCCTTGGACTTACAGGGATCTTAATGATCTTGTCTCTCAATCTTTAAATTTCTGTGTCCTATTTCATGGAATGTTGGTTGTCCTCTTTTTGTGACTGTGTTATCTGTTTTCCTTTGACATGATTTGAATCATCTTACCTTTTTGTCGTTCTAGTTACCATGGTTAAATTAGCAATAAGGTAAAGTCTGTTATTTTCATTTTTTTTTTAATTTATTCATTTTCAAAACTTTCTTTTTAACTTAACATGAAGTACATGTATATCTTATTTATGCAAGTTACATTTTAAGTTTTGATGGAAACAGTTATTAAAAACAATAAATCAGAAAATAATTACATGAAATAATTGTTTTAAGTTATATATCCAAAGTTTTGTTGTGATTGTAAATGTTCTGATCTAGATGTGTAATTTTTTATTTTTATAAAAATGGATAATTACCACGTGAATCACTGTTAACATTTACTCGGAAGAAGTTATTCTGAGTATTTTTTATTTCGATTGGTTAATTTGTTTACCAGATACTGGACGCTCTTATATATTTCTTTGTTTCGGGATTCGCTGTACATTTGAAATTTATCGTTAAAATTATTTACCCTCCCACCCTCAGCATAAAACTGTGTTAGTTATGAATTTTATTGTATTCTATGTACTTATTTATAAGATGTGCTTGTATATACTGTGGCTAGCTCATATGTTTATTCGATCTGTTTTGATGATTATATTTATTATTTCTAATGGCTTGACGCTATATTTGCTCATTAACATTAACTTTACATGTTATATGTGACTGCCAGTGGTATAGTCGAGTGTTTATCCTGTGCTGTGAAATATATTTGCTTGTCTTGTGTATATATTGTGCCGTAATAAAATTGAGTAACTTTGCTTTCTTTTGTGAGAAGCCTGGTAATTGAACATGAAATTTCAGAATCGAAATGGGGAATATGTGAAAGAGAGAATAACTCGACCAAAGAACAGAAAGTTCAAAACAACTGAAGGCCACCCAATGGGCATATCCCTAAAAATCTGATTGCTGATACATTGTACTTTAAAATTCATAGTAAATTGATTTTGAGTTGTTTCCCTTGATTTCTTATTTGAAGGGTTAAATGTTTGACTAACTTATTTGAAACATGTAGTATAACCAAGTCTAATTGTTTCTAGAGAGAGGTGATAATTCAAGGAAGGCTTAAAGTAAAGTGGTCAATAAAGCAAGTTGAATTTGGCTCATTTTTGAAGACATTTTACTTTTAGACATCCAGCAAATGGGAAGTAACTCTTGCTCAAATTGTATTTATTGAAACCTTTCTATAGCAGTATGAGTCCTCTTTAAGAACAACATGTACAAAATGTTTATCACCAGGTCACCTGATTTTTATCTTTAACTTCAAATATTTTTCTGTGTTAGAACCCAATCCTTAATGCTGTGTGCTTGGCAGAAAAGCAGTCAATACCAATTTGACCAGTCCAAGGGTTGAAGCCCCCACCTCCCATACTCCAGGGAAATACCACAACACGACGATGTCCTTGTATTACATAAATATTAAGCTTTGATGTCCAGTGTGAGCCAAGTTTCCTTGTTGAAGGCTGTACTTTGACCTAATAAGGGTTTACTTTTACAAATTAATTGTGACTTGGAAAGAGATTACTTTGTCTAATTGGCACTCATACCACATCGGCTTATTTTTATTTACTATTGCCATTGTTTACCTGTTTAATGAAAATTGTAATTATTTTTATGCCAAACAAAAAATATGCAATTGTATATTTTTTTTAGTCAAACATACATACAGATTTCCCTATCCTAGTTAATTGCTGTTTTTCTGGATTGTATTTATAAAAATTAGTGGGCTAGTAGGGTATTGGATCTGTTCGCCTTAATAACACGTTCATGCGCCCTTCTTAAAATAAAAAAAATCAATATTAAGGGCAATCATATTTAACATGTTTAATATAAACTTATTCAGATTTTATAAGGTATATATTTTTGGAATTTCTAAAAACACATAGAAAGCTTGTTCAATGACATATACATGTATACATACTTCTCACTGATTGTTGATATACTAGTCCTTGATGGATTAATAATAAATACAACATTTTGTATCGATAAAATAGTCAACTTTGAATTAATTTTTTTTTTAAATGTACTGTCGAAATCGTAAATCTTGAAAATGATTTAAATATATAAACAAGCTCATTTATTATTTTATTCTGAAACTACTTTAACACATGTGATATATTAGTCAGTCATAGTTATACTACTTTTAAAAATCGACTAAATAGAATGATTTGGTAACAAATATCAATTAAGATAAATTATACATTCTACTATGAATTTTATTTACCAAATTAGGTCTACTATCTAAATCAAAGGGAAACTTATAAAATGGTTACGGCAAAACAATTATTCGGCGAATTTTCAACAAACTTTAAGATATTCTGTTCAAATATTAAACATTATGCATCTAGACAATAAGAAAAAAAAATCAGGGCGAATGGACCCTAGGCGAACAGTTATCAGGGTAAACATGTATTAGGGCGAAAGTGAATCAGGGCCAACAGACCTGGATTCTGCTAGGTGTGCGCTAGTTCATCTTTCGGAAAGGCTATTTCATTTTTTTATTGGGAGGATTCACAGGCACTTGTTTCTATCTATACGAAGGTCGACTATCCATATAAATAGAATTCTATTTATATGGATAGTCGACCTTCGTATGGATAGAAACAAGTGCCTGTGGGAGGATTCCTATAATGTCATAGAAAATAAATTAAATAGCCTTTGACGACCTCATAAATATTTGGACTAGGTGTGCATGGTAGTTAGATTGTCAAAAGTTGTTATCAAAAGTTGAAAGGAGCAAAAATTTATAAATAATTTATGTCAATTTTAGAAATTGTCTTCTGAAGAATGTTTGAAAATCCAAGACTATGGGTTATATTCTATGAGATAGCTGGTCACTTTTACCAATCACAAGCCCCTTTATTCTGTAGATGAAGAACACCAGTGACTGTTTTTGGGGACAGTTTCATTTTTCCCCTTTCATGTGAAATTCAGGAGTACCTAAGTTAAATATGTAGATCCTGATTTTCAAAATACACTCATAATATACATTTTAAGAATATTATGAATACTTGATATTCAATTTTGATTATCTAATTATATTTGTTATTTTCCATTCTATCTAGCGAATTAACTTAGATAGTTTTTGGTAGAATGTGCATTTGATTTATATTTGAGGAACACACAAAACATAATTTAGCTTTCTCCTTTTTTTTCTCCGAATGATTCGAAAGAGTTTCTCGGGATTCACCAATGATCGCACAGGTAAAGCTGACACGACTGAATAAAAAAAATATGTTTCAGTTTTAATTTAATCACTTCGCTTTTTCATGATTTTATTTTGGTTATGGTAAATCATGCACCTTCCTAGCAATCATAGTTGATGTTGTCAAAATGAAATGATAAGCACATAAATAAATCAAAGTGTTATGATCTTATCCATCCACTATCATCTTATTTTTTTTTTTGGTAAAGGCTTCGGCAGCAACCATTTGATTTTCGGGGAGGGGGGGGGGGGGGGCTATGTTTTTTTTTGGAAAAAAAAGTTTGTTTCCAGTTTTTGGAGAAAAAAATAATTTGTTTTTGATTCTGAGAAAAAAAAATTGTTTGTTTCACCCCCAGCTGCCACTATCATGACTATATGTAATGCTGAAATTGAAAGAAAAAAATTGTTTTCGACTTGTCGCAAAAAAAATAGATTGTTTTTCGCCACAGGCGACAAAAAAAAGTTTGTACAGAAAAAAAAACCATAGCCCTCCCCAGCAAATCAAATGGTTGCTGCCTTACAAGATTTGTGTCTAGTTTCATTGCATGAGAGATCAAATTAAATGCATGCCAGTGTTCATGTCGATCCGGCCCTAAGTCCATCGTTCCCATTTTGATCATTTAGAAGTCCGAGTCTATCCAGCCCTAGTCCAAATAATTTAATATGCCACCTAAAAAGGCTTTTTTTGATTTTGCTGTTACACCTTCTTTTATGAAGGCCTCCAAATTTTTTTTTACCAAAAAGTCATACAAACACTGCATAATTATTTTGACTAATCTGCTGTCGTATCAGTCTTCGCTCAATCCTGAATCCTCAATCTTTAAAAGGCCTGTTGGCACAAATTGTCCCAATGTGCAGGGAAGCATTTTATTATGAATATTACAATTATACAAATTATAAGAGGTGGGCGGAAAAAAAAGTTGGTGCTTAACAAATATTTGAATAACTTGTTAAATTTTATAAGCAGCAGGTAGCTGCGGAACAGTAGCTCTTAGTCTTAGGACCTTATGTTTTTTTTTGACTATTTGCAGACCATAGACAGCAAATAGTAAAATTAATTGTCACAGGAAACATACTTTTGCCACTGAGTCAAATAAAGCATTTTCATCCTTTTTTTATGAAGGTTTCATTGCTCAATTCTGTCAAATTCTGACTTTGACATGTTCAAAATTATTAACACATTTTATAATATCATTATCATGATTATACATATTTTGACTTTTATAAGTTGGAAACAACAAAAAACTTTGTTTATGTCACATGTATGTCTAAAAGCTCTATTGAAAAAAAATTGTTCAGAATTTAATTTTGCATATTCAAAAGACAACTCCAAAAATTGTGATTGGAGCCACAATATTGAGTTTGAAAATATTTATATTTTGGAAACTCCCAAACGATGCTGATGGAAAAAAAATGAGTTCTGAGAATAATCATCAAGTACTCAAGGTCCAGTAATTATATTTTTTCTATAATTTCAGTTTTAGATCACTAAACCGTGATGACCTTGGTAAATAAGTCGCATAAACTTGCTGTAGAAATTGGAGTACGATTGTTCTTATTCGTATTTTTCTAGTAAGTACTAACATTTACATAATACAGATATTAAGCACTAAATACAAAATGTATGATTGACTTTTCATTGGTTCACTCCTTATAAAACTAATTTTATTTGTATATCTGTAACCAGTGTTTTTGATATGGGAAATTGAGTACAGAGATCAAAATCACTTAATACAGATGTTTGTTGCTAAACTAAATGCTAGCTGGTGACTCTGTGATATATATACTATTACTTATGTTAAAAAACATAGCACAATTTTTAGCTCAATTAATGTTTGAAGCAAATTACTACACTTGTCTGTACAGAAGGATTGTAAAAGAAAATCTATGAAATATTTGCACATGATACTCAAAGACAATTGAGATTAGTAAATTAAAGGATAAGCCTTTTTATTGTCTTTTTCATTGTATAAGGTCCTTGAATATCTTCAGCTATGGACAATTAATTGTTCATATTTTACAACCACTTTGCTTGGGCTATTAGAATTAAGTTTATCTATACTCTTTGATGTTTAATAGCTATCTTGACCACTAAGATGTTGATAATTTTCTATGAATAGCAACAAATGTTAATATTAGAACTTTTAAAGGAACAAGCATTTGCTTGATCGCAGACACTCATTTATAAGATATTTACCAAAAATATAATTTTGAGTTATATTCTTTTTAGCATAAGTGATGATGCTACTCCATACTTTCGAAAGATCCAACCAGAGGAATTCTGGCTTTACAGATTTCCAAGAACACCAAGTTATTACCCAGGATATCTTCTTTGGGTTTGTATAAGTTGTTGACTGTTTATTGTGTTTCAATTCTCTAGCTTTCAATACTTTTTAATTTAGGTTTTGCTAATTGTTGAAGGCAGTACACTGACCTGAAGTTGTTTACAATTTTGTTCTTTGGTCCTTTGTAGATAATTGTCTCTTTAGATAGTTTTCCTAATTTAAGAACTGACTTTTTAGTAAATACACAGGATCACAGAAGTTTCAAACAGAAAGATTTTGAAAGTAAAGAAAACTGTGCATCTTATCATCAGCATGACTTTATCAGATGACAATATTAATACTAAATATCCAGGCTAAAATAAGGCTTACACATAGTTATATACTTTAATTCAGCGATTTCACGGGTGTGTTCTAGTATTACCTAAAGTGACATACAAAGCAAAGCCAAATTCATCCAATGTCAACTTTGCATGGGGAATTGAAAGTTGAAACCATAGTTTTTGCATAATTCCTAAACAATAATCTAGTGACATTTCTGCATTAATAAATATTTTTTTATAATCACTTTTGATGTTATAAAGCAGTTATAAAATTGAGAATGGAAATGGGAAATGTGTCAAAAAGACAACAATCCGACCATAGAGCAGACAAAAGAGGAAGGCCACCAATGGGTCTTTAATGCATGGAGCACCTAAGGGCGTCCATCAGCTGGCCACTCAACAAATATGTATACTAGTTCAGTGATAATGGACATCATACTAACCCCAAATTATACACAAGAAACTAAAATTAAAAATGATACAAGACTAACAAAGGAGTGAATTATTTGAATAAATTTTGGATAAAACATGTGTTTCATCACAGTTGATTAGTGCAGTTAATTGTTTTGATAGTTTTCCATGTTTATAGATGCATAAAGAATCACAATTTTGAACATTGATGCCGCTCTTAAAATATTCTTTGTTACAAAATATTTTTAAAGAATATTGAAAAGTAAAATAACAAAATTATCAAACTCCAACAGAAAATCAACTGAAATTCCTTTATAAAATGTCAAAATCAAAAGCTCAAACACATCTAACAAATTGAAAACAACTGTCATATTTCTGAATTTTCAGGCATTTCCTTATGTAGAAAATGATGGATTAAACCTGGGTTTATAGCTAGCTAAACTTTCCACTTGTATAACAGTTGCATAGAATTCCATTTTATTGACACTAATAAAGAGATTGATAATGAAATTAATTATTTTTTCACAAAAACTCATTTCAGAATGCATAGAATCATATATTAGGATTTTATTTTGTAGATTACTATTCTTGGAGTACCAATAATCGTAGCAACTGTATATTTCATCAAAACTCGAGATAAAACAGATTGGCAACAGGCTATATTAGGTTTGTGCTATTAGTAACTGTGTTTTCAAATTCTCTACCTAAACTTTCACTGCCAATAGCTACAAATGTATATAGATGCAGCTTCAGTGAAAAATAATATCATGTTTGCATTACATCATGCATATGCTAAAGCCTTATACATAACTAGATATAATAAGATGTGGTATGAGGGCCAGTGAGACAACTCTTAATCCAAGTCTTAATTTGTAAAAGTAAACCATTATAGGTCAAAGTAAGGCCTTCATCATGGAGCCTTTGCTCACACCGAACAGCAAGCTTTAAACGGCCCCAAAATTGACAAGTGTGAAACCATTCAAACAGGAACACTCAATATATATTTTTTTTTATACAGAAATTAAAAGATATTTAATTGACTTATATCTGGTATAGGGAAAAAAAATTATGACAATTGTAGACTTGTGCCAAAGAGGAAAATGCTAAGTGATTGTTTTAAAGTTTGCTTCCGATAAGTGAAATAAGACAGGTATTAGAAAATAGTAATGTACAAAATTTCAACCTCAGTCACCTCATAATTAGTAAACTCTCAAACAAAAAATCATTCTGTCCTATTTTATATAAAAAAAAAATTTAATCATTATATCTCAAAGTCCATGTTATTTTGATCATTTTTGTCAAATACAACTTTGAATTATTAGAATAGTCAACAGTATATTCCTGTTAACTAAAAGTTTCTGTTCTGTTACCTCAAAACTAAAACTTTAAGTCTAAAAAATAAAAACTGATAGATTAGCATTGTTTTACTTGCTTATATCTCAAAATTCCTGAAATCAAAATTAATTTTGTCAGACTGGTCAAAATTTGCATAACAGTATGCATTGGTTATGTGATATACCAGTCATTGAAATATAGCACATTCAATCAATATGAGTTGTGGAGAACTAAAAATGGATATCAAAATTTCTGTTTTATTGTCTAATTTCATTTTAGGTGTTGTGTTATCTATCTACTTGACTGCTTCTGTAACAAATTGTATAAAGCTAGCTGTTGGCAGGTAAATTGAATTTCTAGTTAAGTTTTGAAGGTTTTCATTATATTTTTCTGCCTGTGCTGTCTTTTGTTTGTCCATCAGTTCCTCAGTATGTCCCGCTTTGGGTTAAAAATTTTGGTCAAGGTAGTTTTTGAAGAAATTCAAGCCCAATCAATGTGCTCTGTGGATTTGAATATCTATTTGACGCTGGCTTTTTTTAAATAAACAAACAATACATGTAAAGTTATTGCTATAAATGTAATGTTGATATTATTAATTTTGAAGTCTTCAATTTTATCTCGAATCCCTGTGTTGGTTATATCTTTAAGATCATCCTCTGTTTTTAAAAGCAAAATTATTTCATATGGCAATGAATATGAAAATAAGATATAAGAAAAAAATGATAATTTGTCTATATTAATTTTTTTTTATCAAACAAAGGATCGATCCTTAAATTATTGACAATCACTGAAATCATATTAAGGAATTTGTAGAATAATTATTAAAATGTTCAGTGATTATGTGAAATCACTGGTCATTTTTAGGGATAATATATAATCCCTGATTATACAAATTCACTGTAACATATATACAGGTTGCACTATAATAAACCATTCATTTATTTTACTAATAGTTGGGTATAGTTAGGGTAACTGAAACCACATGTAGATCTTTTTATTTGGCACAAGAGGAAAAAAAACTATAAATGAAACAACTGTTTTCATGGTTATACATGTAGTTTAATTGTATTCTCAGTAATGAATTGAACAATATAACATTAAAGTAATAGAGCATCGCCACAATGCGACAAATGACATTGAAAAAATACAGTTAATTTTTTTACGCCAAATGTGATGCTATCACAAATTTCTGGGGAAAACACTGATTACTATCCTGGTTTTTTTTACCAAACATGGACAGAAGCTACTCACAATCTAAAGATAGTATGGAGTGGAATATTTCATAAATTTTTTTCCTCATTTTTGTTAAGCCTACAATTAACAGCTAGAGTAGTGGAGACACTGGGTTCTGTGGAACCGTAACAAAATTTTTTAAGTTAAGGATGCAGTGTCATGTGTTTAATTTAGGTGGATTATTAATATATATTTCCTCATATTAAATTTTCTTATACTTTAACAAAATAGAAATTTTTCCATGCTTTTTTTATTAAATATTATCAAAAGTGCTATTTTTCAAGCTACAGGTTGTCAAAATTGTCCAATGTTGCTTAGATTATACATAAATAACATTTTTTTTGTGAATAATAAGAAATCTATATAATAGAATTTTAAATAAGATAAGAAAAGAAAGGTTTTATCATATGCCTTCAGAAAATAAAAATAAAAATGGTGTCACCAAACATTAATTTCAGAAAATGGGTGAGGTGAGGGGAGTTAAAGGGTTTAAACGCCAAAAGAAGGGAAAATTACGATTTTTGGCCATTGTTTCTTAAAATTTAATAGTGTGCACCTACATGACCCAGAGATAATTGTAACGATTTAGACAGCAAAAACAGTTCTCATGACAGTGGAATATAAAAAATACTGGGTCACGTTGGCGCAGGCCCTTAAAAACTAAAAATTTGTTGCAAAGTGATTATTAATTACAATATTTGAATAACAGAAAGTTCACCCCCATCACCTCACCCAGTTGCTAAAATTAGTGGTTTTGAAGTTCATCTAAACAAACTTCAAACCTCAGGGAATATTTTAACATACAAAGTAGCTTTCCAAATCAGTATAAATCAGAATATGAAAAATGAGAAAATAGGGGGGCCAAACGCTGGCCTTATCCTACCTTGTCCTTTCTATTCATTAAAAAGTTGTATTTAATTTTTTTTATATAGTTACTTGTATCTGATATTGATTGAATGCTTTTTACATCAAACAAAAACTGAGTTACTTGTCTCTTATGTGGAATGAATACTTTTTACAACGGACAAAAACTAATTCTAATTTGTTATGTGTAGATTTTCTTCCATTTATTCTACTCAGACCTACAGTCATAAATGGTAAAAGGTGACATGTCAATGTATTACACCTTAGTTTGATATTGACAATTTTTTATCCATCCTGTTACTGTGTACCGGTACACCTTAGTTTGATATAGAATTCATATTTGATTGGCATTGATTTTTATATGTACATTTTTTATGACCATATCATATTTACTAGTGGTAGAGATTTTACCAGGCACTTATTTCCCGGACAACAATTTAAAAAGAAGTAATTATTTTTCATTCACTTTAGGCCTCGTCCAGACTTTTTAGAGAGATGTTTCCCAGATGGTAAAATCAACAATGATCTAAAATGTACAGGAAATGCAGCAGACATCATTCAGGGATATAAAAGTTTCCCCAGTGGACATTCATCATGCAAGTAGAGTATATATGTTTTATTACT